>NW_026262668.1:112947634-113415134 GCF_021869535.1 Mytilus californianus
AGATGACTTTTTCACATATATTAGGAATAACAGTATTACTGTTAAACATTATATTAACTACTGGTAAGTTTTTTTTTATGTATATATACGTATAATTACTGGTATATAAATAAGTTCATTTAACTTCGCGTTTATTTGATTTAATAGCACAATATGGTGCTGCAGAATTTCAGGTGTTATATATATTATTAATTTTATTTTAAAGCGAGTTCATTTATAATATATTACATTCATCAATAAATATAGAAAAAAATAGACCAATCAATAAATATTCAAAAACAATACACACAAACATACAAACCTGGGACTAAGACATGATATTGGTTCCAGTACAAACAAACATAAAAAAAATGCTTTCTATTCTGGGTTAAGCCGCAAGATTATTACATTTATTCATATGTATTAATTATCGTTTACGTAATTGCAAAAACCATTATAAAACATACAAATTCACAATTATAACGAACGCCAAGTTCACAATATTGTAACGCATTACAGTATTAAAAAACAACGTCGAAAGTAATCACTGCAATCCGTAAATCGTACAGTAAAATAAATCCCTTTCCGCATAATTCAATTTTTGCACGTATTTCATATACAGGTATCATTTACAATTTATTTTTAAAACAAGTATAGCTAACGCTTAATATAATTTTATTCACTATGCAGGTCAACGTCCCTCCGCTATTGGACAAAATATGCTTGGTCAACGTAACATATTTGGGATGCAAGGAATGCAAGGAATGCAACGATTGTTAAATGCTCAGAGACAAGGAAGGCAATTTGGACTTAATGGAGGGGTTCCATCTCCTCCCGGTTTCCAACCATTGACTAGACAGTTGTCAAATATGTTACCAATGCAACTTCGAAATGCTTTACCGAGAAATCCATTTAATTCTCCCGGAGTTAGTGGTGTTAATACTGTGTTGAATGGAGGAGGACAAGGTTTTACAGGTAGATTTGGGGGAGCTACAGGAGACGAATTGACGAGACAACTGTCTCCTGTTCCTGCAGATGGTGCTTCAACGACTGGGTTTGCTGGAGCAGGTTCCCAGACAAATGGTGCCACAACTGGAGGTGGTGCAACAGCTCCATCTCAAGGCTTTAATGGGGCTCAATTTGGAATTCCCTCGTTCCCCGGTTTTAACCGAATACAAGGACAACCCTCAAATTTTGCCTTTCGGAGACCAGCTGGTATGCCTTTTGGACAACGATTACCTGGAGGTTTTCCAGGTCAACAACCAAGAGGTATCCCAGGTCAACAACCAACAAGAGGTATCCCAGGTCAACAACCAAGAAGTGTTCCAGGTCAACAACCAAGAGGACCTAGAAATCAACCCCAGGCTGTTATGCCTCAAAATATTGGTAGTATTGACATGAGCAGTTTACAGCCAGGACAAAATCTTGGTAGTGGGATCCAACAAACTATGACGTTCCCTTCTCAAACAGCTCGCGCACAACCAGCAGCAAATCAATTTCCGACAGCAAACGCATTTATTCCCCAGCAAGGTCAAACCCCTGAAAGACCGTCACAACAGACAATTGGGATGCAACAAACATTTAGACCACCACAAATATTTGGATCTGGAACACAACAAAATTTTGGAACACCTCAAAATTTCGGAGCACCGCAAAATTTCGGAACACCACAAAATGTCGAAACGCCCCAAAATTTCGGAACACCACCAAATTTTGGAACGCCTCAAAATTTTGGAACACCACAAAACTTTAGATCAACACAATCTATCGGAACTCAGCAGCCATTTGCACCACAACCAGCTAATATTGCTAATAGAGGTGCAATAGCACAACCATCAGGAGTTCAATCCGTAGCATTTCCTTCACAGACAATTACACGACCTCTGGGGTTTGGTAGACCTACATCGGTAGTAAACATTCCCCCTGGTGCACCTGCACTTTTACCAGGTGAAGTTGAAATAGCACCACCAATTAGTCCAGCTGATGCTGCAGTATTGCAAGGAGGTGCTAACGGTGGTCCTCCTACGGCTGTTTCGGAAATTATTACAATATCTGATATAAATGGAAATATATTATATAGAGGCGTTGATTTGTCTGATACAGATATAGAAAAAATTACACAGCAGTTAGTTAATAATATGACTAATGAACAAGCTGCAGCACAGGCCAACAAAGGTCGTGAGCTAGAAGCTCAAGGTCAGCTCGACTCAATTGGCATGCCACTGTCTGGGTCAACAGGTCAAAGTAAAACCACCGGAGGACAAACAACATCTGGATCACAGCAACCTCCACAGCAACCTCCACAACAGCCTCAAACATCCAGTGGATTTACTGGTCAAGGATTTTCTTCATGGGGACAACCTTCACAAGGATTACGTTTTCCAGGTCAGGGAAAGGTGCAGGTAGTCGGTGATAGTAGGACTGTATTGAATTTGATAGACCCTCCTATTAACCAGGGTTAGTGTAGATAATATGTAGATTGTAGTGAAGTAGATGATATGAATAACAGAAATAACGTAGACCGCATGTGTAATCATATTTCGTATTTTTTTAAAACGTAAATATCCATTATATATAGCATACAGCAAAAGTGTTGTATCAATGACGAGAACTTGTAGAACTTCAAATAATAACTCGAGGAACCCTTCATACGCATATTTTTACTTACATGCTACTTTTTCATCACTTTGTTGTTCCGAATTTCATTTAAAAGATCAAATCGAAATTCCATCCACAAAATGTTATATAAAAATGATATGTTATTGATCTAACCATTTCCGTTTGAAAGACATGAAAATATTAGGGGGTAAACCGGATTCGTTTTTGCTGTCTTAATCATTTAAGTTATAGTGGTGTATGGAAATTTTTTTTTTTTTAAAACTTACGACTTTGCAGCGTGACGTGGTCACGAAGTTGTACTTATTTTGTAGATATATTGAGAGTAATTGATTTCTACTGTAAAAATGAATACGGGAGACTACACCAGAGATATTTTATATCATTAAAATGAAAACGTTCATAGCAATAACATATTAATTTTAAATAAAATTCAGTAGACGGATTTCGATAACTTATATTTTAAAATTTAAATAATGATTTGTTTCGCCATTGTTTACGTAAATTCTATACATTCGAAGATCTGTCTTACAATTTTGTTACTTGGTTGTATGTCTGGAAGCTACATGTATAATTTTGTTGATAGTCAGATGCCGTTCAACGAGTTCTCAATGCATGCATGTATGCTCTGTATATGCCTCCATTTAATAATGTGTAAAATTAGGATCAACACCATGAGTTATGGTGTAAATGAAATTTTATAAAAATCCGAAATGCAGCCCCTTTACGTATACGTAGGCAATGTATTCGTAATATTTTTATTTATTTCATCAGATTTTAAGGAAACTTTGGATGAATTTAGAACTCGTTGAACTGCAAACGACAAATGTCTCACTTCCCGAGATACAGCCAATTAAAAATGTGTAAAATAGTTGAATGTGCGTAAAAGGCGGCAAATGATATGGTTTTTTTTCGCTTTAAATTGTGTGTTCTCGAAAATCCGTCAACAGATTTTTTATTACAAATTATATGTTATTGCTGTAGACATTTCCGTTTTGATAATATGATTTATTAGTGGCTAGCCGAATCCGTTTTTTTTTTTCAATAGAAATCAATAAGTTTCATTGAGTAGCGCAATAAAGGGTCAAGAAGACAATTTATAATTGTAACGTCGTGACGGCGTCACGCTTCAAAATCGTATTTTTCATGATTTTCCTACATCACTCATCAAATGATTATAAAAGACAGCAAAAACGAATAAGGTAACCCCCTTATATGGTCTTGTCGTAAAAGCGGAAACGTTTCTAGCAATAAAATATAATTTTTGATGACAGATTTTTCGAGAAATCGCAATTTGAATCTATAAATTATAGAAAGTACATATTTTTCGAATGTTTTTACATACATTATATGTTTATAGACCTATTTCAAAAAGGTTTAATTGACTTTATCTCTGTAAGTATAAAAGCTACATATGATTTTTCTCCATATTAAGATGCAGTTCAAAGCGTTATAAATGCATACAAAACTTCATCAAGATCTTAAATATCGCCTATATAATATAGTATGGGGTCTTTCGCCATTTTAAATGTCAAATGACAGCAAATGATTGGACCATATAAATTATGAAATCAACTAATTTTAATGCAGGAAGGTTATTTATTTATAATAACATTTTTAATTCAAATAAAGACAATTATTTTGCACAATAATACCTTTTTCCTGAACAATTCTTTAAAAAATGTGTCATTTTTTCAAAACTTGTACTTCTGAAACAAACGGTGACCTATACTTTGCATACTCATTTTGAATAAAACGTCAAAAGCTACATTTGTCATAGTATGGACAAAATTCTATCATTCTCTGTGTGTGTTTATACACCCATTCTTTCTTAACAATTATTCAGTGCGAGTCTGCTGTAGAAAGGTCTTGTTATTTGAGATATCAGCAGGTCTAACATAGAATAATACTTGGAATTGACATCTTTTGATTTGGTTTGATGTCCTTTTGTCTAGATTTTATAGGACCTTTCTAGGATTATTCTATTGCACCCTTTTCTTCAAATTGTCACTCTCTTAGAATTTGTAGTCAATCATTAACAAATAATTATATGCATACTTGCATAGTGATAAATGCTGTCGTCTTGTCTAGGTGAAAGGGGTATACTTATATAATTTTCAAAACATCACCGACCATGGAATATGTTTTCTATTTTACAATAAATCATAAAATGCCATTTTGATATCTAAAGATAGCCATATTGGTATCAAGTTAAACATAAAATGTTCAGAGGAAATTCAAACGTTTGCCAATTAGTGTACTTGCTATTGTTCATTTAAGGAAATTGTCAATAAATTATATACGATTAAAAATTAATCCTAGAACTTACGAGCAAAATAAAATATTTAGAAATACTAGCAGTCTGTCCGCTGTTAAAATAAACCCCAATAGCATGGTTTAGGTTAGAGTCGTTTCCTTGTGTGTTCCTAGTTCAGCACAAAAAAAACAACAATAAACACTGTCTACTTTTGAAGGTTTCCCTGTAGAGTTACATTGTGCAAATAGCCCTAATTTTTGTTTCTACTGAGAGTATTTACTACATCTGTTTAGATTATCTAGCTTGTTTGTTTCTATTGAGAGTATTTACTACGTCTGCTCAGATTCTCTAGCTTGTTTGTTTCTACTATGAGTATTTACTACGTCTGTTCAGATTCTCTAGCTTGTTTGTTTCTACTATGAGTATTTACTACGTCTGTGCAGATTCACCAGCTTGTTTGTTTCTATTGAGAATATTTACTACGTCTGTTCAAATTCTCTAGCTTGTTTGTTTCTATTGAGAGTATTTACTACGTCTGTTTAAATTCTCTAGCTTGTTTGTTTCTATTGAGAGTGTTTACTATGTCTGTTTAGATTATCTAGCTTGTTTGTTTCTATTTAGAGTTTTTACTACGTCTGTTCAGATTCTCTAGCTTGTTTGTTTCTGTTGAAAGTATCTACTACGTCTGCTCAGATTCTCTAACTTGTATGTTTCTACTGAGAGTATATACTACGTCTGTTCAGATTCTCTAGCTTGTTTGTTTCTACTGAGGGTGTTTACTACGTCTGTTCAGATTCTCTAGCTTGTTTGTTTCTATTTAGAGTTTTTACTACGTCTGTTCAGATTCTCTAGCTTGTTTGTTTCTGCTGAAAGTATCTACTACGTCTGCTCAGATTCTCTAGCTTGTATGTTTCTACTGAGAGTATATACTACGTCTGTTCAGATTCTCTAGCTTGTTTGTTTCTACTGAGGGTGTTTACTACGTCTGTTCAGTTTCACCAGCTTGTTTGTTTCTACTGAGAGTATTTACTACGTCTGTACAGATTTACTATCTTGTATGGAATTGATATTCTAACACTTATAAATCACTGCAAAATACTCTTCTCCCTTTATTTTGTTATCGACACGTAACATTTTTAATGTATATAGAGTAAAATAATTCCGAAACGTTAAATAATTCCAAACCATATGTGGACGTTTATTTATACCTGTATAGAGAAATGACCACTAGCGCCTTCTTTGTAATGTTATCCATGTTTATTGTCTCATTTACATGTTCGTATGTCTCACTTATTCTAATGTATTTACTTTTTTTGCATAATATATCATAAATTCATATATACTTTTGTGTTATTCATGATTTCGCGACATTTTAGTTCGAAATCTCCAGATCTTAAGCACTCCTTACAACATTGAACAAACACCTTATTCGGGAAAACCAATTTAAGGTTAATTTGTCGAAAGATATTCAGACGTTTCATGAAATTAAAGTTAACTCCTTTCCCGTCTGTAAAGCTAATCCACTTTTTTGGTGGTCATGGAAACAATTCGGCGCACGCCACTCGTGATTGTTTTCGTCAACATGTTTGCAAAAACCTCTTTCTCAATGAATCTCCAAAGTTTTTACATTTGCTTTCTAAAATTAAATGTAATTTCTTGACGCCATCAGAGTCTTTGCAATACAATTTCTGTGCTATATCAATGCTAACCATATTCTAAATTGATGACTATTGCTGTATTTTGTTGTGCCTTGTTATGATGTGTGATTGCATATCTAAAGTTTCCTCTAGAAACAACAACAAATTAGCTAATAATAAAATGTGTAATATGGCCATAAACGATTGATCTATGATATTAAAAAAAAAATCTTGAAATCAATTTTTTTTTATCTTAGAGCCCGAAAATTTATCGGTTGTTGATGTTTTCAACAACAATAATTTTTTCAGCGTAAGCCAGCCAAGATTGTGCGTAATAAAAATAAAATATACAGTTTGTTTTTCGACTGTGGGTTGCTGATTCAAACTATGTTGAAAAAAATGCTATTGAATGGATGTCACATAAGATAACAATTCAGTGGTTGTCGTTTGTTGCTGTATATCATATTTGTTATTCGTTCATTATTTTGTACATAAATCAGGCCGTTATTTTTCTTGTTTGAATTGTTTTACATTTGTCATTTCGGGGCCTTTTATAGCTGACTATGCGGTATGGGTTAATTTTACCTATTGTTGAAGACCGTACGGCGACCTATAGTTGTTAATTTCTGTGTCTTTTGGTCTCTTGTGGAGAGTTGTCTCATTGGCAATCATACCATATCTTCTCATTTTTATATAAACCCAAAAAATGCTCGAGGATGTGACATTAAACTCATTAAATGCTCGTGGATGTGATAAGTTAACAAACTCATGAAATGCTCCAGGATTTAACATGAGATAACAACCTCATGAAATGTTCTAGGATGTGACATGAAATAACAAACTCATGAAATGTTTTAGGATGTGACATGAAATAACAAACTCATGAACCGTTCTAGGATGTGACATGAAATAACAAACTCATGAAATGTTTTAGGATGTGACATGAAATAACAAACTCATGAACCGTTCTAGGATGTGACATGAAATAACTAACTCATGAATGGTTCTAGGATGTGACATGAAAAAAACGAAGCTCATGAAATGTTCAAGGATGTGACATGAAATAATACAGCTCATGAAATGTTCGAGGATGTGACATGAGATAACACAGCTCATGAAATGTTCGAGGATGTGACATGAAATAATACAGCTCATGAAATGTTCGAGGATGTGACATGAAATAACACAGCTCATGAAATGTTCGAAGATGTGACATGAAATAACAAAGCTCATGAAATGTTGGAGGACGCTTTTCGGTAACCATAAAACAAAATAACAACAATTTCATAAACGTTTAAAAACAGAGGTACCCAAAAATGTACGAAATATGTGTTATAGACTAATTATACATAAAGCGTTCATACGAGACAAGTATTACGTTGATGCAATTTTTTGAGGTTTGACTTCATTTCACAAATGTTTCACTGAAATGTTCATTTGATAAGCTTGAGTCTGGATACTTTTAAAATCAATTATATTTCTATATAAAACATAGGTTATTAACTTATTGAAAGCAACTTTAAAAAACCACGCAATTTTAAAGTATTTTTTTTATAACATCGAAATCATAATACAACACTCACGCGAATATTTATCTAGAATAATGGTAGCTATATGTCTGTCGTGTTTGTGGCAGAGAACGGTGAATGGTAATCGTGTAATGCTTTAGCTCTGCAACTACTAAGTTTATTACACACACCTTGTGTGAGTGTCTAACTGTAATTCTAAACAGGTGCTACCCGCGGTAATTGTTTCTAACAAATAGATTTTGCATGTTTGCTTTACTTGTCACCACAATGTCACATGGCTCGTTATATGCTTACCAACCCTTTCAATCAAAATTTTACAGTCCCATGAATTATTTTGATATGACTATAAATGATTTTTGAACAACATGTCTGCAAAGAGCGGATTATTACATATTTCTTTACTAAAAAAATCATATTCACAAACGAGACTAGGTGACAGGAAATGTTAAGCCACCATGTAGTTGAAGGTTTTTCATGACCATAGTATACACATCAAAATCAACTCTTCTGCCATTTCAGTTCCCTTCGTGTGCCCATTATATTGCCTTTAGAAAAGGTCATACAATCTGAGGATGATAAGGTATCGTATCATTAAAGACACTCCTATATGTTTGCTTAACACATACTATCTTTAATCACCATTTTCTTCGCGAAGTGCCTGTACCTAGTCAAGAATATGGCAGTTATAACGTTTCATTTTTTGTTAGTTTTTATGGACTTCCCTTTTTTTGAATTGACCTTGGAGTTCGGTATTTTTATTATACTTTTTTAATCCTCTATGATAGTTTGCACTGGAATAATACTTGTTATTAACTGTGCTAGATTTCTTATCTCGGTCCTTTATGAAAAAACAGTTGTACTTTTTGACACGAGTGTGCTATTATTAGTAAATTAATATGTGCTGATTGTTGGGAATCTCTTGTACATTTATTCTTATTTATTCCTTTGTATTATCTGTTTGATTGTCCTTATCCCAATTCTATTCAGTGTAATACAATACTACATTAATAAAGTCCATATATTAGTTAACCTAAATAATAGTACATTTTTGTATAGTATCGCTTCTGAAACTATACAACGTGAAAACTGATGAGTCGGGGGCAATAGAAAATCAATTCATTCTTCAAGCGAATAAGCTGACAAAATAGTATCTTTAAGTCGATAAAATCACTGTTTTAAAGTCATTTCGAATTATAGTAAACATTTTATTCCCGCCCCCATGAATTATTTCTTAATTGTGAGTAGTTGTACCGAATAGACAGATTATAGTGCTATGTGATGGATACAGCACTCTCTTACGATTCCTCTCTGCACGTGACAGAACCGATGCAACAACTTTTCGACGGATCCATCGTAGGTGGTCTTTTGCACGGCTATTTTTCTGTCCCTATTCAAACATTTCCCACCTTTATTCCACTTTGAAATAGTATTGATCTGTCCTGAATATGTATTAAATGTTTGCCACTGAAAATTCTACTCAAAACTTTGATAAATCAATCAATCGATGTTAAAAATTACATTTTGTTCAATTAGGACACACGTGAGACTTTTGCAAAATCAATTTTAAAACGTTTTAGACTACCGCTGGATAAATTAGGGCATGCTGGATTATTGCAGAATGCTGCTTGGCATCCGACCATCAACGGTTCCGTTAAAGACTTGATGCAAGGGTTTTTTTTATATGCACGAGGCAACTGTTTAACTTCCCAATTCTAACCGTCACCTTACGTGACTGCATATTTATACATCCCGCACACTGAGCCCACATTTCCGGTTTTTGATAAGGTTCGTAATAGTAATTTGTGGACTTGTTCGTCTTTTCGTAGTTTTTCGTTTTAATGTCCCCTTGGTATCATTAGCTTCTTTTCTACATAGGAGATCTTCGTAAACATGCTTTTTACAACATTTTTAATAACTGAACGTGAAAAAGGAAATATATAACAAAGCATAAATCAAAATCCGTTTCATGTTTTATTAATTATAAGTTCTAGCCAAAATTATTGGCCTAACATTTTTCTCATAAAAATGCTGGTCAATATAAGCCAATTTATCCCGTATTTTTATGTATAACAAATGGTCAAACAATATCCTTTGTAAATGTCGTACAATAGATTAAATGAATTGGTGTAAACAGTGGCACCTGTAAAACATTATACCTAATATATAATGTCTTAATTCACATGTCGTCTAACAGTACGAACCATGTACGTAACAGAAAATATTGTCAGCTAACCATTCCTTTGTATTAGGTATCAATTGATCAAGGGTAGATTGAGAATGCGTCAAATATTACAACGTTTGTTTTAAAACAAGACTTATAATGATTAAGACTAATGGTATTGTCGTCAATAACACATTGTATTATATAATGGCCATTTGTTACATTTGTATGTCAAGAATTTGATAGCCAACATGAATATGTATTCTGAAGTGAAATGATTAATATTAAATATATGATTAAATGATTAATACAAACATATAAAATGTCACAAATAATGTGATGAAATCAAGAGAAAGGATTAAAATATACGCAAATATTACACATATTGCTTTTGGTTATCTATTGAACATAATGACATGTCCATATATCCTAATTTTGACGAAGAATACGGTATATTGTATTGTGACGTCGTGAATATTTAGAGAACGTTTTGAAAAAGAACTTGACCCACCCTTTAAATGGCTTAAAATATTGCACTATAGTAAACAGGATTATCCAAGTCTTAATGTGTTCTTTATTAGATATAATTAATTTTAATACTATAACTGCTAATCATTATATCCCCACAAGAACTGTTTGTACATTCACGTTTGTGGTAAAACTTGCATCAAATTAATCATCAATAATGAACTTTTTGTAGTTATCAGAGCACAAACAACTGGTAAATTAATACAATCTTGTGCTTTATTTGTGGCATGCGTTTTAAAAAAAGATTTGTAATGCTTCTAGATACTTTCATAATAACACATTTGTATGTGGATATATGGGAAGTTAAATAAATCCTGTTGAACTAAATTCTTGTTTGTATGATGTTTAAGCAATGTCAATATCATAATCTTCCTCGTGTTTGGTCAAAAATTATAAAAATACGGCTTGCCATTGCTAAATATGATGTAGCACTAGTACTTATTGCTTATTGCATGATGTCGTATGGAATTTGAGAATACCTATTTTGCTTCAGCTAAAGAAAATTAACACAGATTACAATGTATCTAGAAATACTCTTTTATAGATAGAACGTTTAAAGCATTTGATCTTATATCTATTTTCTTATTTTTATTCTACAGGCACTTTGTTTATTAGAGAAACTCTAACTTTCTATTCAACCACATTTAATCATATATCAAACGACTAACAGTGTAAAAAATCCTAAATTATTAATTATCAAATATATTATAGTGCTTAAAATAAGTAAACCATGATTGAAGAAATGTATAATTTTGATGAATTATCAATATACTAAGCTTGTTATATCTTAAACTGTCTTCATTCTATTCAACAGTAGCACCAGCCAGAAGAACACGTCGATAGTACGTCTGTATACAGACAAATTTTGCGTCGTAAGTATCACAAATTAAAACACTACTTTTTTTTAAGAAATGAAGAGATTTAAGAACATGTTGTGATGCCTATAATTGTAAAAGAAAAAAGTGGGAATTATTCACGGAATACGTTTAATACAAACAGGAAACTAACGACTTAACTTGGATAGTTTATCAGTATTAAAGGCTAACGACGCAGTCAAACAAGGATATAAAATTCCTCCTGTTATTTTATACCAACAACTCAATTTGAGTATGTGCAAAATGAAATTCTAATTAGGATTTGGCATAAAGTTTTTTTTTTTAATTGTTGGATACCTTCTAAATAAAATTTATTGCACATGTAGATAATTCTACAGGAGATATATACTTTTACAGATATATTGTAATCTGATTGACTAAGATTTCGTTCAACTGTCACCCCTCAGACTAGTAGCATCTCAGAGAACCATTTTCTTTATTAGTAATGTTCAATTTCCTAAGGTATAGAGACTAAACTAAACAAAGCCAGCTTTATTTTTAAGAGTTACTGTTTATTTGTAAACTTCTGCACAACTGTGTGTGGGTTGAACATTTTTCTCTAACTTTTACTGTTTTCAAATCAATATTATTTTTTTCCAGAAAATTACAAGCATAAGACATTATTGAGTATCGCTGTTCAACAAACAGTTGAACTAAAATGGTCAAATTCTTTGAGAATACAATGATCAAATGAAATAATGTTATGATAAAAGGGCATGATTAAATATGTAACGGATGTATTAAACATAACTTATCGATGTTAAAAACATAACTGTGTCGTAAATTTATTGTTATTTCCCTGTTTACTACACTGTTACTCTAACGATAACAGTTTTTATGTTAATAGTAAGTGCATCATAATACGAATATTATGCAATAGATGAAAAAAAATTAACATGTTATGAAAATTATTCTCTAATTATTTCCCAACATTTTTTTTGCAGCAAGACGAAACTAATATGTGAGGGGCTTTCATATGTCAACCATTGAAAAGTAATCTAATTACAAAACACAGAGACTGCTTTTGAAACAGCTTCTTTATACTTTAACAATAGAAGTTTAGTTTTTGATAGTTTAGATGATCGGACTATGCAGTTATTTCTCAGAAATCAATTAAAGAGTATGCTTGTATGATCTGACAATGCCTACATAAGTTTATACACCAAAAAGTAAACTACAAGTCATATAATAGTGTCTTTATGTTTCCTTTATATTATGTTGTTAAATGGTCATTAAAGAATAAAAAAAAAGTTATTATTTTTAATACTGATTATTTTATCGGTAGCTGAACGCTTTATATTGGAAATGGAAATGTTTTTGTTGTTGTTTTACTTTGTATATAGCAGTTCAATAAAACATACATGTGTTTATGGTTGTGATTATGTAAAACAATTATTTCGCCTATTTCCACAAAATTTCACAAAAAAGATTACAACTCGCCGACTGCAATTTAAACCAAATACAACACATACTTTTGTTTACCACAGCACAAATTTGTCCTCGTTATTGAGTATCTAATACTTTACACATTATCTAATCTATAACAAAGAAACTGTAACGGAGCCTTTTCTTTTCATATACAGTATATATGTTCTTTTTTACCTCCTAAAGGAGAGTTAAAAAACCACGCTTAATCAATTGATAAAAAAAATGAAGTCAAATGTACATGGAGTCAAAAATGTTATGTTCAGTTCAAATGAATAGAAAAGTACGCATCAGCGGCTCTTTTCACAAAAAAAAAATTAAGAGTAAAAATACTCGTAAGTCATATACACATTTCAGTATAACTTACGATCAATTTTAATCGTAAGATTTTTTGTGAAAAGAGTCACAGTAACGGAAGGTACAGTTGGTCGGAATCACTAAGTAATGCTCCAAATTTGTAGATAACATATTGTTTGGAAGGTCTCTAACTGGTCAGGTTCCAGTTCGAAATCGTCAAGAAATACAGGAAAGCAAATAATAGCAAAGTTCTTCATCAGACATGTTTACAAGGAAGACACTGAAAGTTATTGGATTGATATTATAGACTTCACACCAAAACATATCACGTTTGTTGTCGAGATAGTCACAAGAAGTATTATGGATCCAAAAACATTTTACCACATCTATCACAGAGAACGTATTTGTCTGTTACCTTTGTCTCTAACTAAACAGCAAATTACATACAAGTAGTGCGTTTGTTTGCGGTCGCTTGTTTCCGTAGATGTGGATGCCTTAATGGCACAGTCCATGCAGAGTGAGGTACACAGGATTTCTTGATAATTTTAAAAAGCGACAAAGTCACCGTCTATTTTATTAGCCATTGCAGTTTTCGCAGTACGTTTCCATACTAGAGAGGATGGAAATACTAGTAATCCGGTTTCACAGAAATAATGCAGATATATGTCGATAAACTATACTTCTGTGAGATGTTAATTTTACGGAAAGATATCAGATATCCCCGAACCCGTACCGATAGTAGTTGTCTTAAGGACACTTGTATCAGAAGAACCTAGACCTATATTTCAATTGTAAACAAATGGAAACATCTGATTGTTTGACTGATTGTTGTTTGCTAAACGTTCAGTGGCAAATATTGCATGCATGTTCAGGACGAGATCAAATTAACAATGATACAATTAGTAGGTCCTGAAATAGGGTTGATCGGATGATAGGCGGAAAGTTTTGAATGCCACTGAAAAATGAGGGTACATTTGATATACATTGGATAGGGCCAGAAATTTAGCCTTGCAACAGGCCCCCCCTACGAACCCATCAAAGAGTTGATGGAAGTGTTCTTAATGTGCAGAGCGTGGAGAAATAATTGAACTTCATTCTAAATTGACCCATTTATCATCGAATTCATGATGCCTTTTTGTCAATTAATTTGGTACTGTCAGCAGAGATCCCTTATTGATTTGAATATTTTGAATACATAGCATAATAACGTTTGTCAGCACAGCTACATGTCACCCAATGTTAAAAACAAGTGTCTTCATTAGATGTTAATTTCCATTTTTCTTTTTTTTTCTTTATATGTATATGTACATACGACTGTACATTGTTCTGTCCACTGTAACGAATTTTGTTATCTATATAGGAAAGGAATTTGCATAAGTGACTAGTTACTTCTTTTCCAATACCTGCATTGTACTGCTGTACATGTTTATAAATTGATTTACTGAATATTGTTTATAATTATTGTGATACAAATAGGGAACAGCTTTATAAGGTGAATGAACATAGTTCTGTATCAGTAGAATACGACCAGCTTGACATCAGTAGCTTATTCGGTGTATGCAATCAAAGTGGGATTTCTTGATTAAATTAGAAAAAACTAAATTTTGAATCGATCACGGTATTTCTTCAGTTGTGTTTTGCTAGAATTTTGGAGAAAAAAGAAAAGGGAGTGTGTTTTTATGACACTAAGCATTGAGAAACAATTTCATAGCGAATGATCGATTACTACTAAACGTGCTTGTAATTCTTGAATCTTTAATGAAAATGTCCTATTACTTTATCTTCATTACTCAAAAATAAATCTGGAAAACATGTGATCTCATCTTTATAACATCAAATATTGTTTAAATATTTTGAACAATTAATTTTTTTTGTCATGTCAAAGATATCTTCGTGATGTGTTAAAACAAACTTTAGTTATCGCAAGAAGTGGCTAACAACGTTGACTACTATATATTGTAGTATGTCAATATTCTAATACTGAATAAAAATTGTAGGTTTTCGATCGTTACGTTAATTATATTCTATAAAATGGACCATAATAAAATTGATGGAGTTCTATTTTAACTTAGGGAGCTACCATTTGATTTTTATGGGGGGGGCTAGGATGAAATTTGAAAAAAATAGGCAGGACAGGAGTGTTGAGTAAAAAAAAAGACAGGATGAGATTATTTGCAAAAAAAAAAAGGCAGGATGACAATTTAGTTAAATAAAAAAGTCAGGATAAACTAAAAAAAAGGCAGGACCGAATAGAGTGAAAAATAAAAAGGCAGGACCGAATAGAGGGAAAAATAAAAAGGCAGGACAAAATTTTTCATCCTAGCCCCCCCCATAAAAATCAAATGGTAGCTCCCTTATTGGATATTGTTTTTTTAATGTAAAGCCACATATCTGAGATCAAACGTATCAATGGCAACCAACGAGTAAAACATCTTTCATATTAACCAGACTCAAGCTGGCAGCTACTTTTAGCAGCCAATCAAAATAGCAGCCAATTTTAATGATATGTCTAAAAACAAAAAAAAAATATAAGACTAAAACGTTCCAAAAATTTAAAATCTTAGTTTAATATAATAGCACCTTCTTTGACAGCGGAATTCGACATTTTCACGGCTTGTCGTGATTCACCTAAGATGACATTCCGTTTTATATAACAGTGATGCTAGGAGCCACTTATTTTTCGGAGGACACTGTTTGTTTGATAACATAATTTACAATTTAAAATCGTTTTGTTCCGTTCTTTTGACCCAGGCTATTCGCCACTTAAATATTTTTCTGGGATCCGGGACTGTCTGGCCACCACAGTTTTATTTATATGGCAATTATTTGTACTGGCACATTTGACAAGGAAAATATCAGTTTTAGATTAATAAATTGGTAATGTTACATGCCGTACAAAATAGCCTACGTAGGATTTTTATAGAAAATACTTGTTCACATTCAAAAAAAGATTAACATTACGTGTATATCGAAATGTTTTCATTTCATATACAGGAATAGATATTGAAAATACATTTCAACTGAAATACTAGATATTTGATGATGCGGAGTGTATGGAATACATGTATGTAATTTTATGTCGTACATTGCATCTTTTTTATTCCGTTCATGGAAATATATATATAACACGATTCCTCACAACTTACTTAAATCCATTATTAACAATGGTAGTTGAACTTTGATTTATTATATTTTCTATTCCTACATTGTTTCTGTACCTCCTAATAATAAGGAATCAAAACAACAGAAAAAGAACGGAAAAACGATTTTAAATTGTTTAATTTTTTATTAAAAAGTGGCTGCTATCATCATTGGTATTTAAAACGGACTGTCATCTTTTGAGAATCACGACAAGCCGTGAAAATGTCGAATTCCGCTGTTAAATTATATCTAACAAAGATTTTGAGATTTTTGGAACGTTTGAGTCCTATACAGTTTTTTGGTTTTTAGACATATCAATAAAATTGGCTGCTGGAAAAAAGTGGCTGCTATCTTGTTTGGCTGCTAAAAGTTGCTGCCAGCTTGAGTCTGGTTTTATATTATACTCTTGAAGATCTCTTATCTGTATTTTAAAACAATGGTAGATATCGATTATTATGCAAACTTGATCCAATACCAATTATTATACGGCTTTGTTTATACTTTTTGTCCTTTTTTGGTTTATAAGCTCTTCATTTTTTTAATAAGTTTTTGGATTTTCAAATATTTTGGCCTCGAGCATCACTATAGATACATTTATTGACGAAATGTGCATCTGGTGCAGAAATATTGGTCCACTTAATGTTTTTACATCATAATTTCATTTTTTTCAGTCCTTTCTATGAGTGTACGCGTATAACTACAGCTTATGGTCACCATAAGTTGTTCTCCTGTATCGATAAACCTGGAGATCATAAACGGCAATTTCTGATTAAATATATTAACAGAGGTATTGATTTTGTCAACTTATCTAGTATATTTAATGCCTCTAACATTTAAAACTTCAAACCTCTCTATTTTGATAACATAGAACCACCTATTATTTCGTAAACATACAGAAAACAGTAAAAGTTTAATTTCTAATTATACGTCAGTTACATCAGACGTCAGTGTAGAAAAAAATGTTCCTTCAATCTAAGACTGTGAAACATTGAATGATCCTTATGACCATTCTATTACAGGAACCTCTGCAGCATTCAAGACTAAGAGGTTTTAAACATCTTTTTGAAAACGGTCAAAATATCGTTCTCCATCTAAAAATTGAATAGAAAGAATGTAGTTTCTACCACGCCCAACAATATAATTAGAACCACAGTTTGTCCTTAATATGTATTGGCTGCCTAAACTACACAAAAAATCAGTCAAAAGCCCGTCATCCCGGCCACTAATCTTTCAGTTTCAGTTACAGCATTTAACTAGATCCCTCTCCACTACCTACAAACTTTTCATTAACTTTAGTAATAAAGCATACTAGAAATAATGGAATTGACTTTTTTTTTTGGAATTTAAATTATTTTTGGATGTTTTAGATGAGTAACATGCTTTTGATGGTCCTTTCAATTCGGTTGACAGTTTCAACTTTTCAACTCTACACTACGCATCTACACAATATTATCAAAGTTCAATAAATCGTCTTTTGAAAAATCTTATGGCAAAATCATTTGACACAACTCATATAAAGCCATCTTCTGTAGAGAAAATGGTAAATATGCTAGATATACCTAATAGAAGTGGGATAATTTCACTAAAGCTGTAAATGTTCACCTTGACAACATCTATGTACGTTTCGGCAATACAGCTTATCAAAAGATTGTAGGTATTCCTATGAGCACCAATTGCGGCCCTTGAATTGAAGAATTGTGCCTGTATAGTTATAAATCATAGTGTATGGGCAAATTCAGTAGATAATCCGTCTAAATATACTGCAGACGATTAACCAAAGGAAATTACTTTATGCAAATCTAATATAAACAAAAATAACTCCTTTCCTAGATTTAGACATTTCAGTTTCACACGGGCAACTACATTGTATATGTATAAATTTACGACAAAAGAGGCGATTTTTCATTCTCTGTTGTTTCTTTTCCTTTTTTTTGGGATGATCCTTTGACCCCATCTTACGGTGTTAATATGTCGCATCTCGTTCACTATGTCCATGTATGTAGTGACAATGAACGGACTAATCTATATATCACTGGTCAATTGTTCTTATGTGTTGTTACAGCACTGCACCATGTTAGGGGGAATTGATGAACGCTCTCTATTATGTTTAACCCCACCGCATTCTGTATGTGCCTGTCCCAAGTCTGGAGCCTATACTTCAGTGCTTGATGTTGGAAGCTGTCAAAATATTTGATTTTTCGTTTTTTGTTTGTTTTAAACGTAAGTCAGACCGTTGTTTTTTTTCACTTGAATTGTTTTATATTTTGTCATTATGAGGCCTTTTAGTAGTTTTCTATTATACGGTATGGGTTTTGTTCATTGTTGAGGGCCATACGGTGATCAATTATAGTTGCTTACATCTATAAGTTATTTAGTCTTTGGTGGATTGTTGTCTCTAAATCCCTTTATTTTCACAAATGCATTTTTTATCAAAATTATGCACGTTGTCATGCTCATGCATCATAAAAAGAGGTTCGACTTTTGTGAATATGAAATTGGCTTTTTCGTCGGATGTTTTTAAAAAAGGCAATGAAGTAAAGTTTCAGTTTTTTTTCTTATAATGCGTATTTGATCTTCATAAAACGTTTATAGTTATTAGAAATATCGTAAACATATCACGTTTTGTCTAAACAACATTTTTTGTTACATGAATAATTTTTAAGTTTTGACTTCATAACATGACCATCGACTAACGATAAAATAGTGAATTTTGAGGTTTCCAGATGAACAAGATTAGTGGATTGGGAGTGATAGTTGTGGACGGTCTTATTATCTCGTTTGGTCAGTCTGTTCGCCCGTCATTAGACAATTTGCATTTTCGTCATCTTTTCTGAAACAAATAAGCCAATTTGAACCAACGGTAGCAAGAATGGTATATATAAGGTTTTGTTAAAATCAATGTTTGATTCCGATAGAATGGAAAACATGGTTGTCGAAGAACTGTAATAGGCAAATAAATAAAGATACAAGGTGAGCGATATAAGCTCACTTGAGGCTTCCGTTATAAACAGATATATATTTCACGTTGAAAAATATATGTAGAAAACCAACTGAGATGTGATTAATTATTTTTGAAAAGTAAACAATATTACAAAGAGGGAAGTGACTAATCTAGGTAAATGTTACAAACGGAGGTAAACGTGCATAAAAATGTTACATACATTATAAACTATGTAAGTTCAAATAAATTTTATTTTATGGAGCAATATCTAAAATAAATGGACAGAAAACAAATCATGCGTACAGTACATGACATGACGGTTTACCATAATCACCGAAATTAAAATTGTTTAAAATATGATTCACAAACTAAAAAATGGAAAATGACATATGTGACCTTTGTTTGTGACGGCTTTTGTTGAAAAGATTCAAAAACATGAAAAATGTTATTTTTTATAATTAATTGTTAAACAGTACATTTTATAGGTATATCATCTTACATAAAATGCTATGGTATTAAAGACCAAACAGCCTATTGTTGATGCGCATCAACTAACGCAACTTGGTAGTGACATAAAAGCTCTATGACGTTGTTTCTAGCCATGAAAAAAACGTCAAATTATAACGTCCTATTTCGGGTTTTTCACGGATTCCAACATGGTGTACGCTTTAAACTACGTCTTCCAAGAAAAGTGGAATTAAGCGTCGCGCTGATACCTGTAGTAAATTAAACACAAATGGACACAAAAGATACTACACTATCTGTTACCTACGTTCTAATAAAAATAATAATAAAAATATTAATTTTGAACTCGGCTTTTTACATTTGCGCCGATCTGCATTTCACTTTTTTCTTTCACTTGCCGATTTTGTCTTTCATTTGCGCCGATTGTGTACAGGTAAATTATAGGTGAAAGTTATTTATCATATAAACCTCTTCCGTTAGCCAGTTGTACATATGTTATGAATTGTCAATTACAACATGTATATAAATGTTGTCCCCTGGTCACAAAGGGGATGTGGGAGTAGAATTTCGAGCAGGATAAGTCAATTTAAACGATATTTGTGCACTCTGTTTACATCCACTAAAATCACGGAGTAAAATTATATTTACAGCATTTGAAAGCACCACAATAAAATCCATAAAAATGTAATACTAGTACAATGAATTATTTTCTTGTCGAGAATTTATATGCCACACATCTGATATATTCCTTTCTTGTCATTTCATCTTTTCTATACTTGTTGTACTTGCCAACAACGAAGTCCATCTTTTCTTTCTCGTGTCAAAACGAAGTTCTCGAACAATATGACCAAAATTATCTTAAACATAAGGGAACACTGTTTATATCCATATATTACCATACAATATACATTCTAGGTTTACTACATGTACATGTATTTACTTGTATAGCAATATAGTATCGGGGCTAGTGATAAAAAAAAATAGAATAGGCGCTAATGAAAGAATCAAATCGGCGCAAATTAAAGATCGAAATTTTTTTTAAATCGGCGCAAATCTCGTACGCCCGTGTAACTTTAAACTGGTAAATTTATATGACTTACGCTTAGAACTTTAACTTAATATATGATTTTCAAAATTGGGTTTTCAGAAGGTTAGGCCGATAAACAATATTTTCTAGAAGTTTCGATATACTTGCAACGTATGCATGTTGAGATTAACTTATTTGTTTAAGATTCTCGTAAAACAATGGTGATCTTGCAATGAAGTTAAATTTTTATCTATACTGCTTAATTGACAAAATCTTATAGTAAAAATAAAAATGATAAAGGTTCATTGTCTTTTTTCATTTGTTTCATTTCAAATTGTCTCAAGGAGAAATGATAAAGATTTCGCCTGATCTCACAGAAAAATATAAGAAATTAATATACTCAGTGAATGTGAATTTAAAAATTTACGGTTTTTAAAACTAAACTCGTTGTAAATTTAACTTATGACAAAAACAATTGCTTCAAGAATAAGATCCAACATAAAATTTCTCACTTTCAAAAAGCTACAATGACCGGAAAGATTGAAAACAAATTTCGATTTGCAATGCCGGCAATCTATACATTCCTTGTCTTTGTTTTAATTTCCAAAATGAGCTATTTAGATTCATACTATTTCATCCTGTTTTGAGAAATACTTTATCGTTTTCAACGGAAAATTATTTTTTAGATTCTAAATCATTTTTTGAATTAAATACTTATTTGTTTTATATTTACTGTCTCGTTTATTCAAAAAATTGAAAACAACACGTTTAATAATTTCATGCGTCCGAAGCGCTTTTCTGGATTTACCTTCATCAGGAACGCTCAATGCCAAACATTTAAAATCCGAAGGATGTTTAAGTACCGAAACAGTTACAAAACACGTGCGGTAGTAATAACGGGGATCGTATTTTATGATAGGTTAAATGGATGTAAAACGTTTTAGAATCAAAAACTTTAATTCATATATTATATCTATAATTTTAATTTTCTTATATTCTAAATATTCAGAAATAATGAATCCACAAACTAGATGGAATAATTTGTATACGCTCGTCTTATTCGTAACACATAATGGTATAAAGAAGTCCGTCCGTGCTAATGTGTGTCCGTCTGTCAACAGTAGCGAAAGAGTGCGCTTAGAGCAAAGTTCTGAAATTGACGCGACAAAAAACCCCACACATCTAGTCTAATATAGTCAAATAGTCTGTAAGTTAGCCAGTGTCATCTTTCATTTCTCTTTTTATTTTCAATGGTTTTGTTAATGAAAGGGAGAGGACAAAAACAGACTTTCCTTTCTAAAGCGTCGTAAAAGGTTATTTCGAACAATTTTTCATCCCGACGGATGGTGTTTCTGAAGGTTAATTTTGTGCGGCTACAACATCATGAGATCTGATACTGATACATACATGTGATCTCTTGTATTACCGGATAATAAAGTAAGTGAATATAGTTGTTATTTTTGATTCTTGAAAATTTAAATGTGGGTTTCAAACGTCCAATTTTCAATTTTTTTTCAAATGGTGCGCCAGCAAGGAAAACTTGTACTATGACGTCAGATTCAATGTTCTGAAGAAAGACAACTCTTTTCTTCAAAACGAACGAGAAAAAAACATGAACATTAATCATAACTTTTTTAAAAGGTCGGTGACATATACATTTTTTTGCTTTATTTTGAAGAGTACAAATGGCACTTTCCTTCTTGAATTTTTTATGAAAAAATCACTGGTAGATATTTTTTAATACTTGAAACGTTTTTCATTCTTGCGTTTTATTTTTGTCGGGAATGAAATAAATCATATTTTTTCATATCAAAACAATAAGAGTCTTAAACTCTTGAACCTGTATTTGATAGACACAAATCTACTTTTTAACATGAAACAAGAATTATGCTATTTTGGTTTGATATAATGTGATTTTTTGAGAGTTTAAATAACAAGCAAATATCATGTTAATAATCGGGAAAACATGAAACTGAGGTTGCTATAGTGACAAAACTAAGTAGGTGACCCCCAATTTTTTTTATCATATTTTGTTCCTCAAATCATAAAATACCTTCACATAAAATTTTAAGGAAAAATCACTGGTAGAATTGAATAGGCTGTTTGGTCTTTAATCTATGAGTTTAACATTCATTATTGTTGTCAAGGCATTACACTGATTAACTTTCGAAACAACTGTTGTACAGCTGTTGAATTATATTGCAGGAACACTTTGGTTTATTTTAATCCTTTGTCGAGATGTTGCATTAGAAGCTTGCTATATTCATATGTTAATTGTTGCTGCATATTTATGAAAAAATGGAGGAAAACTAAAAACACATAAAATATAATACATATCTCTTGGTTTTCCTCGTAGTTTTAAGCATA
The DNA here is from genome assembly GCF_021869535.1 of Mytilus californianus. NCBI lineage: Eukaryota > Metazoa > Mollusca > Bivalvia > Mytilida > Mytilidae > Mytilus > Mytilus californianus. Next base: position 112,970,880 of record NW_026262668.1, read on the forward strand.
ACACAACTGAACCGAGTTTAATTGCACGTCAGTCTCCGCTCTTTTCACTGGCAATTTCAATAAAAAAAAATGGTGTCGCTGTGTTAATATTACGATTTAAGACATTCAATTTGTTCAGTTTAAAAAATGAATGGACAATATTATATTTAAAAAAAATGACTATTCATAAAAAGTTTATGAGTACGCAAACATATAATATGTTTCTTTCTGAAAGGTCTTGTCGAAACCTAATTTTAATATTGGTAGAACTGTTGAAACATATTCCACCAGATGCGTATACTAGAAAGAAAGGCTATAAAAGTTAAGGATTTACGGTTGTCAACGTCGCTTCTTTATAACCATATTACATATTTGAGCCGACAAAACAATTTCATTATACTGAAGCAAAATGTTCTTTAGGGGGAATTGCAGGCGGAGGATGCTATCCTGTATATGTCCTAGACAGATAAACAAACACACAAACGAGCATACTTTTGTATCGATCTGATGAGTTAAGCCTTTTTCAACTGATTTTTATAGTTTGTTCTTATGTTGTGCTGTTTCACCACTGTCCCAGGTTAGGGGGAGGGTTGATCGCTCACAAACATGTTTAACCCCGCCACATTCTTTATGTGCATGTCCCAAGTCAGGAGCCTGTAGTTCAGTGTTTGTCGTTGGTTCATGTCGGTCATATTTGTTTTTCGTGAATTGTTTTGTTATAAATTGGCCGTTAGTTTTCTCAATTTAATTGTTTCATATTTATTATGTCGGGGCCTTTTATAGCCGACTATACGGTATGGGTTTTTCTCATTGTTGAAAGCCGTACGGTTGCCTATAATTGCTTACATCCACTTCATTTGAACTTTGGTGGATAGTTGTCTCATTGGCATTCATACCTCATCTCCTTATTTTTATATAGGTAAAATAGGCTGTGTTCCTTATTTTCATCAGTGGGAATATGATATAAATATAGGAGAATATGAATTGTTTACAGTTTACAATAAGTACATTACATGTCTTCACATGTATAGTGCAGCAGGTTAATAAGCATGTAATCTCCGCCCATTGTGTTTCAAGTTTCAGACTGAATTATTAAAGGATAGTAGTGTCCTTTAAATATTTGGAGTAAAATCAGTTGAGATGATCATTTCTTTACAGGGATATCATATTGTTTTAAAACTATCATACCGGTAATAATGATATCTTCGTTTCAAGTGCCGGCTTTATAATTTTATTAATCATTGGCAATTACTGTTTTCCTTTTTTTGTATTGGATAGAGTACAGTCTGGAACGATTGATATATATTATTCAGTTAAATGTAAGATTGATTACCGCATATAATGTTTTTATGAACCCTATACGCAAGACCAAGAGTCATAGGGATTTTACGGTTTCCTATGATACAAGATAATTTCTGGAAATTTTACATCATGATATGGAAGCAGGTGTTATAAATGTGAAAGCCTCGTTCATTGTGTTCAAATTCCACATAAAAGTATTATAAAATATTGTTTAATTAAAAAAAGAGGCAACAGAAGTTTCGTTCTGACTAACAAAATTCTCGCAGTTACTGAAAGCAAGCTCAAATTATCCGATGATATCAAATCCTACATTTCATTTGTACATCAACGTTATAAATAGTACAAGAAAAGCTTAATTTCATGGTTGTAGCATAAACATGTAATTAAAAGAGTTGGATGGTTCTTTTTACTTTATAGGGGTGTAACAGCGTTGATCGTGTCCACATTTTTAGTATGAAGCGAAGTACTTCCGCGCTTCATACAAAATGTGCCTCGGTCAACGCTTTTACTCCTCAATAAAATTATAAAAAGAAGCATTCAATTCTTAAATAAAAAATCCTTAGCATGTATATGTCATGTATTTCTGATGTATAATGTTAAATAAACAGACAAAAAATTGATGATTTTTGAATAAAATTAAGTAATAATATATCAAATGTATTGCTTTTTATAAATTAGTGATAAAGGTAAGAGATGCAGACCGGTATATATCGTCTACAGCCATCCAGGTGTGAAATCGATACACAAATATTAAGACTATTTCACGAACATAGCCTGCAGGAGATTTTAAAGCAGCAGTAAAGTTTTATTTTCAGAAAAATATTTATTTTAACATAACCATTAATGTTGTTTAGCAATATCACAGATTTTATTGTTCAGTTTGTTGAAATTGAGTTAAATTCCACTATGATGCTTTCGTCATGAGATTCATATTTGCAGTCGAATAATAATACACTACTTTTATTTTCACAGAAGCAATCTTATTCACTTTCAATCAATAGAGTTTTAATTCAATTTTAATTCAGTCGATTCGCTCACAAACTAAATAAAGTCAGAAGAATTTGATAATGCTTATTTTGTGAGTGAAAGTCTAACGATTTACAAAAAAGAATCCGTAAAAATAGCATTTATTGCTAAAAATATCCAATTCTATTTTTATAATAATTCGTCCAAATATCAGTAGGATAGAATTATCCATTCCAACGACATTTCATCATACATCTAGGACAGTTGAGCACATCTACGGCAACAGAAAAGTTTTCAGTTTCGGTCTATATCTGGATAATAAAGAGCATTCACACAACGACCTACATTTTACGCTTGAGTGACTGGTTAATTTGTCAGTTTTGGTTTATATCTAAGGTGCCGTGTACATCACGTATCGATGCAACTTCATCAGTGCGTATATCTTGGACATAGAAGCTCGCCCACGAAATTTGACTTGCATTTCACGCTTGAATGACGCTGGACAGTGCATGCATCTTACACAGTAAAGGACGTTCAAGCTACAAATGAGTGACATTAATTTATGTTTTAATGTCTTACATATTGTTGTTACAAATAAGCAAATGAATAATTTTGAAATTAAAATCACATATTGCGAACAGTTTATTGTTACAAGTTTTGATGGTTCTATACCACGGATATACCCGCCGTACAGTGGATTCCAGACGTTGCTGCGTATCGAAGCGTAGTTGCTAGATAGAACATCCAATTGTTTTTCATAGTCTTATGGCCGTAAAAGTAAGTATTCAATTTTTATGAAAACAAATTTAATTTACTGCTTCCAGAAATTATTGTATATTATTTATATTACATGAACACCCGTATACGTGTTTCATTTTTAGATGGTTAAAAGACTTCACTCCAAGTTTTGTCATGGTTCGTTGTCTTTGTTTAGTACCGTTCATCGCAAATTCTTGTACTGTTCGTTGTGCATTTTGACTATTCAAAGCCTATCAATATGGTAAAAATATTTATGTTACTACTGCGTTACAACTTTTCAAAGCTTATTAAAGAAAGTACTAAACTTTTCAAGGAAAATGTCATAGAAAACTTACCGAAAGTCTTTGGATATTCATGATATGAACGTGTATAACCTCAAGACGATGTGTCGCCATGACCTTCGTGTGACCTTGACCTCAAGACCAGAATACTATTTTTTTAGAGAGAATATATCTCTTAGAAACTGGATTGCAATAAGGTGCTTCCGATGAGTGGGCTCCTCTTGCCCCAGTAAGTTTTGTTTCACGTTAAGCATATACAAAATTCACGTGTTTTAATTTTCAATATGAAATGTTAGAAATGTAAAATAGTAAAGTCGTTACGAAAAAAAAACCAAACAGATGGCTATTTTTAGAAGAGACAGCATATGATCTTCTCGAGGGTACGAAAACGCGTAACGAACGGTACAGTAAACAATGTAATTAGTTCAGGACTATTTTGAAAAAAATCATAATAATTACAACGAACTAGGTATGCGGAATATATTCTAGAGGAAAATAAGCTCACTATCTGCACATATATATATCTGTTGTTATTTAAACTTATTTAATGTTTGCATTTTTGAAGCATTTTAAGGGAGTTTTTGTGACCAATACGTGCGTTTGTCATTCAGTAAGTACAGTTGGAGTTAAAATTGAAATTCTTTAATTGATATTGACGACTTAACATCCATACAACGTGTACAATACATATTTTTATCGCTATTTTACAAAAATTTCCTTTGATCTTACTGACTGATAATTTCCTTTCTCAGCGGAGTCGAGTGATATGAAAATTATCGCTAGAAACTAAGGGGGAACGTGTCGTTGCTAATGAAATTGACATGAAATTGACAACGTCGTCATAGGTAAAATAGCGATAAACAGATTATCATTGGTCATCTCAACTCGATTGCTTTTCTCGCTTTCGCCGTCCCGGCTCAAGCGATAAAATCAATCTCGATGAGATGATCAACGATAATCTATAAGTATACAAATTGCTTACACAACTTAACATATTTTGAAAATCATATATCGGCTTCTCTCGGCTTGTTTTTGTTTATCACTTTAGAACGCATAACGTCTGAAATCAACTGTACCTCGGTTATACTACGTGTATATTCAAGTAAGTATGTACGATAGGTTTGGATTTCAAATTGTAAATATCATCAATATCAAAGTCATCAAATGAATACTGTCAGTTTTCACATGTCCAATTACCACATAAGACCACAATGAAAATCCATCGCACCTATAAAAATCCCAAAATCAGAAATGGTTGCACTTACAGTGATAATGCATCGCACTTATTGTTAAAATAAATCGCTTTCAATAATTGATATTCTAGATTCTATTGCTTTAATAACACATTTTTGGACTTTTATCCTGTAATTGTACATTGGAAGGTCATATTTTAATGGAATTGTGTTAAAACATATCTTGAAATCAATTATTTTGTATTTTAAAAACATAAACAAACACAGTTTTCCCCATCATCCTTTATTCTACTAAAGTAATACTCGCGTATGACAGTGAAAACAAACTATCTGGATTCGCACTTTGTATACACTGATAAATCTCTGTCTAGTAAACTAACATAGGACATTAATGAGTTGTCCTCCGTATTCATGTAGACATTGCATCAAAAGTACTCAATGACTACTCAACCCCGTATTATTCTTTTCCGTCTCAACATATTTGTACAAAAATTTAAACATTGTTACTACATGATAGAACATGTAATATGAAGAATTGTTCTTTTTGCGACCAATAGTTGAAATCTATAAATTTACAACAAACATTGACATCGGTAAAAAGTAACATACACTTTTCTATTTGAATACATAGTGCATGTAACAGAGCACGTAACAATGTCAAAACAATATGTCTGTACAAAATGTATCTAAAACGTGTTAGACAACACGTGTGTTAATAACCATACAGTGTAATATTAAGACAAAATATGAAAATTAGTCTATATCTGCACAGTAAACAAATATCAAGGTATCAAGTTGACAGATTTTATTCAATTTTCTGTGAGTATTTATTAAAACAATATGAATAAGAAGGACATTCTTTACGACAATCAAACTTTTAACTGAAGTAAAGTTTTTTTAATACAAAGATGCATGGCTAGTTTCCTCCGAAATTATTTCACACATTTTCAAAATGTTTTCCAATCTTTACCAAAATTTACACTATCACAGTTTGGTACGTGTTTTATATGATTCTAATAACATCATGACGTATTTCTTATCATATAATCAAGCTATAAGTGCCTATAGATGTCTTGAAACAGCAATTTGATGGATCATGGCAATTTTGGGGTATTTACCCCATTATTAAACAACAAGGACAATTATACTTAACCACAACCAAAATTCTACCGTGTGTGTAGCTAATGTATGTTCGAAAAATGTCTGTCTTTCAGACATACATTAACTCGCGTGGGCTATTAATGGTGATTTTATATTAACAAAAAACATAAAAATTTGTGACATATTTCACCAGCAATGTACAATGCTTATACATGTATCACATTTTGATTGAATGGATATAATTTATATTCATTACCATTCGTGGGATACCAATTTTCGTAGACTTCGTAGGTAAAGGTAACACGCGAAGTACACCTTTTTTTATAGGTTTGAATCTAGACTGATAAAACCACGAGAACAAATATCCACGAAAATACAAATTTTTTCTCAGTCCATAAAAATTGGTACACATGAAAATAAACAAATTTACAGTATGTAAAGCTGGTATACACGTGTATTAATAATTTTCTCAAATATTCACAACCCAGTTGAGTTGGTTAAAACAACTTTCTGATTTCGACTACTTGAATGAAACACATACAGAGGAAATTAGCTATACCTTTTTAATTATTTTTGGTTAAGGATGTCCTTATAAACAATTAATGGACAATGCAATTGGCCAATATAAAACTATGGCATGTTCACTAGTATCATGTTGGGACAAGCTTTAGAAGGTATTAAAGCGGTGAGTAACTAACGGAAAAATTTGTATTTTATGAATTAAAAGAAGATGTGGTATGATTGTCAACGAGATAAATACCTACAAATGACCAAAGTAAAAGGATGCTAACAACTACAGGTTATGGATACTATCATTATTATACACTAAAACAAACCTTACAGTCCTCAGTCCTTTATCAAATGATGTCACTGTCAGAGCGTCCAGTACACAACGGATGATTGTACTATCGGCGACTAACATTTTACCAGTGATAGTATCTATCCAGAGCATTTATTGATTGATTGTTTCTTGCTTAACGTCAAATGACAATTAGTTCATGCATGTTCAGGACGAGAAACTATTTTGTACTTATTCGATGTTATCTATGTGGCTTTGCTGGTACGGGTCCCATACTGTCGTGGCCAATTCCATTTGTGCTCTTACTAATATCTTATAGGCATTTGATGGATTTTGAACTGATGTGGATGTTTCGATGTAAGAAACTAAGGCTTCGGCTGGCTTTACCTGTGATGCTTTTTATGAGTTCTTATTTGCCATAGTACAGCCTAGGTATTTAATTGATGTTACATGCTCCAGAGTATGGCCTTGAAGCTTGTAGTCCCACTTGATTTATTTTTTAAAATTTTTTGAGACTATGAGGATGCTGCATTTTTCAGGGTGGAACTCCATTTTCCAAAGTTGTTCCCATTTTGCCAGTTAGTCCAGGTCTTTATGGCAGTCGTTGTCTGTGGAAATGGTCGAATAGACAACAGTATCGTCCGATAACAGTCTTACCGTTGAGTGGAGCCCATTTTTGAAGGTCGCATATATAAAAAAGAAATAGGCTGGCTGATCCTTGTTGTACTCCAGATTCTACTTTCACTTTGTCTGACGTTTCGCCTTCAACCACTACAAGTTGTGTTGTGTTCGTTAGAAAATCCTTTATCCATCTGTTTGTTTTACTTCTGATGCCATAATGGTGTAACTTATGAAGAAGTAGACTGTTGGACACCTTGTCAAAAGCTTTAGAAAAGTCCAGTAGTAACAAATTTGATTGTTTTCCGTTTTTCAGATTTTTTGTGATATCGTCAATAAATTAAAAAGTTAAATCACAAAAATACTGATATTAAAATAGAATTAAAGGAGTTCTACTTCGCTTGATCTTTTACTCCTGCAGCCATGTTGTAGAGGGTATAAGATGTTATTTACCTCTGCATGTTTCATGATGATATTGGTGACTATATGTTATATTATTTTGCAGCAGATACATGTTAGGGATATTGGCCTAATGCTAATGATGATCAGGATCGTAGAAATTCCACTGGCTAGATTTTGCAGTATCATTGGTTTAATGTTGTCTGGTCCAGAAGCCTTGTGCGGGTTAAGATTTTTCAGTTGTATTAGTTAGTAGTGATGATTATAAGTTCGCTGTTTGGACAGTTTTCCTTCCACATTTGTTTACAGAAACTGCATACGGAAAACAAGTTGATGAGTACGGAAAGACATTAATTCAATAGCAGTACATTCCTGAAGATTTTGATATAATAAACAATTTACTTTAAAAAGAAAGTCTATGTACTCGTGTCTGATAGTAAAACGTAGTCATTCAAGTACATAATCATATCTATTCTGTGGGTTAAATTTGAAGTATACTATGACCTTGAATTGAAAATGTATTCTTGTCGGAATAAGTATGAAATATTTTGCCTTTGAAAATGTTATGTGTATCTTTACTTAGTTACAAGCATCTGTATAATTTTTGCACAAAAAATAAAAATGTCATCATAATTTTGCAGTTACGAGTTTCGTGGCCCTTTTTCTAGTAATATTTTAATACAATACAGAATAATCTCCGTTTCAATTCTAAACTTTCTGATTGCTTTGCCGTAATAAACACTTTTGTTTATGACCAATTCAATGGAAGCACACATTTTATTCACCAGTTTAAGCGTCATGTGCCTTCCATCTTGAAATACTGGTAACGTAACATAATTTATCCAATAAAGTGACAAATGAACTAAATATTACGATAAGTGCAACCACAGTATGACCGTATGTGTGGTCACTACAAATGCTAGAAAAATTTCTTTTGACCGGTTCAATTAAGTAATTTGAATTGTTTATTGTAATTTGAGTTGTCGCGCTTATGCTTAAAACATAATTTATTGATACCTACTGCTGTTAAAAAAAGCCAAAGAACTATCCAGAAAGTTTGTTATAATTCCCTAAATGCTCTCCTTCTTTGCCAATGCTTCTCTGGAATTGTTTATACTGCTACGAGACTATACGGTAGAAATAATTTCAATGTATACACAACAAACAAAATATTTACTTGCAAATCACGGCGCACAGAATGAGGATATTTTTTCAAACATGATATAAAGATAAAAATGAATAACATAGATTAAACAAAGTATTTCATTATTAGTTTTGATTTAATTGATTCACATTTAGTTTTGAAGTAAATGAAATAAGACGTTGGTGATAATACAAATATATATATATTGATACGAAATTCCAGAGCTTGCGTTTCCTATGTCATGATTTCCTTGACAAAGGATTGCTGCTTACCCCTTCGAACTTTTGACAGACACCACCACGAGTTGGTTGGCCGTTATGGTATATGTTTTACAGATGATATTGATATGTTCCAATTGTCGTGAAGTCAAGTTCTATTCATCTGAACGATTCGGCATATGTTGATAGCATGTCTGTCTACCTCTATCCATATAAAGTTAAGAAGACGTGGTGTGATTGTCAACTATCAACCAGAGACCAAATGTCTTTGATGCAAACAGCTATAGGTAACTGTACGGTTACTCCCATACCATCATAAGAACAAAATCAGTTGAAAGGTTTGACTCATTAGATGGACACAAAGCATAATTACAACTAACAAAAAGAATAAAGACACAAACTACCGATCCGAGAAGATATTCAGTTACTGAAAGTTTGCTACATGCCAATTTCTACTAATAATTTAATAATTCGAGTCGTCCAGATAACTTTACGGGTGACGAGTACGATCATTTGAATTTCGGGGGTAGGGGGCTTCCAAATGAATATCCAGGTCAGGTAAAAGCTGAACAAACAACATTTTTCCCCAAGACGGGATGTAAAGGAATATTATACAAATTGCAGGGAAAGGTTGTATTCAAATACGAAAATACACGGTTGCTTTGCTTTGGCGTGCGACATAAATAATTCGGCCTATAAACAGATGAAAATGAATATTCCGCTAATTACTTATCTGCAATTTTATACTATGAGCTTGCCTTCAGTAACTGCAAGCGTTCTTAAATACGGTATAATTTTTCATGTATTTTGTGTTTTTGTTACCTATCATACCGTTATTTTAGAGTTCATTGCTTTTCAAGTACTGGCTTTTAATGAATGTTCTTGTATGTACGTGTCATTAATTAATGACCGAGATTAAAAAGAAAGAGGGTTGAGATATAAAAAATATAATTTAATCGAGCCATCTATTCATGTGCCTTGCACTAGACAAGGACATCGTCAGCAGTTGTCGTTGTAACTTCTGAATTGGGTTTTAATGACTGATTATTGTTACTGTTAAATTCATTCACTACTTGTATGACTCGGAACGTTTAAGGGCTTAACACCTGTCCATGGCTGACGATTATGTCTAGATTTTTTTTCGCAATTTTTCTCGTCGAGTTGCTGTCTCATTGACATCACATCTCCTTTTATTCAATACACAAGAAGAAAACGATATACCACGAACGGTAAAAATTTACCACCATCAATGTCTAGTAGGTTAATGTTTGGTACACATCACCTAAACTTAGTAATTTTAGGTACTTGCAGCGAAAAAGGGTAAATTTTCCAACATTAAGGTCAAGGCTTTCATTACAACTTGTAACTTGGATGGAGAGTTGTCTCATTGGCACTCATACCACATCTTCCTATATCTATCTGTAAGTTCTTTTTGTCCGTTTCTTTTAAACCCATACTTGTGTAGGTAACTTTCTAGTCTATTTATCAAAAGATCAATTCTCGCCGTCAAAAAAAAAAACTTCATGTTTCTTTTCACGATTTGTCGATTGAATCTAAATCCCCGTCGTTTTGAATTCGCGATCTCATTATGAATGTTAATTACGGTTACAATTTTGCCATCAGACAGTGTACTTTAGTCGTTTGCATTAAGCGGGTTTTAATAGAAGTACCAAATTGGCCTAGTGCTTTCTGAAAAATTCGTGGCATATTCTTTACGCTTCAAACTCTTACCCCAAAAATAACGTGATAAATGTATCAAGGAAGTCTATGTTTAATGTGTCGTATCTAATAGCCGTTCGATATAACATTGTTTTTGTGTTTGTGAGAAATAAAGTGAATTACTTCAAAGTCACCAAAGGATTGTTTTATTACTTGAATAATAAATGAGAACATCATCCTTTAATATTTTTAAAAACGCATTTGTTTTCTCACAATTACTAACTCTTCACATTTAAACTCTCAGTCCATGTATCATGTTATTTTTTCAAATAAAATTATTTCATGTTAAAAACCGTTTTCATCTGTAAAATTTTGGGAAATGATCTTAGCGATAAGGAAAATCAGCGTCAAAACTTTATAAAATTATAGAATACAATATCTTTATTCTCATAATCATTGCAGATACACAGAGGAGGTGCAAAATATGTGTACAGAAATATACATATATTTTACAAACATTTATATACAATACAGTTATTTCAAAACAATATACATTTTAGGCAGAACAGTACAGAACAGTTAAATAACCGAAAGACAAAATGATGAAACAATAAAAAATAAAGAAACTCAAACTGGACCATATGATATCCGAAAACAAATCTAAAAGAACACATAAAATTGTTTTTTGAAACACGAATTTTCGTAAAGGACTTGGGAGTAGTATGTTGTGAAGGTTTTTATATCTGCTCTGCCATTGTTACACTGTATAGCATTTTAAGCAAAATCTTGTAAGAGAAATATCTCCTATTATTTTGGTGCCATTTGATCTGTAACACAGTGAAACAAAATACGCAAAGAGTAGTATTGAAAACATTTGTATGAGAAAGAGAAAGTTATCGTGCTTTAGGTACAAAACCTAATAAATGCAACATTTACTGCAAATCAATGTGAGGGATTTTTCAGGAAGTAAAATAACAGATGTTTTTGATAGAACTGAGAGTGAAAATCTTTGTCGAAGTTGGTGTAAAGTTTTATAAAAAACTGATTATATAACAGCTACATGTACACACATATTTCTTTATATAGTTGTCTTTGTAATAAATAGCTGATGTAATTTGTAGCACGGTTGTCGTTAAAAGACGGTAATGTGTGTTTGTTCAAACACTCGTTGTCAATATAATAGCTCCGTCTGTCATCATAATTCTATTTAATATCTAAGGTTTAGGATCACATTAATAATAACGACACGGTTGATAGACAAGTACTCTATGTCCAGAGGGATGATAGTAGTGTCCCTAACCTGTTCTCCACTGTGCCATAGGAACAATTTTTCAATTAATGGATATTAAATTTTGATATTTTGTAAGTATTTGCAATTTTGACAATGATAAATTACTTGCTAAATGATTTCATAACTTTTTATGAATAAGATAATTGTGAAAATATCTTAAGTTCTCTTGAATTTAGTTGATCCTTCGATGCCATTCAATGTACTATCATCAGCATTATATTTGATATTTTTCGCGGAATTTACAATTTAGCTGTCAACAATAATACTTAAATTTCTACCTCAACTAAAAGAATTTTCATGTTACTGACATGTTTGTCTGTGTACGTATCTAAGATACATGTAGTTGCTTCGACGTTTATTTTGTAAAATAGTAAGAAAATTGTATAGAAACTTTTTCGAAAATGATAGATTTTGCTTAATCAAAATTTCTGAACGATGATTTCAGAAGTCAAAGAAATAATGATAATTGGCAAATGTAAAATAAAAAGATGCAGCCGAAATTTGTATATTGTGAATAGAACCACCTTAGTAGATATAAGTAAAAACCAAATAAACTACACATAAAAATGATTAAAAGAAAATTAACAAACGGTCTGTGATATAAAGACGATTGAGGCTACAGTTTGAAATATTGGACACATAACTGGATTAAAGCAATTTTTAGATCGAGGATTTTTATAAAATACTTGATTTTTCAGTCAATGCTTATTAACGACGTGAAAATGTTATAAATAGCAAGATAGCTGGGGTTAAAACACAATAACTATAACACATCCCTGTTACAGGTAGAACATAATTTGAAATGTTTTTTTGCAGTTTACCTGTAATGAGTTGGCGTTGAGTGAGCAACCATTGTCAATGTCATCTTTCTTTAAGATATTTGCCTAACTGTGGACTTTAACCCAATGTATAGTTTGATCAGCTATTGACAATTGTTACTAAAAAAAGAGAAAAAAACAAACGTTAGCGCCTAATCGACTATCGCAATTAAATCACTGCAATCACTCCTTTCATACAAAAATGTCTATTATGAAATAAAGGCATGCTCTGATTTCCCCCAAATATTTATTGACGATAATCAAACTGTATAGTGTTGTAAGCAATGAACATGTATAGCAATGAAAGTGTCATTGACCACACCATTCTTTATGGTTATGTTAATCATATCATAAAAATTCTGTTACTCTTGACATATTTATATGTCTTCGTGAGAGAACAAAATACACAATTCTGCTGTGAAATAATGATGTATTCATGCAATTTAAGTTTCAAAAGAAATACCGAAATTTCAATCTATTACTAAATATATCAATATACATCTTTCATGATAGCAGCAGTAGACGGTTTTACGTGTAAATATCAAAGGTCAATAGCAACAGGCCACCTACGGACCCCTCACAAGAGTTGTTCTATAGCGTACAGAGAACGTGGCAGTCTCCCTACTTGATACATCGGATTGATTTTACGTATACCCTACTTTAGTAAGGGTTTTACTGTCGGAGGGGAGAGGCCCAGGAATATTTTTATAACCCTGTCAACCCTCGTTTAATGTAGATTATTATGATGTAAATTATTATGACACTTAGGTTTTTTGTTTTTTTTTTATCTTTTAGAACGATGTTTCCATCCCTAACACATTCAACATAGGAATAATAGCTGGTACAATAATATGTTATACGCCTTGTGTTCAGCTTTTGATTTCATTTTAGAGTGTGTTCATATAAAAACAGTAAAGATTTACTGTTAAAATCTGAAAAGCTTTGAGAGAGCCATAAGGTAAGTTTAAAAAAAAGAAGAAAGTCAAAATTCCATCTGAACTATGTTCTACACAAATCCGCTATTTAAATGCCCTTAAATGAACTTCATAAACACTGTCAGAAAAGACATTACAACATAAAAAGGAGAAGTAAATTACATTTGATATATTTTATTGACATGTGCATTCTTTGCCCAATCAATATGTCGTGTTAATAGCACTTTGTCAATAATGCCTCCTAGCTTTTATTGAAACAGAAGTGTCCCTGGTGTCCTCAAAGAAGTTCGTGCTGAACAGTAAGATTCTAATTTTATATTTATTTTTATTGATATTACAATAATTATTTATTTATTTATTTATTGAAAATTCAATGTTTTTTTTTGCTTATTTATTTAAAATTCAATATTTTTAAAATTTATTCATGGAAAATAAAATACTTTTATTGATCATTAACCAATTTTAAACTTTGTATTATTTACGATTTTCCAAGAAGCTGGATCCATTAAAGATAAATGTGACCATTGTCGGTTTTAAACAGTTACACAACGAGTTTTAAAATGTATAGTTAAATAACGATACCAGTTGATTCAGCATTTTAAAAGTACTTCATTTAAATAAAAAAAAAATCAGTTCTGTTTGTTCTAACGCGCATAAGTGCGTGTAATATACGTAGACTACATGTGACAACCCTGTCTAATTACTCTAGAAGTGACAAATAATAAGCGATGTGTTTAAGTATAAGTTATAACTTCTTTATACTATGTTAACCAAAATGAAGCAATTTGATCTTTTAAATTGAAATAACGAATACAATGTGACGCCTTCAACATTAATTTTTGTGTCCAATGAGCATAATTTATACTTTAAGACAAATAAACTTAGTCAATATGAACACATTTGAATATCTCGTACTTAGTACTGTTGAGTAATACACAATTCGGTCATGTTGAATCCACTGGACTCTCCATCTTGAAATCACGTAGTATCTGATGAAAACCTCAAATATTTAAAATAAACAAAGCTTATTATTGGTATTCAAACTCTTTATTTTATGCTAAATTTATAAATATATATCAAAAGAATTATAATACAATAAACAAAACATTTTTGCACTCAAAACAATATATTGAGTTAATAAAGAATGTTCAGTGTAATGTGACGTTTAGGTGTTACATTTTTAGTGAAGTCTGTATAAATTGTCCAAGTGAGAATCACAATTACACCCAGGTGCTCCGGAAGGGTCAGTGGTTACTGCTCTACTTTTAGCACCCAACATGTTTAGCATGGCAAGGAACCCCGTTGGCATGTTGATTTGGAGATGACCCCATCGAGGAAAAGACAACCAGATAATGACTTCGACAAATTGATTATATATCCGCGGCAGATTCGATTTAGGTCAGCTAAATCATGTCCCTAAAACTTGCGAAAATATGTCTTCAGCTTTTCCATTAAGAACCTTAGTTAGACAGCTTCCATGTAAGCAACAACCAATCCTCTTTAAAGAAGTATTGATAGGATTTACGTATATCAATTTCGTACAGCAATGAATCTATTTAAAATATTACATGACATTTCAGTTTTAGTTATCTTTATTGCTTATTATACCGGGGGAAAATGTAAAAAGTACATTTCGATTTTAGATCAATAGATAAAGTTTGAAATATTCTTGTTGATCCTTTGTTCAGTTATACGTCAAATCGATCTAAATGAAAGTAGTTCAACAGTAAATTTTCCGCTTTTGAATACATTGCTTTATTCAAATGTGATAGAAAAATTAAGACGATCTTAAAAGAATCGACGTATAATTAGAAGACATTTGGGGCGTTTTTACGATTCCTTCTCTTCTGAAACAGTCTAATTCAAATTGTATGAATACATACAATGTTTTAACTATTGGTACATTTTTAATGTGCCTTGAAGATAACTCCTATATTTTTTATATGACATACATATGGTTGTTACACAGTTATACACTGTTAACCCAAACAAAAGACCTTCTTGTACCTTCTTTGATATTGGTTTCCTGTTGTTTTTAATCTATAAACTTTACTATAAAGCAGTTATTTAACAAGCTTTATAAATATACAAATATATGATTTATGCTTATTTTTTTATAAATTGACATAAATGACAGTGGTTTATTTATGTCTTGTTGTTTCACTTGAATGAAACAATCTGTCTTCTGTAAATATACATAGTCATATGATTGTTAGAATATCTATAACCGCACCAACCGACTCCACGACTATGCAAGGGAAACTACCATGATTTCAGTTCAAAGAAAATAAATAGAAATCAAAATTATTATGAAATAATTTTCAACAAAAGCTTTTCAGTTCAATCGGTAAGGTTATTCCTTGTTATTCTTTAAGAATTTAAGATCATATTAATATTTCGAATTACTGGAAATATACCGATGAAAATAGTTTGTTTTAAAGTGAATCTGTAAATTAACAATTTGAATCAATACAAACAAAAGTATCATATAAGTAGTAATTTATGACAAATTGGACATCAATTCAACTTCTATTTATACTATAAAGACTTATCGAACCTAAACTTTCGAAAACACAACTGAGTCTGTATAGAGAAACCAAAAGGCAGTTGTATGGGGATAAATGAAGGAATTCGTAAAAGGAGAATTTACGAAAAAATAAAATATTCATAGTTTAACTTTCTAAAGCAAAACAAACGAACGATATTTACGTGTCAAACTGTTTCATTTAAATTGCAAGTGATTCAATGTATTAGAATCATATTTAAACGTTTTAAGTATTCTAGTCTAGTATCAAGGCTCTACTAAGTAATCAAACATTTTGGAGTAATATATTTTTCGATTAAAGCGACCTTTCCTTCTTTTTTTTCGCAAACGCCATGTGAAAAAAATGCATTGATTCATTATATATACTCGATATGTTTGGTTCCATTTCGACAAGATACAAATAATAAACTATAGTAATCAAACATTGTATTTGAAATTCAAGTAACAGGTTAATTTTCTCTTGAACATGATGGTCGAAGTACGTCGTACATGTAACTAGTGTGTAAATGTTGTCTGCACTTTCAACCATCATAACTAACAGAGAAAAACAGAACTGTCCGATAAATGAATAAAAAATTGAATTTAGAATTAATAAACCCATATGTCCCCCATTATGCTTTTACTTGCGGTAAAAATCGACATCAGACGTGATGACGTGTATTTGAAAATCTCGTGATACATGATGCATTACTTGAACAAAGGAAACACTAAATTTAAGTTAGATAAAAACTTGATGAATTACTAATTTTACACTTTACTAAACCTACCGATTCGTTAAATGGCAGAACATTAGAGAGGATTCGTGCGTTGTTAAATCTTTGATTGAATACTTTTTCCTTTCAGCACTTTATAGATAACAAGTTCCGCTGTCCACTTTGATACCAAGAAGACAGAATTTAGGATTTTTTTAATTCCAAAAGTGGTAACAACAAGAAAGACAATCAGACGACAACAACTTGACAACATATGGTATATCAACAACTGAAGAAAATGAAAGCCATACTTTTACTCTGTTATATCGTTTCAATAGCAGGTAAGTATTAACAATAGTCGATCAAGTATAAGTACAGTTGTTCATAGTTTTTAGCTCTTTTCAAAGGTATTGTTTTGCATAAATATCTCTATTTGTCTATGTATTAGTCGCCATTTTCTTAAGGTAGTATGGGAGTATTTTAATGAAATAATGACAGCGTTATTATACTTTGCCTAAATTTTAAATAAAATTTTTGAAAAAATATACTAAAAAGAGTTATATATAAAAGGTCTAAGTGCTTGCGTCTAGCTACATATTCTGCTTTTCCATATTTAGTAAAGATTATACATACGAAAAACACTTTTATGCTTCTAGATGATAGAATTTTAAAAAAAGATGCGAGAAGATGACTCTTATAAAATGCTTCTGAGTCAGGTTAACATATTCGTGTTCTTACTACCATAATGAAATAGATGAATATTGAGTACATTCATTAATTAGATAAATTAATATGAGCTACTTTAGGTATGCGAACACACTGTTACGTGTTGCGCTAGTGTATGCGAACCAACAGCTTCGCGTTTCTGTAGCGAACCAGTCTTAGAAAATTGCATTACCTGAATGGGCCTAATCATGTAAAGCTGTGGAAATAATTACAGCCCAGGGTGCTCTCCAGAAGTTCATATTATTGAAATATTTCAATACATATTTCATCGAGCCCAATCCATTAAATCACTATAAAGCGTAGCAACTCAATGATGTCGACTGACAGTCTAATTCCAACTTCCCGTTCACAGGTGAAAATCCTTTCCTACCTTTTTCTTTTTCAACTATCTCTCATTATATGTGATCATATATCTCAACAACTTTACAACTGCACATGCAATATTTGATTTAGCATCAGGAAACATCTTTTCTGCACAAATTTCTGTCGTTTAAGTATTGTTGACCTTGACCGTAGAGGTATTGAGTTCAAAATTAATAAGGATCTTCTTCTCAATCTATGTAACAATATTTAAAAGTAATGTTGAAATCATATATGTAGCATTTGATTTAGCACCCGAAAACCTCTGTTTTACACAAATTTCAGTCTATTTTATGGTAACTACGTTCTTGACCTTTGACATGGTGACCTCAAAATCAGTAAGGATCTTCCTCTGATAATGTGTGACCATATATAAGATTAAGATTGCAATCAGATTTTTTAAAGTCTTTGATATTGTATCCGGAAACGAAAATGACCGACTGACGGTCGGACGGGTCAACTATACATCTCTCGATATGAAAATTTACCGTACACATTTATCAAACATAAATAAAACTCTTTTTGAAATAACCTCATCTTGTATAACACTTTACCAAAATATGATTAATCAGCCAAAAGTTAATCAAATAAAATATGTTTAACTAAGCCTTTCGGGACCGCCCTATTAAAGGATATAAGTTTAGTGTAGGACGTTAAGGACCGCCTTCCATAACTACCGAGGAATGATATAGAGTTACTAACGGTTTATACGGAAGCTGCATTGTCTTCAGGATTCTTTTTTAATAAGAATGCAACACTATGATGATGTTTATATTTTTCCACCTAAAATATTTCAATCATTCAGACTTTTGAAAAAAAACCTTAGAGTTCAATACATTTGTCATAAATGTGTAAAAGTTATTTATAGAATTTAAATGTTTTGTGGATTAACCTTTACATGGAAGGCTTGGACCCATAAGTCACTAGGAATACAGGGGACGTTTTGTGGGTTAACCTCTACATGGAAGGCTTGGACCCATAAGTCACTAGGAATACAGGGGAAGTTTTGTGGGTTAACCTCTACATGGAAGGCTTGGACCCATAAGTCACTAGGATTACAGGGGAAGTAACAATAAAATAACAGACAGAAAAAAAGAACTACACTACACGAGGGTGTTGTAGAGTGAACCGTCAGGCCAAATAAATTATCAACAATATAAGTAAAAAATGATATCTATATTTAAGTCAGTCATAAGAGCTACAAATAAATCAGTCATAAGAGCTACAAATAAGTCAGTCATAGGAGCTACAAATAAGTCAAAGTCATACAATGTTTTAGCTTTTTGTAAATTAAGTATCACATACCGTTTAAGCTGCGTTCAAAGCATATTACTGGATTGTTTTTCACCAGGAATCCACAGGTCCAAAAGTCTGCATAGCTGCAAAATGTTTTAATAACAAAAAGTGATACAAAACATAATAAAAGGGAATACAAAGAATAACCAAAGGGATACAAAGATTAACAAAAATGTCTGTTAAATGAGGAAGAAAAAGATTGAAATAATCGTATTTTTTCTTTTTACAGCCCAACAACAAAATCAATTAAGACAAACGACAGGTTTTGGCAGAGGAAGACAAACAGGCGGTGGTACAGCTGGTACCTTCGGTGGTGCTGGTGCTGGTGGAACACAAAGAGGTTTTCCAGGAGCTGGTGCTGGTGGAACACAAAGAGGTTTTCCAGGAGGTGCTGGTGGAACACAGAGAGGTTTTCCAGGAGCTGGTGCTGGGCAATTTGGGGGTTTTGGACAACCAGGTGCACAATTTGGTGGCGGTCCAGGTGGACGTTTTGGATTTCCGGGTGGTCCTCCGGGTGGTCCTCCTGGTGGCCCATTTGGATTTGGTATGGGTGGACCTCCAGGATTTGGACCCCCTCCAACCAGATTTGGACAAGGATTTGGTGGTGGAGCAGGATTAGGTGGTAGACCAGGTGGACAGTTTGGAGGCTTTGGAGGTCCAGCCGCTAGACCAGGTGGCCAGTTTGGAGCAGGTGGACTAGGAGGACAATTTAATGGAGCTGGAACTGATACACTAGGATCGTTTGGTGGTGGGGGAGCCGGAAACTCATTAGTGGGCACAGCATTTGGAACTGGAACACCAGGAACACCAGGAACAGGCACTCAAACAGGCACTCAAGCAGGAACTGGAGCTAGTGGAACACCGACAGGAAATACAGCTGGAACAAATGCATTGAATGGGTTTGGTGGACAAGGTGGCGGTGCTGGACAGTTTGCCAATGGTCTAGGTGGTTTCCCCGGAGGGCCAAATTTTGGTGGACAACAATTTGGATTTCCGCCGTTCAATGGTCTTGGTGGAATGAATAGACCTCCACGGCCATTTGGAGGACCTTTTGGACAATTTGGTGGTCCTCAGTTTGGTGCTGCCGGCGGTATGAATCCATTTGGTGGCGTGGCTACAACAGGGCAGTTTGGAGGTGGTGCGACACCTGCAGGACAGCTTGGAGGTGCGACACCTACAGGACAGTTTTTAGGTGGGGGTACACCAGGACAGTTTGGAGGTGGAGCAGGTACAGGACAGTTTGGAGGTGGAACAGGTACAGGACAGTTTGGAAGTGGAAATGCACTAGGAACAGGCGGAGCTGGGACAGGGCTTGGATTTGGAAATGGCCTTAATGTGGGAACTTTACCATCAACAGGTCTGTTTACAGAATTAGGTCAAGGTTCCACGTTAATTGACCCAGTAACGGGTAACAGAGTACGACCCCTGACAAATGATGTAGCCAATAATGCTATTGCAACACGAAGAGGGCAAACAGGTTTGTCGGCAGTACTTACATCTAAGATGATAGTTGTAAAATCATTAAGAGTTGAAGAAAGGAATTTAGAAATATACTTACATTTTTTTTAATTAGAAATATTAAGAATATTGAGACTATTGAAAA
Organism: Mytilus californianus; assembly: GCF_021869535.1. Taxonomy (NCBI): domain Eukaryota; kingdom Metazoa; phylum Mollusca; class Bivalvia; order Mytilida; family Mytilidae; genus Mytilus; species Mytilus californianus. Next base: position 112,991,564 of record NW_026262668.1, read on the forward strand.
ATATAGATTTTGGCTTTGGTCCGTATTTAAGTAGAAAAAAATATATATAGTATTATCTCATACATTCAAAATGTTATTTGTGAAGCTTTTATCAACTCTCAAACGTTTAGCTTTAAAATGCAAATTAATGCTGCATACTATATTTAAAACTGCTTTAGTTATTTTTATTGTATCATAGTTACTAATACGCATTATATTCAAAGTATTCCATCCTCTGTTGCATGTGTGTATCATCATAGCTTATGTGTTAGCTGTTTATAACGTAGCGTTAGATATATATAATCAGACTATATTTATAGCACTCAGGCGAGGCGGTAGAAATCCAAGGCGAGATGTTGTAGTGCAAAGAACAAGAGTATTCCCAAGGCAATTTACAAGTAGGCTATTGGTGGTGGTAAAAGCATGGTAACACCACAACCGCTTACGGCATGAATCCCCCCTTTTTTTGGTGCTTAATGTTTTTTAGTAAAAAAAATAATAATATTTAATTTTTTGTTTACCTATTTGATATGTTCGTTCTCTTATTCATAACTCTTTTGACAACAACAGTTTGTACATGCTGCCGTACGTCCGCTTGGCTCCGGCACATTTTAAGCACCATTCATTCATTAAATCATAGAATTTATAACATGTAAAATGTATCAATTCAAAAAGTGTTTATACTTTTCATTTTATTGGTGGTTCATATGTACAATCAATCACTTATCCAGCAATTTTAAATGTTCAATCCTCAGTAGCTTTTCGCAGTTCATTTCTTATAATCTACTGTTATTGGCAGATCGTACGGATACGTATAATTTACTGTTTTTGCCAGATCGTACGGATACGTATAATCTACTGTTATTGTCAGATCGTACGGATACGAGAAAGAACAAATTAAATAAGTGAACATAAGTTGTAAAATTATGAATTTTAAATTTACCAAAACAATTAACCGCCGAAAAAATGGGGTCAATGCCCCAAGTGCTTGAGGGTTACAAAATACATTTGAATATAGCTATTTAAAATGTGCAATTTTGCTTCTTCATAGTTTTTGTTATGACTGTTATTAAAGATACACAGATTAAATGTTATGCACTTGATGTTATTTCTGTCCATAACTGAAATTACCTCCTTTAGTTTTGAATCAATGTAATGATTTAACCTTTTAACTTATGATACGGATCATTATTTCTGTTCTAAATTGGTATTTTGAAATAAGAATTTTTGTCAGCATTAAGAAGAACTTCTATTGAATAGCAATTTTATCAAAACTATATATGCTCACACTATCGAACAGACATGACATTTGCCGTTTCTTATTAGCAAATAAGATTTTGTTGGCTTTATTGGGAAACGACCATTCAATTAGGGGGTTGAGATGGTATTTTTTCTCGGGACAAACAATTAATTTCAGTGGCATACAGGAACGAGAATATTTTTTATAAACTTTATGCCATATTTATTTTCTACCAATTATTTTTTTTCACTCTCTTCTGAAACCTTTTTTTCGAAACATTTAGAATTAAACAATTTATTAACAACATCAAGTAAATGTAGGTTATATTGGTTAAGAAATTGTTAAGGAATTGCTCGAAAATAATATTTTAAACTGACTTTGTTGACAAAAATGTAAATAGTGGAGATTTATTTGGATAAATGGTATGAAATATTTATTTTAATGCATGAGTTTCGGCTTATTACTTATCAAGCAAACTAGTCACTATTTTTTTCAGCATGCTTACCTATATTTTTTGCAGTTCTCCTTTTACTAGCCAACCTTTTTTGCTTTGTATTGCATTGCTTTGCATTGTTGCTTATAGCCATATTTATTTTCTAGATAGAAGACGACTTTTAGCCAACCGGCAGCGGAATGTTTTAAGAACACGTAAGAATATAATCTGACGCATCAATTGTCACATCAGCTGTAAACTATATGATAGAAAGAAAATCAATAAACAAAATCACTGCTTACTGCAAATTGATTGATATTTCAGTACCGTAAAACGTCTTCCTAATCCTGCCCGTTAGATTTACCCTCAATGCTTAATGTTATATGTGCAATGTATCAATAGCATCTTTTGTTCGCATGCAAAAATAAAACATGACTGAAATACAGTCAAACCAGTATATAAAAGTCACCCTTAGGTAAAAAAACCCTGACAATACAGATGACATGTGAATTGAGGTCCAAAAGGCATACGTATTACTGACTACATAGGGACAACGGACAAGACAGGTTTTTGTTTAATAGATGTGACCTTAATATCAGGTCCAACTGCATACGAACTCGAACAATATAAAAAAATGTAAGAAATCGAAAAAGATAAAACTATACGAAATCAAATAGCTGAACTAATAAACTTCAATCATAACACAACAGGCATTTATTTTAGATGTTCACTTAGGCTGGTACCAATATACAACACTCATGTATATATATATGTTATCTTTCAGGAACAGCAGCTGGCAGCGGAACAGGTCAGTGAACTTAATATCATTTAATTTCACAGCATGCACTTACTAACATCTCAAATTTCCCCGAATAACGTTTTAATATGATTCCAGAAACTGCAGCTTCATGTAAAAAAGGGTAGAATTGATTTTTTCTGTCAACATATCATCTTAAAAAAACAGATTAAAAGCTACAGTGGCTAGGATTCTGGAATTATAACACACCCTGCAAACCTTGGTATTAATGCCTACCTTCATATAGGTTCATCACTGGTCATCTGAATTGTGAGAATTTAAAATTGAGGAAAAAAATCTTTGATCGGATTATCTGGAACAAATTTAATAAAATTTGATTTGAAAAAAATTAATATACTTGAACCATAAAATAGCCCTGTCTAGCAACAATGATAAATATTAACGGAAAATGTTTTAAAAATTGTTTTGTTAACATTTTTTGAAAACAATAATTGTGTAAAATCGATTTATTCTGACGGCGATTTTAAATGTCAATTTCCCACGATGTCATTACACAATAATTCCTGATTAATAAAACATATCCCTATTGACATTCCGTCAAGCCAATGTTGGCCATTGCAACAACATGCAGCAAGTGCGGATGTTAAAATATTAACCAGAGCAGGAATTCATAGTCTATGATGCTCAAATACAACCCAATAAACAAACATGTTCTCGGTGCCAATAGGAACCAAATAAAATGAACACATGGCTGGTGATACCAGTCATGGCGACATTGTTCATGATTCAAATATAAATCAAACGACATTGTTCATGATTCAAATATAAATCAAAATATACCATGAAGCCATTGTTCATAACGCCAATATTAAGAAAACCCTTATGAGTGTTGGTTGTATTCGTTATTCAAGTATCATTATATATCACGACTCCTTATCCATAACGGACGAAAATCTTACAAAAATCTGATATAAAACATTGTCGAATTTCTTTGTTATTTTAGAGAACTTGTTGTTGATGGTAGATCTTTGATCGATTTGTTTAATTTATTCACAAATGTTTTACACAAGTGGCGATTTAGAGTTTGCAATGATGTCTAACACTTGTCTATTGTCGAAGACTACGTTGACCTCAAGATTTCTTTTCATTATTTGTGTCGTTTTGTTACTGTCTCATTGACACATACACAGCATTTCCTTTTATTCATAGTTATGTATAATTACAGGATTTCTATTTCCAACAAACTCACTCTCAATGAGTACAGGTTAGACTTATTATGTAGTTTACAAGGAACATGCTATGTAGGACATAAAATTAGAACTGCAACTAAATCAATATAGCAAGTTGGCGAAGAAACTAAATCAATATAGAAAGTTAGCGAAGAAATTAAATCAATATAGCCAGTTAGCGAAGAAATTAAATCCTTGTGCAAGTTAGCGAAGAAATTAAATTAATATAGCAAGTTAGCGAAACAATTAAATCAATATAGCAAGTTAGCGAAGAAACAGTTAAATACATTATGAATACCAGAAAGTTTAGATAAAAGATATTTGACTTTGTAGATCATTTCTATTTAACTCAGTGTGATGCCGTTAAATGAAGTGGTATAAACTTTTCAAATGAAGTTTGAATATATACATTTTCCTGCATTACCTTGCTTTTTCCTTTATCTATTTGAATATATCTGTATTTTGGAACATATGTTCTTTTCCTTGGATTATTATATTTCCAGCTTCTTTTGCTTGTATAGCCGATGTGCATTATTGTCTGCCTTTTACTCTCTGGCTCTTCTTTGCTTTCCTTTACTTTCTTTTCTGAATTCATAATGCATATGCTTCCATTGAAGTTGACCTTGCAAATTTTGCTAACTTTGGACAACCTGAGATCATTCCAGCGGGAATTGCGATGCAAGGAGATAATACTGCATCAGCAGGACTTCAAAATTTAATGAGGCTAACAGACTTTGGTTTATCAGAAAATAGTGGACTTTCTACCAATTCAGACACTACATCTTTTTTTCCTGCAAATGCCATAAGTGCCCAAGGAGATTCTTTTGATCCTTCAAATTTCGGCATAGCAAGACATCAAGAAAATGCTTTAGGTCAAGACGTTGGAATAGTTCAAAGAGAACCTGCTGAAATGTTATTGAATACAAATTCCGATGGATTTGGACTAAGTAATGCCTTTGGAACGTTAACACGGATGATGACACCAGGTTAGGATATAGTTCTACAAATGTAGTTTAAATATTTTCACATTTGATCGTATTTATTTTACAATTCCATTAAAAAAAAATTTTAAAGAACAAATAAGAATAATAATTCAATTTCTTGGTTTAGCTAATTGTTTTGGCTTGCTGTTTATCCGTTTAATATTTCGCCTTAAATGTCTTTATTTCCTTTTTGATTTTGATATTCATAAGAAATAAATAATAAGATAGCATATTTTATGACAGAGAGAAATGATTTAAATATGTCCAGTATAAGCTTTACTGACTGGAGTCAAATGGCCAACAGTCCACAAGATGGTGCAGAGCGTATGTCTTCATTGAATTCGTAGTATAGAGTGTAGAATATTTTGGGAGGCACGTAGCGCTCATAAAAGTGACGACAGATAGCTAGACAAATTCAACCAATACTATTTTTTCGTCTTTTTTTCCTTTCTTAATTAAAAAATCAGTTCAATATTCTTTTTATTACTATTCGATTTCTTTTAAAGTCGATTGAAATCAAAGTTTTTCATTTTTGATTTAAAAAAAGATAATAGCGATAAAAATATATATTTTGATTTTCTGAAGTGTGTAATTTGTTTGGACACAAAACGGACTGTGACGCTAAAAAATCTAGCAAAGGACAGAATGATATGAGGAAAAATGGATGAATAAAGTTCAGCATGATCATCCATAGTCATAAGACTTGTATGTGGATATACATTATAGATATTATATTTATTAGACTTTTTGAATTTGCTTCTGCTTTGAAACAAACCAATTATTTACCAGCTTTACTTTCGGAAATAACTATCTTTAACATTACAGGGAATTGTGTGTTCATTTATAGCGCTTTGCTTATAAAACTTATGAGATTAATAATAGAAACTATATTGTGCTTATACGCAGATTGGGTACGTTGCGCCTTAAATTAGCAGTGCTTTGGGTGCTTACAGGGAAATGATTTTTTTGTTGTTGGAAATGTCTGCGTCAGCTTATATTCCTCCTTGTATCAAATGCAGTGTGCCTCTATCGGGTAATTCAAAAGCTTTCATTGATAATTTTTGAGAATTAATGGAAAAAATTCTTCAGAAATTTTATTAGAATTGAAATCATTACCTGCTTTAAGATAAAGTTACTTAAACATGATTTTTTAATAATTTTAATCGACATTTTTAAAGCTTCTTTCAAATCTTGTTTGAAAACCAGGGCACATTAATTTATATATTTCAAATGACATATTCATATTAGGGAGTACCAGTTCTTCAGCGTCATCTGGCACTCAATTACCATCACAAACTCTCGGAACATCAAGCACATCCACTGGAACTAACAATGGTAATTTAGCTTATAGTTCAAATTTCTAATATGATATAGAGCGATAAATTCAGTCTCTTGAAAAATCATTATACAAAAATTAATAGCATTTGTCTAAAGAAATGTACTTTTTTAAACATAGTCTCAGAATTTCTTGGACTTATGATTTATATCCATTTAGGAAATTATAGCCCTAAACGCGTTAATATAACCAATATTAGATAAGACTTAGTGGTCCCAACCTACGACTCATTCTTACCTGTGAATATGATTAACCAATTCTGTATTTTATTTACGTCTCACCTTATGCATTCAAATATACAAAACAATCACATAAGATACACTTTTTTTTTATACATAAGCCTATCTGAACAGATTTATGTGAAATGATAACAACTAAAACAACACATATATATGTATATATATATATACATTAAAATTAAATATAAATTATGAAAATATACATCATAGTACAAGATAAAACTTTTTGGCGTCATTTCAAAATAAAATTAAGTTTTTTGGCACGTAATTACAAAATATTTTCGAATACCATCCCCTGACAGTCTATAAATTTATTAAAAAATTTCATCAATTTTAAGAGATTCAATGTAGCATGCAAGAAATTAATTTATTTATTTTAAGTTTTGATCTGTTTGAAACTAAACTGATACATGTATCTATTGGAATACGTACAGGGATATATCAGAATGCTGTATTATACAGCATTTAAACTATTTTAATGGTTTCTTTTAACACATATATTCTTGAACATCCGTTGTATAAGTATATAAGGTATTGCTCAAGAAAGTACAGAGAGATATGAAAAACATTGAATAAGTTCAAGACTCGGGACGTTCGTCGTCAATTCCAGAGTGACAATGTATCACGATGAAATAGATGAATGCGTTCTTTAATTATAGTATGATGGAATATACATCAAAGGCTTATTTATGTAGGCTTGACGCGCGTTTCGTTTTTGAAGACTCGTCAGTGGCGTTCGAATTAAAGCAGATGGATGGCAAGATAAATTACAAAAGTTCGAGAGCAATGAGCCTGATTCTAGTTAACAACAATTTACTTTTCAAAAATAAAAGGGGACAAAGATAAGTGCAGTAAGACTTTCTGGTCGATTTAAATTGTCATAATATGCTGAGGGAATTAGAAAAATGACTATTCTAATTAGATTAATATTTTCAAAGAAATGGTACGGTCATAGACACATACGTATCTTATTTGTCTTGTGATGTATTTATAGAATAAAGCGAGCAAACTTCTTGAATGTCGAAAAGATTTTGATTCTACACGACTTTAAACTGATATCTAAGTTTATTTTCAAATCTTTGCATGAATTAATGGTATTTTGAAAACTAACCAAGGTTAAATTAACATATTTTCAGCACAAGGAACTAATCTGGGTTCAAATGCTTTACCTGATATGACAACAGGTATGAACGCTTGGTCTGGAATGCCAGATATGAACTCTTGGCCGTCTGGAATGACACAAGGTATGCCTGGCCAGTCTGGAATGACTTCAGGCATGAATGCTCTGTCTGGAACGGCACAAAATGGTGCGGCCGGTATGGCACCCAATGGAAATGGTTTTGGAGGAGCCAACCTAATGAATGGAATGTTTTTACCTCCCATGATGCCTGGAGGTATGGGAGGGATGGGCGGAATGGGTGGAATGCCGCCTGGAGGTATGGGTGGGATGGGTGGAATGGGTGGAATGATGCCTGGAGGATTTGGTGGGATGCAACCCGGAATGAATGGCTTAGGTATGGGGCAACAGGCAAATGGAGCTACAACAACAGGTTCGTCATCAGGAACGACTGGAGCAAGTTCAGCTTCATCAAGAACAACAAATGGAGGTACTACTGGTTCCGCAGGCATGATGCCTGATTTAGGGGGTCTTGGTGGAATGTTTCCTTCAATGATGCAGGGAATGGGATCAAATGCTGGCGCTGCAGGAATGCAATTCGGTACACCTGGTTCTACAATGGGAGCAAATAGCTTAGCTTCAACAGGACAGACCGCAAGAAACGGTATGGGTACGAGCGCATTTGCAGCGATGAATCCTAATCAATTTTCTAGCGCTTCAAGAAGCAACCAGCCTTCAGCTACTAGTGGTTCAAACACCGGAAGTGTTCCGGTGATGTCTAATGTTGGTGGTAGGGCGGGAATGGCTAATATGTTTCCATTTGGTAATTTATTATAATACTAACACCAACTATGTTCTGACCAGTTTTTAAAGTTGTTTTCAATCTATCTTTGATACAATTACAAGTATCAATAAGGTGTCTTTGCCTTTAGAAAGGAATATTTCTTGATTTAATGAGAGATTTAAAAACATATAAGTAAACTGGTTCGAATGTAGACAAATTTCCGTGGATACCATATATAACAAAAAGTAAAATAACAAAAATACCGAACTCCAAGGAAAATTCAAAACGAAAGTCCATTATCATATGGCATAAGTAAAAGTACTATTAATATTAAGGAACATATGAAAGGTATACCAGAATTTTGTTGGTGTTAGAAAATTATTAGGCAGTAGTTAGTAGAAAGCTATTTCATTCATGCGAAGTGCGTTCTTGCTCCCAAATTGCTAGAATAGTACTGATATCGCATTTCAGCGTTGTACCAGCAAATTGCGTTTTTAGTATGTTCTTTACTACAAATTAAGTTGATTTTACCCAAAAATATCATCTGTTTAGAAATGTTAGTGTTCTGGGTTACAATTTTCTTTCACTAATGCATATCATGAAGATGGTATGCATGTTCAAAAGCGTTGGCTATTCTGTATTTCTGTAACATTGACACCCGTTATCTGTTTGTTGTACAACCATCCTCTTGTCCTTGACTTTAAAATCCGTCAGTTGTATTGTCTTTTCTGAACTTAAACATCCATTGGCTATAATTGTCACTTGTTTGTGTGCTGTATTTCTTATCTTTCTATAATAGTATCTTCATATATCGAAACACAAAAACATTGTGATAAGCAATGTCTTTTATTTACTTTCTGCCCTTGACGCCATTGTCTAGTATTTCCTATTTCTACATTGTCCAATTTTGCCTACTTGTTTCTATATAACTATACAATACTTTATATCTTGCTATAACCCGAAGAGTTTTCTTTTTTGAATATATAGAACTATTACTCGACGAGTTTTCACGAGAAGGTGTTAACCGATAATTCTGAGTCTTATTTCATATAGAGTAATTCCACTTCTTTGTTTGTATTACTTTGCTTAGCTCGTGTCAAAATCACCATTTTATGAAATATTATATGTTTGTTATGAACGGTTTTATTGGATCAGCTTAAATAGATCAAGGGAGTGGTAAACAAAATAAAGCAATTTATCTTAGGGATACTTAAATCTGACATGAAAAAATATTAACTAGTTATCATATGATAATGATCAATCAAAGTTACCATTATCTATGATCTGTCAGTTAGTTATGTTTTTCGTATTTACAAAAAATAATACTTCTATAAAATAAGGAGATGTGGTATGATTGCTAATGAGACAAACTATCCACCAAAGTCCAAATGACGTAGTTCTTAGCAAATATATGCTTATTCTCATAATAAACACGAATCAATTTATGAATGTAAATAGTTTCTATGCCGTCTAAAACAACAACAATGGGTCTTGTTTGAAATCTGTTATTCTATCATCTGAGTTTGAATTTCTATCAGAATGTAAACATTGTCAGTAAGGTTATGATAGTTGACTGCATAGTATTTGCATACAGTATAAAGTAAAATTTGGGAGGTGCACATAATTATACGGTGGTGTATTTAAAAAATTAAAAGTGTTATTTGCTTGAATTTTTAACTCGCCTGGCCCAAAGAGCCAAGTGAGCTTTTCTCGTCACTTGGAGTCCGTCGTCGTCGTCGTTAACTTTTACAAAAATTTTCTCCTGAAACTACTGGGCCAAATTTAAGCAAACTTGGCCACAATCATTATTGGGGTTTCTAGTTTACAATATGTGTCTGATGACCCCGTCCGCCAACCAAGATGGCCGACATGGCTAAAAACAGAGCATAGGGGTAAAATGCAAGTTTTGTCTATTATTTTGAAAACCATTATGAATAGAGAAAATCTGATAGGAGCAGAAATTTTCATAATGTTGAGCTCTACAAATTGTCCGTTATCGCCAATACCGTCAGACGACTTATAGGAGTTATTGCCCTTAAATGACAGATTTTACCATTTTTTTAAATGTTTGTCTTCTATCTTGAAAACTATAATAGATACAGAGAAACTTTAAATTGAAAAAAATGATCAGCAAGATAAGTTCTACAAATAAATCTGCATGGTCGGAATCGTCAGTCGACTCCTTATTAGAGTTATTGCCCTTTGATGACGATTTTTACCATTTTTTTTGCGTTTTTGCCTTATATCTTAAAAATTATAATAGATAAATAGAAACAGAGATTTTTGTCATCATTCTATTCTCGTCTACAATGTTGGAGAATGTCCTTTTTGAATATGCACATACACCAAAGTGAACGACACAGGCTCTTTAGAGCCGCTGGTTTAATACTGTGGCCTTGAAGATTTTGTTCACATATTAATTGGCTACAAATTGATATATCACTATATACTGCAGATAAGCGAGTAATGACCCACAAATTGTCTAAATATTTTCAGTATTAACTAGTTGATTTTTTAAGTCTGAATCGTTGTGCTGTTATGTTTGCCTCTCAAATTTTGGTAACATGTTCTAAGTTTACCACCTTTTTTAAAATTTTAAATCTGACGGGGAAACTCGACACAAAGATGAACAGTTTGTCATGACACCGTCACGAATCGTACGGCTTTAAAAAAAATTCACACGATACCATCTATGTCACGAATGGTACAGCTTTAGAAAAGTCACATGACCATCTATGTCACGAATAGTACGGCCTAACCAAATCAAAGGCTTTCATATTGGTACCTAAATATATTCCCAACTAGCTGCCATACATACTCCTTCAAAATCTTACCAATATGTTTATTTCCATATTTTAGATAGGTATTTTTCATATGACATATTGTGTATTTTTCCTGGAAGAAGGCAGTTTTACGATTAGAGTAACTTGCAATCATTGTGCATCTTACTCATGATTGAGACTGAAAGCTAATTGTGGCCTGGATATGTTCTAAATAGTAGTTAAACATGTTAAATATCATATGAGGGTTACTGTACAGTCCATTTATAATAAAACATAGTTAAAAATTATTCTTTTAACTGGGACATGTGTTTTTTTGGTTTGAACAAGTATAATTACGAACTGTAAAAGGGATACTAGTACTTAAGTTGTGCCTTTGGGCCATAGACAGAAAATATTGTTTATTCGATTAGATATGTATTCGGAAATGATTTATTTTTTGGGGTTCGAAGCGGTCATTTGGCCAGTGATCTTTAAAATCTTTCTGTGACATATCATATATTGACACTATTCCTAGCATCACCCATGTACATGTAACACGTCTTACTCTAACATTCACGTGTAGATTGTCGGTCCATTTGACAGTGATCTTTACCATCACCTATGTAACATGTCTTAATCTATAACATTCACGTGCAGATTGTTTTATTTCCTATCTTTTGTCATCTTCACTAGTTTAAGTTATGCATATATATATATATATGGAATCTTTCTAAAGTGATAATTACATTCAACGTTACACTAGATGCAATTCAAATGACTTTCGTTCGAAGACACATAAACTAAATCAAATCGCTTATATTGCTAAATGTTTGTAAATATTTTCCATATTTCTAGGTCGTAACGTCATTAATTCGTTTGAAGAAAAAAATTGTGAAATAAACAAATATTTACTTAACAATATTGAATTCAATCATGGTATGAAATTTAAACCATAAAATTGAGAATGGAAATGGGGAATGTGTCAAAGAGACAACAACCCGACCATAGAACAGACAACAGCAGAAGGTCACCAACAGGTCTTCAATGCAGCGAGAAATTCCCGCACCCGGAGGCGTCCTTCAGCTGGCCCCTTAACAAATATATATACTAGTTCAGTGATAATGAACGCCATACTTAACTCCAAATTGTACACAAGAAACTAAAATTAAAAATAATACAAGACTGACAAAGGCTAGAGGCTCCTGACTTGGGACAGGCGCAAAAATGCGGCGGGGTTAAACATGTTTATGAGATCTCAACCCTCCCCCTATACCTCTAGCCAATGTAGAAAAGTAAACGCATAACAATACGCACATTAAAATTCAGTTCAAGAGAAGTCCGAGTCTGATGTCAGAAGATGTAACCAAAGAAAATAAACAAAATGACAATAATACATAAATAACAACAGACTACTAGCAGTTAACTGACATGCCAGCTCCAGACTTCAATTAAACTGATTGAATGATTGTCTTCATCATATGAATATCAGGCACAATCCTTCCCGTTAGGGGTTTAGTATCAGCATGGAATAATTAATTCAGTTTGTAACTGAAGGCTTTACATATTATTTGGATACATAAAAAGACAGGGAGTACCGAACAATATGTTCTTGGTATTGACATGACATGAATAACATTTTTTTATGTAAATTTAGTATTGTACTAAAACAAACGTTGCACTTCCATCAAGTAAAGGTGACTTAAGAGAGCTATTTAGGTTTGTTTTGATGCTCATACGTTTTATGTATTTGACTTTCAAAGTTTTTATCTCGAGCGTATCTGACTGTAGGTTATTCCAGAGACACATGGCATGTGTGCATTGATATGATGCAATACACTTATAATCACAGATGACGGCAAATTCAAAAAGTGACTGCTAAAATATTCTGATCTCCTTTAATTTTTCTTTTGCATATTCATTTAAAAAGGACAATAAAAACGTAACAATTTAAAAAAACAAATTGATAGTCATCATTTTTCGTTATCAGGGACAATTATTCCTCCAATATCGTATAAGGAAAATGCAGTGAGAAAATGTAAACAGAAATAGACACAGGCTGAACGGGACTGACTGATCACGGCTGAACGAGACTGACTGATCACGACTGAACGGGACTGACTGATCACGGCTGAACGAGACTGACTGATCACGGCTGAACGAGACTGACTGATCACGGCTGAACGAGACTGACTGATCACGGCTGAACGAGACTGACTGATCACGGCTGAACGGGACTGACTGATCACGGCTGAACGGGACTGACTGATCACGTTAATTTTTAAGAATTGCCAGAATAAAAATGACTTATATAGCCGCAGATACACAAAATCAAATGTAGGATATAAAAAAGAAAAGAAAAAAATATATTTGAATCAACAAATGAAATTACAGAAAGTGAAATTTGTATAACAGTATTTGTGTGAAATATCTTTGTCACAGACATATCAGACAGTTCCTACTCATGTTCTTAATTAACTACATATCACTTGTTTTCTTTTTCTTAAGTTGATCATTTATTATAAACGAGTTAACACGAAAAGATTTCCATTCACTGAGCTTTTTTAACCAGTTCTAGTTGCTTTTAATATCTTCTTTGGCTTGCTTTCTAGGTGCACCTAGTCTAGAAAATGAACTGATAAATTTTCTAGGACTAGATCCACAGTTCACAATACCATAAGACGGGTTTGAGCTTGGAACATCCGGTAAGAGTTCTTCCCCTTCCCAGTCACTTGTTTAACTGCTTGTTTGGATTCTATTGATAAGTTCTCGTTGTGTAATAGCATTTTACTACTTTGTCAAAGCAATCTGTTAAATACACTTACGCGATATTGCACTTTGGTATTACAAAGGTTTATTTGTTTTAATTTGTAGACTGCAATAGAACAAATAAAAAGTGAAAAATTTGTCCTTCTGTAATGTTATCATGTAACCTAAGGGTTATAACTATTATAGTATATTACTCGCGTACATCTAATCACTAAAATTGTCATAACATACATTTTTTGTAAGTTTAATAATGAAAAGTAGTGGTTCTGATTGAGTGGGAAGTTCACTTTTTAATATTTGATCATTTTTAATTATAGGAGGCGCCAATCAAGGTTAGATGGAAGTGACGTATTTGGTTGTTGTGGGAACTTTGAACATTAAAAGAGACGAACTCTTAACATCATAACTGATCTGATATACAATATGAACTTGCATTTCTTAATGCTTATTATTCATAAGAAAATAAAATCAATAAGTGACAATTATACAATGTGGGATATGATATTCATATATATACACTAATGTGCTTTAAATCCATACGATACATGTTAACTTGCATTTAATCAAAAGGTTAGATTGAATGCTTGTTTGTCATGCTTGAAAGTCGAAAATAGTTGTCTTGGTATGCTTTGAAATGGAAAACTGAAATAAATAGATCTACTTATTTAAGTAAAATTAAAACAATTAAATGATCTAGAGCAAAAATAACATATATGACACCTTATAAGAGGTACTTCTAGTACCTTACCGTCAAACCAATAACTGTTTATTTGTCAGGTGCTTTGGGAAATATTATTCATGTGAAATGAAACAATTAATAACGTTGAGAAAATTTAGAGTAGACTGTACATTTAGCATATACTAATATTAGTTGTTGTGTATTGTATACGAAAGGGTAATAAAATTTTATAGATATTTGACTTTGTTTGTCTCAAGAGTCAGTAGTATGCAATCGACCATGATATATCTTTGTAAAGATGTAAATATTGCATTTATATACCGTGCGAGACCCTGATGCGTCGTTAAACGCCCCCGTAGTTCGTTGTAAATCTCTGATATAAAGATATAAAAAAAAATCACTGTACTACTATTAGCATCCATATTGTTTTCGTGTATTTTTGTCTTTAAGTGCAAAAAAGATGACAATGATGAACCTATATGTTAAAATTATCTAAGGCATTGCATGTTCTCAAAGGTGCTGCATCGAGTGATTACCAAAAAAAAATAATTACAAAAGCATGTATACACAATGTGTTTATATTTTTTTTATCAGTTGTATATAACAAGATAGAAGATCCTTACAACAAGGTACTATGTTGAATATGTGTCCCGTAACAAGCCATTTAACCGAAGAAATGTTGGTATTCATGTACATGTATACTGGTATTCTGTTAAAAATATGGGTGAACGATAATTATCAAATTGCGTCATAGTTTAGTTTGTGACGATTTCGAAAAATGTTTTGAATTGTAAATGTGCAAATCAAGATTTATTAGTTCTAGCTGCGCAACTGGAGGAGTGAGTACCCGACGGATCTCGCTTTTCCATCTGTGTAAAGCTTATAAAAAGAAATTTGCTTTTTTCAATACTGCGATCTTACTAGTATTCTTGCACAGCAAAATAAATATGAAAAAGGAAAGGGTTATTGAGATCTTTATCAGGTTTAGTCGAACAATTGTACCCCATCTCTACGCCATACACCCGTAATGACCAACACAATATATGGTAAACGAAAAATAAATTTACATATGAAAAAAGTGCTTTATAGATAGATATTCTGTATTGCAAAAAAAGGGGGGAAGACGGAAATTGGCATATAAGATTTCCCTCCTGATTTTTGTTCGATATGTCAAACGGATTTTACTCAAGATTTGATATGTAAAGTTCGAAATTCGATGTTCATATTATTTACAAAAATATAATTCCAGTTGACTTATATTTTTCTTAATTGTCGTATGATTCCTCAATTTTCGCAAAAAAGTTGAATATGTTTTATATATTCTATGGCGTAGTTTTACTACAAAACACGTGTACATAGACTTTATATTAAAAGAAAATCCCCTATTTTATCCAAATCTTCAAAAATGTACCGCTATTGAATTATTGTCTTCCCGTACTGATTCGCTGACAGCTTCTTAACCATGTCTTCTCTCGTTAGAATTAATCAAATATAAGGATTAATTAACAGAAAAAAATAAAATCAATTATATAACGATTTAAAATCATGCCAACCACTGATATTACGTAGACAGTATATTATTGTGTGTCTACATTCTTATATCATCTCATCTAAATTGATGGGATAAGCAATTTGGGTTCTAAATTTCGAATTTCGAATTTTAGATACTTAATCACGTAGGATCCTTCTTGAAATTAGATATTGTTATGATAATTTTTTCAAAAGAGGTCTATCTTCTTGTTGTAACTAAATAAGAAAACTGCAAAAGTATATACAAAACAAACAGACAAACAAACAAAAACAAAATTTAGATGAAAAAAAAGACATAAATAAAAAAAAAAACAATACCTTGTAACTTGCAGAAGTAAAATAAACTTCAACTTTCATTGTTTTAAAATTTCCACTATCAGTGAGGAGTGAAATCGGACGCATACCAACAAGGGCAGATATACAAAGAACTAGGGCACAGCCAGCAAGATCACAAATCAGCAGAACAGCCGGAATACCAATTACAACTAATGCTAGAAGAACAAGAGGCGAGTTACGAGACACTGAAATGACTGTTGGGGGTAGAACACAAACTGAAATACAAGCTGTAGATACATCTAGAACACAGGATAATGGAAGAAATAGAAATAATGCCATCAGGAATACTAGAGCAGAGAGTGCTAGAACAATTAGAACACAATCCTTTGGTATTGGCGAAACAGCTGCAACATTACCAGAACGAAGACAAACGGTTGCTGATGGTAGATCAAATTCAAACTTTGCTATCGTTCCTATGAATGTTGAACAAACTGGCGGAAGGACCTCAACTAACAGGAGACCAGTGTTAGCAATAGTCCCGATAAATAACAATGCTGAGCCAGCAGATTTTGTCAATTTTGCCAGAACTATTCCAAGATGTAAGTTGTATTGCTAAATCAATACGATGATAATTCACACATTATTGTTTTGAATCAGACCAAAAACGATTTCACAACAGAAAGATTTGTGCTGTCAAATATACATATGATTAAATCAAGACATGTTGATGCTACGACCAAACAAAATCACACTGAACAAGACATGTTAATGCTACGACCAAACAAAATCATACTGAACAAGACATGTTAATGCTACAACCAAACAAAATCATACTGAACAAGACATGTTGATGCTACGACCAAACAAAATCACACTGAACAAGACATGTTGATGCTACGACCAAACAAAATCATATTGAACAAGACATGTTGATGCTAGGACCAAACAAAATCATACTGAACAAGACATGTTGATGCTAGGACCAAACAAAATCATACTGAACAAGACATGTTCTTTACTCAAAAGTTTTGTTTCATGAAAATTTAGTAATGGCACATGTGTGAGGCGTTCTGCAAATGATGAAACTGATGCTATTCAATAAGAAAAAAAAATTATGTTATGGAAAGTACAGCTGATCTATTGCTATTATCCACCTTGAATGTTCGATAGGAGCAAATTACAAACATTTTAATGGAACGACATTGAATGAATGCATAGGTGGATAAACATTCCAACCCAATCATTTTCATGAGTTAATTTTTAATTTAAAAAAAAGTCCAAAACTAAGTAGAATGAAGCCGTATGTTAATTAAATGCAGTATTCTACACCCACCTGTAAACTGTTGGTTTAAAAAACATAAATTGGCCCATCAATTTTTTTTCTGAAATGAGATTCTTATTATTATTAATACAATACAATACAATACAATACCATACAATACAATACAATACAATACAATACAATACGTGTTTATTACAATTAAGGTTTTGGTCAGGGGGAAAGACAAAGGTACAATGTACAATCATAATTCAGTCACACAAATAATGCAATACAAGAATACAATGTATAATACTGGTGTGGTAATTAAATAAACATGATTTTAGATGTTGCAATAAGTATGTTTGATAGTAATGATTGTTTAGTATGTAGAAACTGTACTGTTGTATGAAGATTCATTTTTCTATTTACAGCTGTTTTACAACAAGCAAGATAGAATTATTACAGAAGGTAAATATGTTATAAGAAAAACGTACTTTATATTTAAAAATTAAAATTATGTTGGAAACAAACTTGCTCTAACAAAAACCAAAAAACAAAAATCCACCAAAAGAACAAGTTTCTTGTGAGAATAAACATTAAGTATCGCAGTATCAACGTGATACATTTTGTAATTAATTTTCAATATATATAAGTAACGAAGAAAGAAATGAATTTGAAAGTGTTTTTCATACCCATTGCAACGAAAATCATTATAGAATTTTATTACTATCATGTAGAAAAGGTAGCTCTACATTTCTTTTTTTCGTAAATAGTTATTTTGGAATGTTGTTTCGTTGATTTTTGTCCCAAACATCTGATAATTCATATTCGCTTATGAATAAGACTTAGAAAAAAGACTTAGAAAAGGTATAAAAAATGTAGAAATTATAGAAGATTGTAAAGGAATTTTACCCAAATAAGTAAACATTTTGTAAAATATTTATTCGAATATGTCTGTCACTGTAATGTTTTTAACTATTTCTTATAATCTTGCAGATTATTCAAGCTGTAGAAATCACATTTTGCTACATCGAGATAATATTTCACAATGTCATATTGTGTAAAAAGAAATGATTTATATGAGTATACAGATGATTAAACAAACATTTAATGAAGATTGGTGTCGATCCCAGAAGCTATTCAAAGTGCAAAGCTAGACACGCAATAGCTATACAATTTATATACCATTGTACATTTCTGTTAGATTTGAACCATAGGCAAAATCATTGATAACCGAAGAAACAATGCTGTTGAAATGTTTTGTTGTATAGTATATAATTACTTTATTGTATATATCGTATAATATGTACATGTTTTGTACATAGAGGGAATCCGAGAGTTGATATGCCAGGATATATATGTTTTTGTAATACTGTTTGTTTATAGTTATTTAACATGTATTTGCTATGTATGTGCTTGGTCAACGAAAGTTGAAATAGTCAATTGTCTAGTACAAGCTCTGATCCGTTTAAACTTCATAATTACATGTGCGTGATGTAGTTTGAACTTTAACATCACGTTGACCTTGCATTTATTGTTTCCAATAAAAATTCAGAAATAAAAACAGAGACAATTCTTTCTGCAAACAAATGCAGCTGGTTTAAACATTTTAATAGGCGCCAACCTTCACCCTAACCTGAAACAATAGTGTGACATCACAACATAGAAAGACACACTATAAAATATCAATTGAAATGGCTTAACTCAATCAAGAGAAATATTAACAAAAACAAGTGAACATACACTGAACGAATAAAGTTGATCTATGACACAATGTAAATACAAAATTAATAAAAAAGAGGGTTAGATGTAAAACAATATCAGAAAGACAATCATAACCTTGGACAAAATGCCGCCAAATAAAATAACGTACACAGGTAAATAAAGATAATTTTGTTATAAGGTCTACATGGAGAACGGAAATATTTTTTACAAAAAAACTAATTTTGATGTTCATAGTACGAGAATGTCATTTTTATGAAAAGTATCTCATTACTCCGAACCAATCCACTTCTGTTCGTCATTTGCATGAATGTATTGACCGCAGTACATTGCAAGTAGACAGAAAATAATATTCAGGAATAACTAGTGGCGTTCTTTTCAATAAAAAAATGGGGAACAGATACATGTTTCAAGCAAATTTAAATTTATGAATCGAAGAAAAGAGTGTTTCGTTTCCATACTAGTCATATGCTTTACTTTTATTATCAACTTAAATGTATCTGAAAACAATATATATATATTTATTTAATTATTTAATTAATTGTAATATCAACAAGTTAATTTCTGCTAAACAGACTAAGGTGTGGCAATCAAACCACATCACCTTTTTTATAAGGGAAGTAAAATGCTGAGTAACATTTATTAAAAATGTAGGGCCAATTTCACCTGGACTTGTTTTACTCAGAGAGAAAACATTAGTAATGTGTTAAAATCTATTGGAATTGGAATTTGACAAATAAAGAGTCAATATAAAATACTAAGTTGACCACATCTGTCCCATCGAACTTGCAATAAAAGATAACGCAGATAGATAGATAGCTTGGTTTTGAGAACTGAATTTTTCGACAAAAGAGATGATTTCAGCTTCCCGAATGTAAACTTTCAATTCCACAAATAAAAAAAAAACAAGGAAGATATAAACAAATTGTTTTTATTTGTAAAGTTTAAGACATCCTTAGAATAATATACACTGACGCCATCACGATGTCGCTTACTGTTATGGAATATCTGTCACATATAACCACGGATACGTTCCAAGTGTCGTAGCCACAATCCCGTCCTCTTTTCCTCGATTGAGACATAATTATTTTACGTGTCATGTTCAGCACGACGGCTGCGACTAGTAGATCAGAATATGCTATTCTTTCGGAGCACATGAGATCACTTCCAGATTTAAGTGGCTTTGAAGACTGTTGTTTTTCTTTTTGTCGGTCTCTACTTTTTGGCCATCTACGTCGGTGTTGGTGGTTGAATTTGTTTGTTATACTGTCCAGTTTCTGTAATACCTGTTACCTTTTGTATATTACTTGTATGATTATTGATTGTCCCTTTGGTATCTCCTGCCTCTTTTCTCAAACATTTCTTTTTAACAGTTTTTACTTATTTTCATGATGTCAAAATGTTATACAGCTATACTGGCATTATTCTGCTGTTGAAGACATAAATGCAAATTTTACATGCTTTTGTTAAACATTTCTTGAAATGTCTTATGCTTCTTTAAATAGTTTTCAATTCAAGGTCCACCTCACAAAATATGGTTTAAGAAAAGTAGACGGTTCATAAAAACTATCAAAATATGCACCTAAAAAATATCGATGGGACTTTATTTTTTTTCTCCGATTTATTTTTTTTTATTGTCAATTTTAATCCTTGTCTCGATGTTTAATTATGCTTTTTATACTTTTAAAAATCTAGCTGGTTTTAAATACGGAAATTAAAATTTCGAACCCCTTTTCTTAGCTCACCTGGCCCAAAGGGCCAAGTGACCTTTTCTCATCACTTGGCGTCCGTCGTCCGTCGTCTGTCGTTAACTTATACAAAAATCTTCTCCTCTGAAACTACTGAGCCAAAGTTAACCAAACTTTGCCACAATCCTCATTGGGGTATCTAGTTTAAAAAATGTGTCCAATGACCCTGCCCACTAACCAAGATGTTTGCCATGGCTAAAAATAGAACATATTATTAGGGGTAAAATGTAGATTTTGGCTTATATCTCTGAAACCAAAGCATTTAGAGCAAATCTGACATGGAATCACATTGTTCATCAGGTCAAGATCTATCTGCCCTGAAATTTTCAGACAAATCAGACAAACCCATTGTTGGGTTGCTGCCCTCGAATTGGTAATTTTAAGAAAATTTCGCAGTTTTTGGTTATTATCTTGAATATTATTATAGATAGAGATAAAATGTAAACAGCAATAATGTTCGCAAAGTAAGATCTACAAATAAGTCAACATGACCAAAATTGTCAATTGACCCCTTAAGGAATTGTTGCCCTTTAAAGTCAATTTTTAACAATTTTCGTAAATTTTTGTAATCTTTTACAAAAATCTTCTCCTCTGAAACTACTAGGCCAAATTTAACCAAACTTGGCCAAAATCATCATTAGGGTATATAGTTTTAAAAATGTGTCCAATAAGCCCACCTGCCAACCAAGATGGCCGCCATGGCTAAAAATAGAACATAGGAGTAAAATGCAGTTTTTGGCTTATATCTCTGAAACTAAAGCATTTAGAGCAAATCTGACATGGGTAAAAATGTTAAGCAGGTTAAGATCTATCTGTCCTGAAATTGTCAGACGAATCAGATTACTCGTTGTTGGGTTGCTGCCCCTGAATTGGTAATTTTAAGGAAATTTTGCAGTTTTTGGTTATTATCTTGAATATTATTATAGATAGAGATAAACTGCAAACAGCAATAATGTTCAGCAAAGTAAGATCTACAAAAAAGTCAAACATGACAAAAATTGTCAATTGACCCCTTAGGAAGTTGTTGCCCTTTAAAGTCAATTTTTAACAATTTTTCGTAAATTTTTGTAATCTTTTTCAAAAATCTTCTCCTCTGAAACTGATGAGACAAATTTAACCAAACTTATCCACAATCATCATTAGGGTATCTAGTTTAAAAAATGTGTCCGATGACCCCGCTTGCCAACCAAGATGGTCGCCATGGCTAAAAATAGAATATAGGGGTAAAATGCAGTTTTGGGCTTATATCTCTGAAACTAAAGCAAAAGTATAACAGTTGCATTATTTCATTCATCAATTGTAAACAAAAATATTAGGCGAGCGACACAGGCTCCTTGGAGCCTCTATTTTCTAAATACGTAGAATTGTAGATAATTTCAAATGATATCAATCGTGTGTTTCAAATGCAAATGAAAATAGGGAAAGGAGAAGGTTATAAAACTAGGAGATGTGGTATGATTGCCAATGAGACAACTATCCAACAGAGTCCAAATGAAGCGGATTTAAGTAAATATAGATCACTGTACGGCCTTCAAAAATTAGCAAACCCCATACAGTATAGTCAGCTATAAAAGATATCGACATGACAAAATGTGATCCAATGTAAACGAAAAAAAAACAACGGCCTAATTTATAACAAAACAAATATGACAGACAGCTACCAACGACAACCGCTGAAATACGGGCTCCTGACTAAGGACAGGAACATAAAGAATATGGCTGGGTTAAACATGTGTATGGTTTAACGGAGGATGGTAAAGGGTGTTGTATGCAAAAAGGGAGGCTAAATTGAAAATTGTATATTGGAGAACTGAGGTTTAATTTCTTTTATTTAACATGTAAGTGAGACGTTTACAGTGTCGAACGGGTTTGTACGAATTGTAGTCTGAAATGGTTTTTTTTTGTTCTCAACAATATTGTCTTGTTTAGAGATTTTTTGTAGCAGCAATTCCTCGACTGCTGCTTGTAGTCGACCAAGTACGGTTCAGTCGCTTTCCAGATAGTTATTCATATATTGGTTGCAATAGAGGTCGTTGTGAAAAATTTAAAACTTACCGCTCTACGAACTCTTATGCTACACCTATGATCACCTTCTATTTTTAAAGACTCGTGTTTTGTAAGACGCATTTCTTACCTCTATGACACTAATTTCAATCAGAAGTGGTTACAATATATTCGAAAAAGTCCCTCTCCTTGCACAAAAGAATAAAACATTAAAATTCTCCATATTTTACAATATTTTTCTTCATTATAAAGACAAATTAGAGATTGGCCTAACTTTGCTTCATAAAGAGAATATTCATAATAGATACGAAAACTAGTTTAAGAAAGGGACACATTATTACACTTTGTAAAAACACTAATCTGTTTCTAACACAAACTGTACAAATTTCTATGAAATTGACATCATCCAGATGTTTGATTATTTGCTTTGTAACGTATGATGGACGTGTTTTCAACAAAGAGTTGACATTCCTATGGAAACCAATTGTGCTTCCCTTCTCACTGACTTATTATATTATTAACATAATCCATACATCTCATAGGGATCAAACATTATGGTCTTTTGAGGAGCGAGAAGCTTCTATCTTTATTTTTTATTCCACTTAAATTTATTCAGATAATAACCTCTCGCTGAACAATTTTCATTAATTCCTAAGGATATGACCCATACATTTCTGTATGAATCGTATCATGATTGACACTAAGAAATTAGCAGGAATTATGTGGTGTGAACTATACTTATCGACAAAAGTGATGAATTTAATTTTTCCTTTGTGACCATTTTATGAAGCAACCCTCTAGAAGCACCTACATATATGTAGGGTAGGCCTCCATGTTGATCCGATTATCCAACGCTAGCGTTTTCTCTAATGATTTTGTGCAGTTTTTATGGTTTTTCTTGCGGATGGAATATTAATCTTCACCTGTTGCTATTACGGCTTATCTATTTACAAAACAGTTATTATTCCATGAAATGTCAAAATATTCATTTTGATCCTGATGTGGGCAAAGTTTTTTTTATCCAATTATTACCAGGCTTACTCATTCCAAAATCTTCAAGCCCCTTCATTCCAAAGAATATACAATGGACATCCCCTTACTTCTAAATACCTTCTTTTTTCTTGTAAAAGTTTACAATACAAGAGTGCACACGCTGAAGTGTCTTGCCTTCTTTACTGACCATTGGTTTTACCTTGAAAGTCTTATAGATAAAGGTTTTACTACAATAGTATCACATAAACATAACATTTTTTCAAGATCCATGACAATGAGGTCAAGGTCAGATAAATCCTTTCAGACAGACATGTTCAGCTTACAATTATTCCATACACCAAATATCGTTGACATATTGCTTATGGTAATTGAAAAAAACAGACCAAATTACAAACACTTAACTTAAGGTCTTATATCTTCTGAAATATAAAGCTTTATACAAATAGTTTACGCCGCCTCCGCCGCCGGATTGTAATCCCTATGTTTTGCATACTGCGACGAAACTGGCGAGACAATAAAACTAATTATTCCATATTGATAGAACTTTAGTAGGTTTTTCTATATGAATGGGATTTTGAATAAATAAGTATATTCACCTGCGGAAAAAGTATATTCACCGCGCAAAACGTCGCGTGCTTTTACGTGCATAATTTTGGTAAAAACGTTTGATGTACAATTGGTTTTTGATAAATAATTGCCAACACATAAATTTCTCTCGGAATATGGAATAAAACAATTACTGTCTTATGTTTCGGTAAATATGTGGTTTAATTGACTTTTGAAAACTGATATTCACTTCGGCCGTTGGCCTCAGTGAATATCAGTTTTTCAAAAGTCAATAAAACCACACATTTACCTCATCAAAAGACAGTAATTGTATAATATTGCTTTAAAAGGACAGCAAAAAGAAATACTCTACACACTTTCTATTTGGGTCTGACATTAACAATACACATGCATGCAATAATATTTGAGGAGGCTAAAAACGCGTATAACCTTGATTGTAACTAGTTGTCAAACTGCAACACGAAGTATACAATGAAATGTTTTTCGACCTCTAACTCGAACTTGACAACAAAAATGTGCTTGGTTCATATACATGCCTGGTTATTTTGCTCTGCTCTCAATGACTTTCCTTACAATAAAAATGAAGCAGTCAACATGAAAATAGTTCACATAGTGATACAACCATGACATTGCATACATGAAAACTTTATATATAACGGAATCTTAAACCATTATTGACCACCGTGATTTCAGCCATTGGCAAGATGGCCGCCCAAAATAAAAGGACAACTTTTAACACCAATATGTTCGACTTGTTCTATCAATATCATGTCATCTAACCCCAAAGGTTTTATCAATATCATGTCATCGGATCCCAAAGGTTCTATCAATATCATGTCATCGGACCCCAAAGGTTCTATCAATATCATGTCATCGGACTCCAAAGGTTCTATCAATATCATGTCATCGGACCCCAAAGGTTCTATCAATATCATGTCATCGGACCCCAAAGGTTCTATCAATATCATTTCATCGGACCCAGAAGAAGGTTCTATCAATATCATGTCATCTAACCCCAAAGGTTCTATCAATATCATGTCATCGGACCCCAAAGGCTCTATCAATATCATGTCATCGGACCCCAAAGGTTCTATCAATATCATGTCATCGGACCCCAAAGGTTGACAGGATTTTATATAAATACGGTCATTTGAAATTTCCCATTCCAACAGTAAAACCCATGCTAAAGAGGGTCGTCTGTTGGCGCTTCTGGGTGTGTAAATAATATTAAACATGCAGCCACAGCCGGTCTGAATGGGGACGTCACTTTCAAACATACCTATACTCTCCCCTCTCCTTTCTTTGGGCAGGCACATAAAGCAGGGGCGGATCCAGGATTTTGGAAAGGGGGGCGTAGTATTAAAATGTTTTTGACCTTTTTTTGGCTAAAAAACATAAAATAAGTGTAAAATGCTTTTTATAGTTAAAGTGTAGGGGTTGGACATTTTTGGTGCCGTATTCTCTCCATTAATTGTCTATTATAAAATGATTGTATGGATCCAAAGCTATGTACTAACTACTATATTTGATGTGTGATTTGTCAGTAAAAAATGGACATGGAAAATTCTCGTTTGTTGTATGGTTAGTTAGCATAACCACACAGATTTCTTGTTGTAAACAAGATATACGGCTATTCAATGAAATTTACAATACGATCGACACGAAGAAAGACAAACAAGCAATTTTTATCCAAATGTTTGGTTGAAATGTTTCAACCAACAAGGGAAGTGAGGGGTTCCAAATCAACCAAAGGCTACGAATGAGTCGGAAATGACAATGAAGTTGTGAATGACGGTCGACACATGGAGACATATAGGCCACACCCAGCAGGCAGGTTGCAGTCGGGCCTTGAAAAAAGTATTCAGTATATCAGTTCGGCGAAACAGACACTCCTGTCAGATATGGGATTCACATGCAACCCCCCCCCCCCCCAAAAAAAAAAAATTACGCCCGTTTTTTATTCATCATGTTCATTTAATGCTAAATAATTTTGTTGAAAATAATTTTTTCTAATAGCAAAAAAGTGGACAAGATTATTGTTTTCAATACAGATGCGGTCAGAATTTTTGTTTATGGCAAAAATCAGGGTCAGAATTTTTTCTCAGACTGCCCCCTCAGATCAAGTGGTCCGTACCTTATACTTTAAATCTATATCTAGAGCTTACTGACTGGGGATCACTATTCAGCAATGTTATTAATGGGTTGGGTCGTGTTGGGTTAAACATGTTTTCGTAGGTAAATAATATTGCTGTGGAACTTTTTTTTCATGAGAGTGTAATAGAGTATTACTTTCTGTTGGGTGGAATTGTGAAATAGAAGTCAATACGTTCTTGCTCAATACTTTGTCGCTTTGAAGGCGTCATGCTTGTCATCCTCAGCCTAAGCAATGTGTTACTATAATTTGAATTTCAAAATGACTGAGTGACGTTTTTTTTCGACGTACTGGTCAACTCCACCGTAGCGAATCACATGACTTTGACATAATCAATAATATATTACAGTAAATACGAGCGAAAAATATCTTTATAAGTAAAGAATTGTCGCATAAAAATTAAATACACGGGAAATGGCAAAGTTCGCGAAGTCTAGTCTGATTAACCATTTAACAAACAAAAAAAAAGTGCAAGCAAAGGGGGGCGTACGCTCTCTACGCCCCCCTCTGGATCCGCCACTGTAAAGAATTGGCGGGGTTAGACATGTTTGTTAGCGCTCAACCTTCCCCCAACCTGGGACAGTGGTGTAACAGCACTACACAAGAACAAACTGTCAAAATCAGTTACAATTGGCTTAACTCAAACGATCGCTACTGAGCACAAAAAACAACTAACATAAAAATAATAGACACAAAAGCATGTTGAAGGTCGTTATGTGACCTATAATTGCTTACATCCAAATCATTGGAACTCTGATGAATAGTCGTCTCATTGGTAATCATACGACATATCCTTATTTTTATATCTGTTATAATTTATAAACAGTTTGTTTTTCTAGGGGCTCGATCTGAGGTTGTGAGTTCGAACCCTGCACGTGGCTGGTGCGTTCGACTCTAATCGGTGGTTCTCTCCCGGCAACCCGGCTTCCTCCACCAATATAAACTGTTATCACAGAGATATGTCTCGCTTTTTTGTAATTTTGATTATGCAAATGTAGAATGGTAATAGAATCATGTGCAAAACAGTGTAGGCGAGACCATTGATTGGCGCTCTAAAATATCCCATTGACTGGGTCAGATTAGGTGAACGTTCGTCTGTAACGCCCACAACTCACGACGTATTTATTAAAGACATTTAAACTGTGGGGTCACCAAAGGGTCTCAACGCCTAAATAAAATAATTCGAAAAACTAATCAGGAATAACCTTTGTGTTTTGATTTATATTGAATACTTAAACGTTCTTTACTTGTGTTTTTGTTATGTTTTGATAATGAATTTTTATGATATCGGACGTTCTTTCAGCAAAAAAGGATTTAACTGGCTTTAAAAGTAACAATGGATGTGTTGATTATTATCTTTTTTTCGGACGTCAAAGCGATTTAACAATTGCGGTTGTCCAATTATGTCATCTTTTAACTTTTATCTGGTCAAAATTTTATTTTAGAACGAATGCATGATCAACTTTAAAAAGTGTGCAAACACAAAACATATAGACAAAATATAATACTTCTTTCCTGTCTTTTTCGTACTTGCAAGTTATTAGACAGTAAAAAGGCTATTTGGATCAAGCCTTATGAAATTTGCATTTACGTTTTTGAATAGGTACAGTCAAGTTTAGCGATTGATAATTCATTGATAACATTCTGGCGTATCACAAACAAACAACTTGTAACGTCTCATTTCATTGGCCGAAAGATTTAAATACAACAACAATTGTAGTGTGCACGTGAATTGACACGAGTGACCGACAATGGAATGTACTACGTTACTACGAACGTAAAAAAACAATGATTTTTGGTCGAAATAATTAAATAAGTATTTTGTGAATTTCAAATAGTGGGGTCGAAATATTATACTAATAATTTGTGTTAAGTAATATTCTTTATGCATGCAGCACTTGTACCGCACTATGAAAAATATAAGGATAAAATAAAATACATGTGCGGCTTTATACGGATGAATGTATGAACCACTTTAATTTCTTTCATATTGACGCTAGGTTATTATCCTGACAATGTCGTAGTTACTTATAATAAGGATCTCATAATACTGATCCATTTTAAATTTATGATGGGTTGCACATTCCTCTTTTATTGTTTTCATGCTATAAAACGAAAATAAAGTAGCTAAGCGTTTGGTCATTCAGAAATGACGTGTCATAAACGAGCAAATTGTCCCCGAAAGATCGTATCATGTGTGCACGTGAATATAGATGTACTATGCAATGTACTATCATGGTCACCACGAAATTCAAATGAATTCAGTGAAGGCATGTTGGTGTAAAAAGGTTTGAAATGTTTCATCGGCGAAGATTTTATTTTTGCATGTGTGGAACTAAAAAATAAATAAATACTTGTGAGAAATGTCGTAGTTTATAAGGAACTATATAAATGTACTGTTTTCGACTTTAATTGGTTGAAAATTTAGCCTTTAATTTCATACCGTAAGAATAGAGCTTTGCATAACATTGTTGAACTATCCGCCAAAGTAACGTGTGGCATGCGTGCGTATTAAAATGAAATACAAAATCATACATGTATGATAAACTTATAAACGAAATATTAAGAAATTAAGGATGACTACTGTAAAAGTCTGTACAAAAATGGAGTCACCTTTTATCAATACATTTAGTGAATAACCACACTGTTTAAAACTGATTGTTTTCTATGCAACTATTTAAATATTTACAATATATAATTTTCAACCGAGGATAGCAAAACAGTTAATTATAAATTAAGAAAGTATATCGCTGGAGTTTATAAAGTACATTTCCTTCCACTGTGCCATGGTTTGCCATCTCCATTTTTTCTCTAAACAAAGCATGGCTGGTTACATGTTCTGAATTTACTTAGAATTTCGGGATTTTTTTTTCAAAATCAAGTAAACTAAATCAGAAAAAAAATCACACTATCCTAAACTTATGAAAGAATATGAATAATGAACATGACAGTTTATAACACAAACCCATTTACTATAAAAATCGAGCAATATCTTTAGTATGTAATTTGGTTATTTTTGTAGTTAAGTACGGTTTCATTTCAAGTACAACGTTAATTCATCAAGTCCATTGGATAAAAGATAAGGCAGGGTGAGCAACTTGACAAAAAAAAGGCAGGATGACGATTTATGTAAAAAAAATCAGGATAAACTAATAAATATAGTCAGGACCTAACAGACTGAAAAATAGACAGACAGGACAGAGATAACAACTAAAAAAAATGCAGGACAAAATGTTTCATCCAAGTCCCCTACCCCCAATCAAAATAAAATGGTAGCTCCCTTAATCCAGAACCAATTGAGAGGAGACAGTTGAATTAAATATTTCGACGTGACTGTTAAGATTAAAGTTTAAAATTTTACATGCACATGTATAAAAGCTAGAATTGCCATGGGATAATCAAGAACACAATCATGTACGTGAATACGACGATGGAAGTTTTTAACGACCTTGACCGGCTACGTGAATACTGATCAGTCCATTCAGCTTTATAGTACGCGTGTTCTATTTTCGCAGGTGTGAGGTCGAAGGTTTGAATTGACCAATGAAAACGTTCGTTCCTTAACGAGTTAATCTAATAAAGTTTGTTTGACTGATTATGTTGCACGACCATTCGCTAAGCTTGGCCGCAGTTCAGTATACAATGTTTAGCACATACTCACAACTTCTCGTCCAATCAAATTGCTTATATTTGACTTCTAATTTTCATAGTACATACTTTTCCTGTGTACTAAGTAACTACGCATGAATGACCACAAGGGTAAGATTTCATTGTATCGTAATCAAGATATTTAAAACAAAAATTGCCACTGGCTATTTTGAAATAAAATGCTGTGTTCCAAATTAAATTAAATAGTTTGTAATTAGTTTTCACGTTGATTTTTAAATATCCTGCTATTAAAATCTTTGGATCTAAAATTTGTTTTTGACAATTGCAAATTTTATCATTTAAATAAAGGGTAATACATATGGTTCTTTATACCTTGATTAGAGTACAACGATATCTTAAAATTATGATAATGTATCATCCAT
The DNA here is from genome assembly GCF_021869535.1 of Mytilus californianus. Classification (NCBI taxonomy): domain Eukaryota; kingdom Metazoa; phylum Mollusca; class Bivalvia; order Mytilida; family Mytilidae; genus Mytilus; species Mytilus californianus. The sequence goes on from NW_026262668.1 coordinate 113,022,152, forward strand.
GCAATTACTTTGTACACAGAAAAGTGTGTACTATGAAACCTTGTGCAGGAAAATTAAAGCAACTTGGTGATAATTTTTTAAACTTTCTTAAGAAAGGTGATCTATTTCGTCATGAATTGATTGATTTATTGATTATTGGTTGCTTAATGTCCAGTGGCAAATATTTCATGCATGTTCAGGACGATGTCATGAATTGAAAAACTGTGATTATGTCTGAAGATAATGTGCCACCTATAAATATATATAAACATATTCTGATAAATCCTTTAGTTTTTACTTTGAAATAATAAAAAAAAAACAACACAAAACACAAAACCTATAATCTCTAATCTATTGGTAGTTGCTTTTTAATGCCTATCTGCTAGACTATATCTATGGGGACAAACTATCTCTATGTTTTAAATTTATTATAGCTTTAGTTTTACTGTGAAATTAAAAAATGTTTTCAAAACATGTAAAGCTTCCACTGCAATTTAATTATTGCCTGCTTTTAATCAATTTATTTTGTCATCTTACCATGTAAGAAGAACATGTATAGTAAAACACCGCTTTATATCATTATACATACTTACACCAGCAGCTACCATCTTTTCATTCTGGAGTGAAGGGACTTTTGAAATCACATATTTTACAATAATACTAGTGAGTAGATTTACAAAACTTCGTTAATGAGCTCCGTTTTACAAACACCTGTGATACAAGTAGTCAGCCAAAATAAACTATCAATAGACCAATTAAAAGATTACTCGAGTTGTAAATATGTGCTAAATTGGATAGTCTATGAAAAGGTATATACTATGAAATTAAGAGCTCGGGGCAAGCCCCTCGCTCTAAATTTCATAGTATATACCTTTCCATAGACTAACCTAGACATAGTTTGATGATCTTTTCTGCTAACTACTATACTTGTGAAAAACCCTTGGCAACAGAAACATATTCAGCTTTTATTTTAATCGACCCAATTTACATAGTAATGGACGACTTCGTACATTTTATGATCGCAAATAAAATATGTATATGATATACTGTGCACTGTAGTTCGTATATATACTGAGACCCTTTGGCAACCCCACAGTTTAAATGTTTATAATAAATACGTCGTGAGTTGTGGGCGTTACAGACGAACGTTCACCTAATCTGACCCAGTCAATGGGATATTTTAGAGCGCCAATCAATGGTCTCGCCTACACTGTTTTGCACATGATTCTACTTAACAAGTTAGGCTAATATTCAAAGTCAATGAACCATGACTGAGGTACATGGCTAAACCATCTCCATGTAAATGAGATGCGCCAATGCTAATACAACTGCATACCAAATATCATTGACTTATTATAAGTTGTTCCCTTTAAACAAACATAAATACAAACATTAACTTGTAAACTATGTAAAAGTTTCAAAGTTAATGAACCATGAAGAGGGAGTGGAGCTATATAATCTCCATGGAAACGATACTTACAAATGCCAATAAATTTGCATACCAAATATCATTGACTTAACATTAGCAGTTCATCTTAAACTGATCTTATCACAAACTAAAACATGTAAACTAAGCAATAGTTTCAAAGTCAATAGGCCATGACTGAGGGGATGGGGCCAAATATTCTCCATTGAAATGAGATGTGCTAATGCTTATACAACTGAATACCAATTAACATTAGCCTACCACTAATGGTTTCCCTTGAACTGACCTAATCACAAACTAATACATGTTAACTAAGCAAAATTTTCAAAGTCAATAGACCATGACTAAGGGGGCTGAGCCAAATAATCTCCATGGAAATGAGATATGCCAATGCTTATACAACTACATATCAAATATCATTGACCTACCACTAATGGTTCCCCATAAACTGACCTAATCACAAACTAATACATGTAAAATAAGCAAAAGTTTCAAAGTCAATAGACCATGACTGAGGGGACAAGGCCAAATAATCTCCATGGAAATGAGATGTGCCAATGCTAATACAACTGTATACCAAATATGATTGACCTGCAACTTGTGGTTCACCACAAACTAGACCTAATCACAAACTTATACATTGTTGACGCCGCCGCCGACGCCGGAAACAGCATACCTATGTCTCGCTTTTTGACTCCGTCAAGCGAGACAAAAACTGGCCACCACGATAATAGCCAACAGGGATGAAAGTTGCGTTAAACACCAACAAATCGATCAATGTGTTTTATGGCGAGAGTAAAGGAAGTGACAAACTGTACCGACTGCCACTACAAGGTTTTATATCTATCCTCAAGCGTAATCATACGAGGCTTTGCTTAGTGCACTAGTAAATTCCCTACATGGTTGGTTGACATTGAAGAATTTTATCGATTGCATAGGGGTTATTGATATTAAGGTAATAATTCCCTCCAAATATGAACAATTGCCATAGATATAAGAAGATGTGGTATGAGTACCAATGAGACAACTCTCCATCCAAGTCAAAATTTGTAAAAGTAAACCATTATAGGTCAAAGTAAGGCCTTCAACACGGAGCCTTGGTTCACACCGAACAGCAAGCTATAAAGGGCCCCAAAAGTGACTATTGTAAAACCATTCAAACAACGGTCTAATCTATATAAAAAACGAGAAACGAGAAACACTTATGAACCACATCAACAAACGACAACCACTGAACATCAGGTTCCTGACTTAGGACAGGTGCAAACAAATGCAGCGGGTTTAAACGTTTTAATAGGCGCCAACCTTCACCCTACCTGAAACAATAGTGTAACATCACAACATAAAAAAGACACACTATAAAATATCAATTGAAATGGCTTAACTCAATGAAAAGACATATTAACAAAAACAAGTGAACATACACTGAACGAACTAGACATCATTGAGATGGGAGCCATCTCTGTGGGTCCCGCTGTGAATAACGTGTGGTAAAAATTTGTATCTTTACCATAGGACATGGGGTTGTCAACTGAAACCAAAGTTTTTGACCTTGACCTTTGACCTAGGAAGTTGTACATACAGTATGACACACCCTCTGATGTTGGTTAATATACATGTCAAGTATAAACTTTGAAATCATGACGATTCTCAAGATATAGAGCGGACACCATCTTTACCATAGGACATGGGGTTGTCAACTGAAACCAACGTTTTTGACCTTGACTTTTGACCTAGGAAGTTGTTTATACATTATGACACACCCTCTGGTGTTGGTAAATATACATGTCAAGTATAAACTTTGAAATCATAACGGTTCTCAAGATATAGAGCGGGCACGATCTGTACCATAGGACATAGGGTTGTCAACTGAAATCAAAGTTTTTGACCTTGACCTTTGACCTAGGAAGTTGTACAAACATTATGACACACCCTCTGGTGTTAGTTAATATACATGTAAAGTATAAACTATGAAATTATAACGGTTCTCTAGATATATAGCGGACACAATTTGTTACGGACGCACGGACGGACAGACTGATCACTATACGGCCCTAATAAATTTGATCTATGACACAATGTAAATACAAAATTAATAAAACAAGGGGGTTAGATGTAAAACAATATCAGAAAGACACCCATGACCTTGGACGAAATGCCGCCAAATAAAATTACGTATACACGTAAATAAAAATAATTGTGTTGTAAGGTATACATGGAGTACGGAACTTATTTTTACAAAATAAGTAATTTTGTTGTTCCTAGTACGAGAACAAAAGTGAAAATTTATCGTCTCACTAAACACTTATCAAAGGTGGTTTATATCAAAAATAGTGAGACTAGATATAACACTGAATGTCTATACCAACTAGATAACATTAACTACGAATACAAAGTTGTTCAGTTTCGTTGAAAAAGAAGGTTAACCAATTGCATTAAGCCAAACACCAATCGTTTACATGCTCTTATCAGGGTCAAAACTCGAAATTTGAAAATTGTTATTGTACTCCATGATTATCTGCTCGAAAAGGTATGAAAGCTTTGTTAATAGTATCAAATCGGAAAAGCCGGAAAAAATCCAAAATATGATGATTCATATTAACAACGGTTCCAGTAATGAACATCGAAGATGCAAGAAACCTTGGTGGAATACAGAATAAACGGAGCTCTGGAACGATGTGTGCAAATCGGAAGCTATGTAACTTAAAATCAAAAGTCGTCATTCGAAAAAGCACTTGCGCCATATATATTGTCAAAACAGGAAACTCTTTGCCAAAAATGTACAACAGGCAAAATGGCGTTATTGGTATAATGTTCAGGATGATTTGACCAGTTCATGTGATAATCCGAAGGAATTCTGGCGAAAAATTGGCAATGATGCAGAAAGGCAACGTAATATACCGATGGAAATAAAACTAGATGATGGTTCGGTATCAACAGATACAGATTCAATCTTAAATAAATGGAAGAATGATTTTTCGTCAATGTTGAAATGTAGAAAGTAGTCTACTGCCTTCTGATAGTGTCAATGCTAATGATCAAAATACTTCTGATTCTTTATTGGATTGGGAAATTTCATTGGATTGCGAAATTTCAAGTGAGAAAGTTTTTGATGTATTGAAAAAGGCTAAAAATGGGAAGGCGCCCGGTCTCGATGAGCTACCGGTAGAAGTGTTAAAAAACCAAACAGCTTTATTATTTTTAGTTCGTTTGATAAATGTTTTACAATACGTGGAAGGTTCCTGTTCTATGGGCCAAATGTGTATTTGTACCAGTACCGAAATGATAATGTTCAGTCTTGTATCAAGTTGAATGGTATCTTAACTGACTGGTTCCCAGTTAATACTGGTTTGAAACAAGGTTGCATTATTTCACCATTATTGTTCATTTTTTTCATTAAAGATTTAATTGATGAAGTCAGAAAGTTAAATGTTGGTATTAACATAGATGAAGAAAAGTGTGTATAATGCTACATGCAGACGATGTAGTTTTCTAAACAGAAAATGAATGTGAATTACAAAATATTTTGAATACTTGAGAATGTTGGTGTGATAGAAATATGATAAAATGTTAATCTAGAAAAATCACACCTTCTGTGCCATGTACCAATTTTTCTTTTGTTTTTAATGGAAAATTTGTTGATTAAGTATCAGATTATACATATTTAGGTTTATTGTTAACCGAACATTTGAGTTATGAAGATATGGCAAAAACAGTTGCTAAATCTGCCAATAGGGCATTAGGGTTACTAATAGCAAAATGTAACGCTCATGGTGGTTTTCAAAATGTTGTATATACAAAACTGTTCAAGTCAATTGTATGGTCAGTGATTGATTATGGTGCCTCTATTTGGGGTACTAAGAAATTTTCTTGTATAAATGCTGTTAAACATAAAGCTATGAGATTTTGTATGGGTGTGGGAAGATATACACCTAACATAGCACTTTATGGAGATATGGGATGGAAACCATGTATTGTTAAACAATGGTCTGCCATATTTAGAACTTGGTCACGATTAAATAAGATATCTGATTGTAGACTTAATAAGAATTTTTCCTTTGGAGTAATAATCTCAGTTTTGATAAAGTCAAAAATTAGAACTGTAGAGTGAATACAAAGTTTAAAGAACTTGATCTTAATCAGTATTGTAATATTGAATATATTGTGAGAAAGTCTGTTATGAAAGATATTGAAATTTTTTTTTATCATGTACCAGAATAAATGGCATTCAAATTTACTAGGTAATGAAAGTAGTAAATTGCGTACTTACAGGTTATTTAAATCAAATATTGTTCATAACACATTTAAGTATTGCTATGCCGGGTAAATACAGAAGTGCATATGCTAAATTTAGAGTAGGTGTTGCTCCAATTAGAATTGAAACTGGCAGATATGAAGGTATAGATGTAAAGGAAAGGTTTTGTTTTAATTTTTAAAAAATGTGTGTTTTACAGTCTCTCATAACTCTTTTTAGAGTGGCTCTTTTATAAATTGATCTGTTATTATTATATTGTGTTTTATATCAAATGTTTTAAAGAGGTGAGACTCTAATGAAGTATTTTTTTGTTGGTTTGTTGTTTGTTTACAAAGTGATTTAACACAAGTTTATTTGTAATTATCTTAAATTAAGTGCACATAATATTCTTCTTAAAAAAGGTTCTCACAATTTTTTTTTGATAAGAATTATAATTATAATTGATACTGATATGAAATATAGGTAAAGTCACAAACAGTATCATAAACCTTCACGAGATTTTAACCAAATTTAAGTTAGAAACTTCTCTGATGTGCACAGTCGTCTACACGTGAGCGAGATTACATGAAATCTGCACAAAGAAGAAAAAGACAGGTTAAAGTCACCATTGTATGGCGCGCATATGATCAAAAATATAAAAAAAATAAACAAAAATTATAATTGATGATTTTATGAATTAGATAGAATCATTCAGTACTTAGAATCTCTGTATAAATAGTTTTATTATATAGTATCAATTATATTTTCAGGTCTTTTTCTTTCCAAAATAAAAATGCAATGTTTGCCGATATTTTCACTGGTTTTATAGAATAAACATGAAAAGTTTCTTGCATTTCCGATCTGTTGAAAATATTGCATCTTGATCGATATTGCACTCAACATTTTATACTTAAAGTTTGGTACATACGTACTAAAGAGGTCTCGAGTAAAACGACATTTGCACGCAATTAAACGAGAGGTAAATAAGATGGTGGAAATGGACATTGCGTCCTTACTGCGGACACTAGAGATGCACGAATTAGACGAAGCATCATGAATGTTGCTAAAATACTTTATATTATAAAAGGTAGGGGCGTAGCTAGACTAAAATGATGTGCATGCCGATGTACCATTTTAAGACAATTTTACGCAGAAAATTATATTTTTTTCGGTTTTCGGTCATAGGAGGGTTAAAAGAGATGCTACATAGGACTTATAGACAATTCATGATTGCAAAACTATTCAGAATTATTTTGAATAGGGTAAATGATGGTAAATTGAATACATAAGCAACACATTTTTGTGAGACAGAATTTACTCAAAATTGTCCAAAATCTGCTCCTCGGGTCTTAGCAGAAACGAACTTCTTCATTACTTTATCAATATTCACACTGAAATCCTGATGAATATGCATTAATGCTAGCAATGATAACCTATCGTTATTCATGGTTGATCTTACATATGTTTTCAACCGACGTAGTACACTAAACAATCTCTCCGCGGTAGCACTTGTTACCGGCATTGTCAACATTATACTCAAAATAGTATCTACAGAAGGATACAGCACTGGGCTTACCGCATCGAGTGTCTCACACAGCGAAGTTGGCATCTGATCGCGAGGTGTAATACACCAGCATGGTCGTCATCGACCGACCTCCCGATTGAATTCGCCTGTCTCAAACAATGTTGCGATTTGTTCGTTGGTTATATTTCCTACAACACGAGGAAGCAGATACTGCGAAAAGAAGCGATTTTCTGATGATATCAAACGCGACTTTAGTTCCATTAGCATGTGGTCTATGAACGCAAAATATAATGAAACTTTCCAATACTGTTTTGGCGTGTTTGCAGGGTGATTGGCTCTGGTAGTCTGTCGACCATATCGCCTCGGCATATTTTCAACGATATCGAAGGGTTCGGATACATTTAATGCCGATTGGTACATTGGTAAGGATGATACGTCCGGAACGTACGTCATGATTTAAATAAAACTTTTATTTTGAAACCAAAGGCCGTTATTTAATGACATTTCATCAATTAAAAAAGCGACAACATATATGTGTTTCCTTTAAACATTTTATTCATATTTTTTTGCCCTTTTTTTTCAGCATGCCGATGTGCACGCAACTGTATGTTGGCGTATAGGGCGCGTCTGAAAGGGTTGTTGCATTTAAATTTAGGGATATTGTCCTTCGCAGTATATCATTGATTGCACTCGCAAGATTGTATAATGTGATATACTGTGAGGAACAATATGGACATTATTCCTCAATATTAGTGAAAGCCCGTAAAATATAATATACTGCGAGGGATATAATTATTATTCCTCTATGTATTATTGCAATAACCCTATATTATGAATTAAAGGGTGCAATTTTATTTACAAATGCGAGAGAACGATTTGGAAAGTGTCTACAAAAAAGGATAACAGAACATACGAAAAATCGACCATAATCAACCTTAACTCTGTAAAGCTTGTCAAGACAAAAGAAAGCAATTTTATACAACAAAATACAATTAAAACGGGGCAAAAGTATCAACAGGAAAGTCCTGTTCAGGAATAAAAGCAACACAATGAAGGATCGCTATATTGACCTTTATATCCATATTTATTGGATACCTTTATTTTGAAATCCAACAAGAATGGGCGTCCACATGACATTATGCCCCGCTCGCATTATTACATTTCCATGTCCAGTGAACCGTGAAACTGGGTCAAAACGAACAAAAGTTCCCACCACAATAAACATATTTACGTAGTTTCCAGTTGATGTAACCACAACTTCGTGGTAAACTACGGGGGCTCGACAAAAACATTAACCTAATCGAACAAATAGACTAACGGACGAACGGACCCACAAACCGGGCATAAAAATGCTGAAGAATTAGGATGAATACATGTGTCGTTCATATTCAATGTATTTCCGATGCGTTTGAAACCAAAAAATGTGAAGTCAACCTATACACAAACATTTTAAAGCAAAGGGTTGTTCATGTGTAAAATATTTAATTACGTAAATGTAAAATTATGAAAATAAAAATTTGTAAAAATAATATCAAAATACAATTTGATCTATATGCATAGGTTAACATTATATGTCATCTTTCTCAAAAACATGAACTTTTTGTATACCTCTACCTTTGTAAACTTGTTTCCAGTTAGTTGTAAGGTAAGGATATCTGACCTTTCCGTACCATCGGTCGGCGTTGTATCTTAACATGTCGGTATTGTAATTATACATAACACCTATCGTTAGTGAACCTTTAGGTTTTGTCACACACCATGCTCTTGCAATTGCAATGATATCGCCCCAAGGATTTAATCCGTCTCCATACCTACCAAGTCCAGAATGTTCTACTGAACTAAACGTAACTATAGCATCAAATGTTCCAAGAGTGCCATTTAAATACATCATACGAAATTCATATGGCACCAAAGTTTTTACCTTAGGGTGTGTTGATGTTATACGCCCATATTCTAAAGTTACTACTTCACGTGCACCTGCTTCTAATGCACAAGCCTCGACCCAAGGATTTTCCGATCCAATTACTAGAACTCGTCCATCTTTGATTGATGATGCGTGTCGTAATCCATCTCGTAAAGCATTTGTTTCATCAGCATAATAAGTTCCTTGTAATGTTCCGTTCTTTGCTCTTCCTACCCACAGGTCAATCATTTCTTTAGACCAAAATGAAGTCTCTGCCTTTTTCCCTAAATACTGTTGATTAAAGTATAAATTAGAGACCCTTACTCGACCATTCATTGTATAAGCATCCAACAACTCCTTCGGAATTCTTCTCGGTGCGACTTTAAGGCCATGTCCTCTATCAATATAATCGTTTTTAAATAAAGCTGTGCAATCGATTGGAGCTTTTATATGATCAAAATATGGTCCGGGTAATCCATGTCGGGAAGTGTTGCATAGCTGTCCACAATCTCTGAGGATGACCGGAATTGATTCGTGAAAGTCAAGAGGTTGATTTTGTTGAGAGGTTAATGTATCAGCATTTTTTTCTGAAACACTGTTTTGTTTATTACCGAACTGCTTCGTGTCAGAATTACTAATCTGAGTTTTTGATGTTTCCGGTATATTCAATGACCCCGCCTGAACTAGATTTTTATTGAGCACTATATTTCCTTGACTTTCACTTTCACTGCTATTTTTTGTACTATATAGTCGATAAATTGTAATTACCATGATAACCAAGCCAAATAAAAGCAAGAAATTCTTTTGTTTCAAATTCATTTTCTTTGAAGTTTATTCCTGAAAAAAAATTAAATAATAATTAATTGGCATTATTATGCGCTTTGTGAATATTTTCCATGCAAAAATATGATGCTATCATTCAGTCTATTATTTTTTTTAAAAACGTTTTCAGAAAACAAGTAGATGCATGCGCTTAGTGAACACTCCGTGTTTAGCTAATATAGAAGAGGAAACCATTCTTCTCCATGTTAACTTATGCTACACATTAGCAGACTGGGTGCTATTGATTTCGAAAGGTTTTATAGAATAAACTTTAAAAAGACTCCGTCCAGCGTTTTCTGAGTGTTCAAAATGTGCCGAAAATTGCTTCGTAGGGTTTAAAGTTCACTACAATTATGATAAAAAATATCTATAAAATGGAAAAAAATAATTGACATTTTAAACAAACTATTGACACAAAAATATGTCTCGCCTGTATTTAATTTTAATAAAAAAAATTTAAATGTTGATATTAATATGACAATACTTCAGACACCAAAAGTCAATCAACCATGACTGAAGGTTCAGTTTCAAATTACCTGCGTGGAAACAGCACGCATAGTAATCCAATAGAAGGATATCCTGTAATGCAAAATGTTCAAAACCATACAAAAAAATGCAAATTGTAATAAAACTGTCTTCGGTAACGATGCGTGTCCCCTATTATTGGAACATTTTTGAAATCATGTGTATGTGTTAAATATAGATATTATATTTAAAAATATATAATAACTTTCGGCTTTTGACACTTTTATTGGAATAAATGAAGGGGAAATTGGCCCTGCCTTTTTTATACTAACATGAAGTTGTATGTTTTCAACTAAAATGAATGATCTTTATTTTGGCAAAAATTACAAATTAAATTAGTTTGTGGTTCAATGTGAAAAAAATGCAGCACTAAAATGGTAAATTCATAAATTCTGTGCGAAATATTTTTACATAAAATTACATCATACTTGTTTAATACTATGTTTATTAATTGATAATAAGAAATACTCTTATGTAAATATATAACCACATTTATGTATCATATATATAGCCAAGTATGTCTATCACTCACAAGTCATCTCGTTGCATTTTCAATCAGCCAAATTTGTTCGTGTTTTCTAAATTTTTTATTTCTTTATTATATTATATTATATTGTCACATGATTTTATATTGTTTTGTAATTACGATGATTATTCTGCTTAGTAATGGGCGCTGTGATTTGCACACTAAAATATCTTGTATCTTGTATCTTTGTTGTAATTTTTAAGTAAAATTGAGAATAGAAATGGGGAATGTGTCAAAGAGACAACAACCCGACCATAGAGCAGACAACAGCCGAAGGCCACCAATGGGTCTTCAATGCAGCGAGAAACTCCCACACCCGAAGGCGTCCTTCAGCTGGCCCCTAAACAAATATGCATACTAGTTCAGTGATAATTGACGTCATACTAAACTCCAAATTATACACAGGAAACTAAAATTAAAAATGATACAAGACTAACAAAGGCCAGAGGCTCCTGACTTGGGACAGGCGCAAAAATGCGGCGGGGTTAAACATGTTTTTTGAGATCTCAACCCTCCCCCTATACCTCTAGCCAATGTAGAAAAAACAAACGCACAACAGTACGTACAGTAAAACTCAGAATAAGAGAAGTCCGAGTCCGATGTCAGAAAAGGAAACAAAAGAAAATAAACAAAATGACAATAATACATAAATAGCAACAGACTACTAGCAGTTACTGACATGCCAGCTCCAGACCTCAATTAAACTGATTAAAAGATTATGTCTTCATGATTTCATATCAGGCACAATCCCTCCTGTTAAGGGTTTAGTATTATACCGTCATAAAATATATGAGAAGAACATAACCCGTGTCATGCCAACAAGTGGTTTTAGAATAAATGTGTTTAATTCCGATGCAAAGACCCTATAAGTGAATTAATATTAAAGCCAAAATATGCAATCTTTAATGACCTGACAACAGTATCGTAACTATATCCCTTCTTAATAAGCCTGTTTAAGTGCATTTTTTTTGTATAATTATATATAACAATTGTTACTACTATAGTATGCACTCACCCAATGGCAAATCTTGTTTAAAAAATTATCACCCTTCAAATTTCGATGTTCGATTTTTGGCATGTTCTGTACGAGGAAACTTTTACATCATCAGCCGAGTAGAAATTTTTTGGTCATCACTGAAATAAAAATTTTAATTGATTATTGTTTCTATTTGATGATATATAGTATATAGAACTAATAATAATAATGTTGGTATAATCGTTATTTGTTCATCCTAACAAAAGTCCTGACATCATAAGTCATAAGATGACCAAAGGAGAAGGTACAAAATGAATGATACGGCTACTTTTTGGTCCCTTGAATTATAGAGTATAATAAATATAACAATTAATATCCTTCAGAAGTTCCCAAGACATTCGTTTGTCAGACATCAGTATTTTCAATTTTGAACTTTTTCTTACATTTTTACGTTAGGGCTTTAAACTTTATGAACTGATTGGAAAACTATAATAAAATACTTCCAAAACAGTCTCATTTTGAGATGTTGCCACCAAATATTATTATATACTAATGTGTCCCGATTATTAGTTATGTGTGGTGTTAAACCTCCTACAAAACAATTTAATGATCTAAGTCGGATGGTTATTTCAAGATTCTATTAACCTGTTCAATTATCAATAAAATTAGCATAATCTTAAAAGACTTGAGTAATTCTATTATTTTTGCAATTTCAGGGGCCAAATAATGGTTTTTAATCATACCTTCTCATTTGTCCCGAAAATATTGCAGTTCCACTTAGAGTCTTTAATAAATTACTGCAACAGTGCAAGTATCCATGCTTAGAGACTCTGCGTCTAGCTAGAACTTGATATTGCAAATCAAACATGGAGATAATGTATTACCTTCCAATAATAGACCAATGCCACAGGTAAAATCTTTGAACGTGTTATATATCGATTTAACTCCATAGAAATTTATTTAAATATGAGAATAAATCGATGTTCAACGGTTTACCAATTATTAGAAATTTACAATGCTGGAAAAGAAGAAGAGATGTTGTTTTTTGTTTTTTTTGGCGAATTTTCTAAACCCTATGATTAAGTTTTGGAAAATGGATTGCTACATAAAATGAAGGCTTAATGTAAACATGATAATCTATTTAAATATTGTAAAAGATACACGAATGATAAAACGAAGATTGGTTATAAAACAGTATTTTCAAACTTTGCAATATATCAGCTGGAGTTTCTATTACATTGCATAAAAACAATGAATAAAACGCAGAGATTAGTCTTGCCTGTACGTAATTTTAATAGTAAAATGCAAATATTGAAATCATAACGAAAACATGTAATCTATGCAAAACATTCAAAGTCAATGAACCATGACAGAAGGTGCAGGACCAACGGGAGATGCACGTTTGGGATAATTGTATAACATTTGGCCTAAAAATGTGGAACGTTTGGGCAAATGGCAAGTCGACTTTTCGGCTTAATCTTTAAAGCGAATTCGGGTTAATCATCCCATGTAAATCTCCGTGGAAATAAGTTATGCCAATGCGAATACAATTGCATATCAAATATTTGTTACTTGTCTTTAAGCCCCGGTCACACCTTACCGGATAGCGCGAACGGACGCCGAACGGATAACTTTTTTTCAATCCGTTCATGTCCGTTAGAAGTCCGTTCATATCCGTTAGACGTCCGTCCATATCTGTTTCATGTCCGTTCAGCTTCCGTTTTATCCGTCGACGTCCGTTCTGTCCGGTGGAAAATTTTGAGCATGTTCAAAACTTCGAACGGACGTCAAACTGATAAAGTGTCCGTTTAACGTCCGGTAGTCGTCCGTTTTTAACGGTACTCGTTTCGTTTCCGTTTTGTATCCGTTACTTGTCCGTTACACATCCGTTGATGGTCCGATAGACCAATTCACCAACGGACTACTACCGGACGTATAACGAACGTATAACGTATAAGACGGGTGATAAACGGATGTGAAACGGACATGAACGGAAGGATAACAGATAAAACGGATACGTACCGAATGTGAAACAAATAAATGCCAATTGAAAATTTCGCGTTAGAAATGCCAATTATTGGTATGTCATATTTCTTGAATGTCATGAATGTTTATTATTCATAATGGATCGCTGAGTAAGGGCACGTCTTCACTATCAAACAGCTCTTATTTAGGCCAGACTGAACTTAAATGTTGCAAATATAAACCTTCTAGACTATAAACTACAACCAGTTACACGAAAACTTTAAAATTATTTTAAGGTCACGTTTATGTGATTTACATGTATTAATATTGCCGCCTTTAATTTCCCGCTCAAGCCTCGGTCACACCTTAACGGATAGCTCGAACGGATGTCGAACGGATAACTTTTTTCAATCCGTTCATGTCCGTTAGACGTCCGTCCATATCCGTTTCATGTCCGTCTAGCGTCCGTTTTATCCGTCGACGTCCGTTCTGTCCGGTGGAAAATTTTGAGCATGTTCAAAACTTTGAATGGACGTCCAACGGATGAAGTGTCCGTTTAACGTCCGATAGGCGTCAGTTTTGTACGGTTCTCGTCCGTTTCGTTTCCGTTTTGTATCCGTTACTTGTCCGTTATACATCCGTTAGAGGTCCGGTAGACAAATTCACTAACGGACTTCTACCGGACGTATAACGGATAAAACGGATGATGAACGGATGGGAAACGGACATGAACGGAAGGATAACGGATACCTACCGAATGTAAAACGGATAAATGCCAATTGAAAATTTCGCGTCACTCAGAAATGACAATTATTGATATGTCAGATTTCTTGAGTGTCATGAACGTCTATTACTCATGATGGATCTTGGAGTAAGAGCATGTCTCCACTATCAAGCAGCTCTTATTCAGGTCCGACTGAACTTAAATGTTGCAAATATAAACCTACTAGTTGTCGAAAGGAGAAGGAGGAGAAAACAAAGGAGATGGTGGGCAAGATCATTGCTTAGTCCTGAAAGATATGTATTATTATTATCGCTTTTAATTTTCCGCTTATCTTGTTCATCCGTTTTATCCGGTATGCTTCCGTTAGGCGTCCGTTTTATGCGGTACTCGTCCGTTGGATGTACGTTCGACGTCCGTTCTGTCCGGTACGTTTCAGTTTCTCGTACGTTGCATATCCTGTGAGTGTCCGTTAGGCATTCGTTACCCGTTCGTTTTATTTGATCAGTATACCAACGGATACAAATTTTGTCAACGGAAAACTTTTTTTTCATCCGTTTGGCGTCCGTTCGAGCTATCCGGTAAGGTGTGACCACAGCTTTATCTTGTTTATCCGTTTTATCCGGTACGCTTTCGTTAGGTGTCCGTTTTATGCGGTACTCGTCCGTTGGATGTACGTTCGACATCCGTTCTGTCCGGTACGTTTCCGTTTCTCGAACGTTACATATCCGGTGTGTGTCCGTTAACCATTGCGTCCGTTTTATATGGTCAGTACACCAACGAACTCCCAACTGATACAAATTTTGTCCACGGAAAACTTTTTTTTTCATCCGTTCGGCGTCCGTTCGAGCTATCCGTTAAGGTGTGACCGCAGCTTTAGCGAATGAATTCTTTATTCCCACAAAATGAAATATAATTACAGAGAAAACATATACAATTATAATAACATTAACAGAGATTACGTTTTGAAAAATGTTAATATTCAACAAACAAGAAACAATTAACTTGGAGGAATGACTTTCACAATTACGTTTATTTTTTTTATAAATCTGGCGAGTTTGTCAAGAAAAGCTTTGTTTGACGGATTAAATGCATTGTAATTGATCAAATTTGTAGATACTTAAGTTAGTACCAGAATGAATGATCTTTATTCTCATAAACCAAATACATAGTTACAGAGAAGATATTACAATAATAACAAATATTAAATATAGCATGTGTGAAATACAAATTAATATGATAAATATTTACACAAAAGATAAATAAACATATATGAGCAGACAGTACTTTTCCAATAAAATTCAATGCATTATAAGACAAAATATAGTTATGATCGTCCCCGATGTCGTTTGATTCACAAATGTGGCATGTTATTTCATTTCTTGTAGCAATGATGCTGAATGGATAGCAATGATGATGAATGAATAGCAATGATGCTGTATGGATAGAAATTAGGCTGAATTGAATGTCAATATTGATAATATCATTATAAGTGCATCCGAGAATGTTGATATGCCGAGGAAACTGAAATACAGATCCAGTACGAAAATTTTGAAAAACTCTTATATTTATTTTTTATCCAATATTTGGATAAGCCAGCGAAGTTTGGGATAACATGTGAGTGATTAATATTAATAAGCTGGAGCAATTACTGCTCAAGCTGCTCGAATAGAAGCGGGTTTACCTATTTCTATGTGCCCAAGGAAAAATTTACAAAGAACTTGGGTCGAAAACTTTGGCTGAAAGAATGGAGAGAAGAAATATTTAAATGTTTTATATAATGTTCAACAAAATTTGTACCAGAATATTCTAGTAATTTAATTCCTACAACAATATGACTGTCTTTTCAATACGAAATGGAGATGCTATAAATTAAATTATTTATAATAAAATTGAGAATGGAAATGGGGAATACAAGCCTGGAAATATCGTGGCTAGTCACATATTAGATCGGCACATATTTTTGTATTGGAGTAGAAGTTTCTATGTTCAGTTTCAATTTTACCGATTGTATCAGCATCACGGGTTGAAGCACCAAGGTATTAAATATTCCATAGACGTGTAGTTGGTGGTATTATAAATAATTCCTTTGTCAATCAAGTCTGCATAATATAATTATTGTATTGTATGATAAACACCCAGGTTATTTTTGTCATTTAATAAATTACACCGGTTTTTGTTGTTGTTATTAACGCTAGTTGTAAAAACGTATATATAGAATTTATCTTATCTTACAGTAGAAATTTTACCTTACCTTGGTTATGTGTGTGTGAGCAAGTTGAAAGTTGCTTCTCATATTTATTTGGCCGGACTTTTACTTAAAATTCACAATTTTGAAATTGATTTAGTTTAAATTTTGGTTTCTATTTACATTTCATATCCAGGACTTTTAATCAACATGTTTTGATGTGTTATTTTGAAATTCTCAGTTCGGACATTGAGTGACATGTTTTAATCTGTTACCTTATTAGTGCCAATTTACCTTAGAATATTTAATATCATAACTGTATTTTCTTAGCATATAGAAAAGTGCTCTCGACCAATGAAATTATAAGATTTGGTGTTTCATAATAGTGAAGTATAAATGTAAATCATGTTCTTGTAAGGGATTATCATATTGTTTAGGCCTATTTACAGTTCGAAACAAACAAAAAACAAACATTCTATAAATAAAATACAACTGCCTCGAAGCACATTTATCAAGACAGACTGCTTGAACGGATTCTTCATTGAAAGTTGAATTTTTAAACAAACAAAAAAATAAAAATAAGTCTGATGTTTACCAAGTGATACAGTAAAATTGGTGCCGTTAACCTTATGTGAATATGTAGAAGTTCAAAATTATAAAAAATACAGCAATATCATAGCAATGCAAAAAAGAGGAAACACTTTCAAAATTAGATATAACCTAAATCTTAAGCTAATACGCTTACCAAAACTGAGATTAATGTATCAATTTATCTGCAGTTAGTAAGAATAGTCATTTCCAATATACCGATACAATTAAAACAGGAAATTAAATTATCTTTAACTTAACAAAAGCATTTTATTTGATCATTCACATTTTTAATTAGTTAATGAAGTAGTGTTTGGCTTGAATAAAATTGGCAGTGAAATACAATTTAGTTGTAACACATATTTTGAATGTATTATATTGAACTGTAAATAAACAAAAATATAATTTCTAACTAAAACGTTACATAATTTACATTCATACTCACAATTAGGAAACTTATAAATTTCTACCATTTCGTTGTACCGTTGTGTCATCATATGCCAAAAACACAATGTATAAAAAATTACAAATTACAAGTAAGTCCTTACATCACTAACACTAATCCATAAATGAAATTCCTAAAAGAATTATATACATTGCACTGACAATGAAACGAATTATCGATTAAATAAAATCAAGAGATCTTTTTAGCTTTGAGCACTTAAAAATTCAACCAAAAAGTTTGTATGAGAATAACACTTTCTTCGTGATTAATCATGAAAAAAGAGATTATCATTCACTTATACTTGTTTGTAATATTGGTATAGCAGATTGGACTTTACAATGAACACAGTCCATCCGTAAGTATGAATGAATGAATACTTTATTCTCATAAAATAATTCAATAATTCAGCATGGATCAATGGTCAATATGGATTTCAAAATTTGTTGTACAGAAACTAAAGGATCAATTTATACAATGTTTGGTATTCAGAAATGTTCAAGTCTCCAAAGGCATTGATTGTGCTATTATAGATGTTTCAAAACTCATTTCTGTTTTGAAAAAATATATCTCAGAATATCTACATGTAGTACTGAGACATAATCAAGTGCAGAAGAATCGATGAAATGATAGCTTTCAAACGAAAGTGGTATTCAGTAATAAAAGTATTTCATTTGAACGCTTTAACCCCGGTAAACCATCTTATTCCATTTAGTCTTGGTGTAACCACTTTCATGATTACGATTATTATTTACACACCAGGACCATTTTTAAAAGTTCATCACTTTTTCACTTGAGTTCACAGTATTACAACTGTACTTGGGTTATATAACCACCAAAAATATCAATATTATGGTGAACTATTTTACATTTGACCTACTTATGTATGACCAAAGATTTTTCCAAACTGCAATTTAGATACTAGAAGATTTTGTAAAAACTAGAGTATGTATTCCCTAATTGACCGATAAGGACATTCTTATGGAAAATTGATGGTGAGCTTCAAAATAACAAGGAACCAAGATAGTTGTTACTTGTAAAAGGACATTTGAAATAGTATTAAGTAAGTGAGAACAAATATATGTACATGCAATTGTTTTTGGCACATGGTCACTATTAAGTTCGATGGGAAACAGGTCTAGTCTCTTGATTTTTCGTATAAAAATTATCCTATATAACGTGGTTTCCACTACCAACATTTGACTTTGCAGGGATGTGGAGTAAATGGAATTATGAATAACAAGGTGGGGTTAACATGGCAACTTTTCATGTTATTGCAGTATTCGAAAAACGAACAGGGGAGGAAGTTGGGGGGGGGGGGGGGGGCTAAAAATAAAGAAGACAACTTACTTGTCATGATCTGCGCACATTTTAAACCAAAACAAATGTTCTGTCGATAGTAAAATTATGATATTCCAATGATTTGTACATATGAACTAAACTGCTCTTCAATAGCAATATATTGCGTTAAATTGCATTTTCATTTAAATATTTAAAAATAATCTATTTTTTTTATTTACTCTTTTTATTTTCACAATCCAGTAGGTTTCAAAAGTATCTGTTGACATTATGTGCGAAACAAATAAAGGCCTGTGGGAATTGACCACAACTATTTAACAGTGATCGGTCAACTATATCTAGTCTGAAATGGTAGAGTCGACGAGGAAGATTATAATACATGTATATTTAAATACCTTAGGCTATAGATCTAACAAAGGTAACGATAGCATTTCCCCCCATTTATCGTTATTGTGAGCGAACAACAACACATGACGTTCAAATCTAGTAGACACAACCTGCTAAAATCCTGAACCTTTTCCTCATATCATGAATAATTTTTCCAGCGTTAAAAACATTTTTATTTTGAATAAACATTTTTATCGGTCGTCCCTCTGTCTGTATCAGCTCTTAATAAAATTGCATATCACAGCTTTGGGACGTCAAATACGTTAATCCGGCCTTAATAACTTTGACCCGGACATATCACCGACTTCATAATATACGAACAGACGTTGATAAGTTTGACCCGAACTTCAAGTATCACGTCGTCTTCCGGTTTGCTGTTGAAACAAAGAAAACACTTGTTTCTATCGTGCAAAATAAGCAAATACAACCCGATAAATCGATTATCTGGTTGTATGCATATTCATATTGTAAAATATCAGCTGCTTGACACAATATGAAGCCTTTTTGATCTCGTTCGCTGTGCTCACTCGACAAAAAGCTTCATATTGTGACTCGCAGCTGATATTTTACGATATCAATATGCAGACAACCTGATAATCGGTACACATCTGAAACAGTTCGGGACCAATATTGTTTCCCAAATGGAATATAAGAACTGTGTAAAACAAAAATTAATTGATATGATTTTGGAGAGAAAAAAACAATACTTCAAGGTACAGAAACAGTTAATTAGATGAAATGCACATGCTTTTGGTTAGCAAAGTCATTAGGCATAATTTGGAACTAATGCCCTTTTAATAATATATATTGTATTATAATTATTGTTAATTGTTGTATATTTACCTCATGTTTCACATATATGCGTCTGAGCGTTGCTTTAAAATAAAAGAAAAATGGAGACAAAAATATGTTCGCTGAAATCCTAATTTAAAAGCAAAGCTTTAATGTATTCATAAAATGACGATAAATTGTACAAAATTTACCTTGCAACCCCTTTAAAAATATAATAGTAGTTTATAGATGTGTAGCGTTTATAGAACGTTTTAATTTGTTATATAATGAAGGATTCTAATATACGTCCTTGTTATAATGCATGGTTCAACATATATGGTTATGGAATGAAAACAGTAATTTTAAAACATACCTGGTTAAACTAATGATCTAACAATTATCCATGAGACCTGTAACAAGGACAACACCCATTCTGTTAAAATAGTTTTATATTTTACGCTTGATTACATTTCATGAAAGGGAAGTAGACCACAATAAATCGATCAAATGTTTGTTTTTAACAAGTTCAAGCTTTTAAAAAAGCTTGTCGATTCTGAATCGATAGTACCCTTGCTAGATTTTGTGAGGTAGAAAAATCCGAGTTTGAAACAATAAAATTATCTAGAAAGCAGATCGGCTATATAATGACATTAGATACTCGATACTTTCTTTAGTGGTGAACTAGATAATAACATTATCATAAGATAGAGTTATTTATATAAAGACAAACAAGCATTTTACCTTTCTTAAACGTGTGATAAATACATTTTAATGATTCTGGTCGAAAAAGATTCTTGTAAAAATAAAAGAAGGCATTTTTCTTTTAAATGTTTGAATTTTGTATGATATGAATAGTAGCAAAATAACATTTTCCAAAAGACCAAAAAAGTGAAAAAGTATTTTAACAAAACGCATTTGACTAGCATATATATATCTTTCGGTATTTTCGATCAAAAGTATACAGTAAAAAATATGAAATTCATGTATGATAAAACTGGAATATATACTCTTAACAGATATCAAAGTAAAAAATATGGGATTTGCCGCATTAAAAGGGTTATTCCGGATTATTCAGGATTTCACCAGGAAATACTGATAGCCAAAAGATTGGAAAAACTAAAGAAATATATATTGGTAGTTATTTAATCTACTGATACCCAAAAGAATACATTTAACCATGGATGCCCAAGTCTGCCTTCGACAGTTAACAAACTGTTTTTTTTATAAGAGCCCATCAATAGTTGTTTCAAAACCAATGATCGATAATCACTAGGCGACACACCCAGTTTCAGTGACTTCGATCTATTATGACAGAGGTCAGAACAATAGTTAAATTTATTTCCAGTAAAGTTCAACAGTATCGTTTTTACCAATACTATTTCTGTAAATCCCGAAAAGCAGTGGTTTCTCAATATGGTCCGTTTTATACTAACGTTAAGTCTTTGCATTTTTGGTTTGTCTATCAGTCAACTAGAGTATTATCCGCCCAATAGCCAGTGCACCGGTACTGGCATTGTATATATATGATCCATTTTGTCTATTACCTGTTCGTGAATATAAATTATGCACTAAATCAGAGATTGTGATTCCCAAGGGCAAAATTGATATCAATCGGGTTTAGTTGTTCTGTTACGGCCTTTAAAAGTTTTATTCTCTTAGACGTTTTACAACGTGGCCTTCCAATCTCGGTTATTCTTAGGATATGTGTAAAATGCGTTTTTCAACAGACATCTAAACAAATTGCAAATTATTTTTAATTTTTAAGTACAAACTCCTCGCTATTATGATATTTTATATGTTTGAAACTTCTAACTAATTTTGACTTGGTTCATGTTTCCCAATCTTTAGTTTTCTGTTTAAATTTTTGTTATTGTTTTTCGTCGTTATTTGTTGTTTGTCTCCTTCGTCGTTATTGTTGTTTATCTGCTTCGTCGTTTGTCTTTTTTATCACGTTGTTGTCTTTTTTATCACGATGTTGTCTTTTTTATCACGGTGTTGTCTTTTTTATCACGGTGTTGTCTTTTTTATCATGGTGTTGTCTGTTTTATCACGGTGTTGTCTGTTTTGTTGGACTTGTGATTTTTGATTGTCACCTTGGTCTTTTCGTCGTTATTGTTGTTTGTCTCCTTCGTCGTCTGTCTTTTTTATCACGTTGTTGTCTTTTTTATCACGGTGTTTGTCTTTTTTATCACTGTGTTGTCTTTTTTATCACGGTGTTGTCTGTTTTATCACGGTGTTGTCTGTTTTGTTGGACTTTTGATTTTTGATTGTCACCTTGGTATCTTCTTTCTCTTTTTCCATTTACCGTGAAGACAATACACAGTAATACACGTTCTGTTTCTCTAATATATTTGGTTATATCCGGTTTATCTTTCAATTTTTACGGTGTTTAATTTTTATCTCAGTTTTTTTTAGTTATATTGTTTTCTTGAGCGACCGACAGTATTCACCAGCAGTTGTTAGTGTAGCTACCTCAGTAGTAGTAGAGAGCACCTTTTTACACTGCCTCAAAAATATGTGTCTTTTATTTCTTGTTCAAGTTAGAGATCATCTAGTTGGTAGATTCACTGTACAATTTTGTTTTATTGTTTACGTTATTTTTACGGTATATGGTCTATATAGATTAAGGGAGGTTTGTGTTACGGTATATGGACGAAATATGCTCTAGATAGACAAAGAGGAGGTTTGTGTTACGGTATATGGTCTAGACAGACTAGGGGACGTTTGTGTTACGATATATGATCTGGATAGACAAGGGCGACGTTTGTGTTACGGTATATGGTCTGAATAGAGAAGGGGGAGTTTGTGTTATGGCATATGGTCTGGATAGACAAGGAGGAGGTTTGTGTTACGATATATGGCCTGGATAGACACTGAAGAGGTTTGTGTTAAGGTATATGGTCTGGATAGATAAGGGGGAGTTTGTGTTACGATATATGGTTTAGATACACAATGGGGACGTTTGTGTTACGGTATACGGTCTAGATAGACAAGGGGGAGGTTTGTGTTACGGTATATTGTCTAGATAGACCAGGGGCAGGTTTGTGTTACGGTATATGGTCTAGATGACCAAGGAAGAGGTTTGTATTACGGTATATGGTCTAGATACACATGGGGGACGTTTGTGTTACGGTATACGGTCTGGATAGACAAGGGGGACGTTTGTGTTACGGTATATGGTCTAGATAGCCAAGGGAGAAGTTTGTCTTACGGTATATGGTCTAGATAGACAAGGAGGTGGTTTGTGTTACGGTATATGATCTGGATAGACAAGGGTGACGTTTGTGTTACTTTTTACGGTATATGGTCTAGATAGACAAGGGGGAGAATTTTGTTACGGTTTATGATTTGGATTGACAAGGGGGACGTTATTGTTACGGTATATGGTCTAGATACACAAGGAGGAGGCTTGTGTTGCGGGATATGGTCTAGATAGACAGGGAGGAGGTTTGTGTTACGGTATATAGTCTAGATAGAAAAGGAGGAAGTTTGTGTTACGGTATATGGTCTAGATAGCCAAAGGGGTTTTGTGTTACGGTATATGGTCTGGAGAGACAAGGGGGAGATTGTGTTACGTGATATGGTCTACATAGATAAGGGGGACGTTTCTGTTACGGTATATGGTATAAGTAGACAAGGGGGAGGTATATGGGCTAGTTAGACATGCCGGACTTTTGTGCTACTGTATATGGTCTGGATAGGCTAGGGGGACGTGTGTGCTACTGTATGTGGTCTAGATAGAAAAGGGGGAGGTTTGTGTAGGTATATGGTCTAGATAGACAAGGGGAACGTTTGTGTTACGGTATATGGTCTAGATAGACAAGGGGGACATTTGTGTTACGATATATGGTCTAGATACACAAAGGGGAGTTTCTGTGACGATATGTTGTCTAGATAGGAAAAATTGAAGTTTGTGTTACGGTATATGGTCTAGATAGGCAAAGGGGACGTTTCTGTTACGGTATATGGTGTAGATAGACAAGGGGGAGGTTTGTGTTACGGTATATGGTCTAGATAGACAAGGAGGAGGTTTGTGTTACGGGATATGGTCTGGATACAAAAGAGGGAGGTTTGTGTTACGATATATGGTCTAGATAGACAATGAGGAGGTTTGTGTTACGGGATATGGTCTGGATACAAAAGGGGAGTTTGTGTGACGATATGTGGTCTAGATAGGCAAGGTAGAAGTTTGTGTTACGGTATATGATCTAGATAAGCAAGGGGGACGTTTCTGTTACGGTATATGGTCTAGATAGACAAGGGGGAGGTATGTGTTATGGTATATATTCTAGATAGCCAAATGGGACGTTTTTGTTACGGTATATGGTCTAGATAGACAAGGGGGACGTTTGTGTTACGGTATATGGTCTAGATAGACAAGGGGGGAGTTTGTGTTACGGTATATGTGTTTAGAATACCGCGGGAGTTAAGACGTTGCGTTTTACCAACTGTATCTAGGGTTGACGTCAATGCGGGACGTGGCCTTAGCTAGCTTGAAAATATATGAAGTAAACGTTAAACTGTATGGTTGTGTTCTTTCTGTATAACGATAGTTGAGTTAGCCCCGACATTTATGGTGCCGTAACCAAAGGATTACATCGAAGATGGAGAAGTTAAAGAATATAAGAACTGGAAATAGAAGTGCAGAAAATTGGAGGAGGCGAAGGAAAACATGGACTTCGACAGAGATGAACTACTTGCAACATACGATAATCTTACGCAAAAGAAGAAATTGTTAGAAAAACTGAACGAGCAGATATTGGAAGCAACGGATTCAGACAACGTTGAAAGTGAAATAGAAGTTACAGATGAGTATTCAAATAATTTAGACAATAAACTTAGACATTTTCGTAATTTCATACAAATTGGTTAAAACCGTACACCAAGAACCAATGTAACACAATCTTCATATCAAGTACTCAATGTAGAAAGCCCTCCTTTCCGCCCGGCAAATGTTGATAACTTTCAAAACGCAACACCATTCTACAGTCGGAAAGCAAGCCCTTAGAAACGACCGTTGTTGCTACTTTCTTAAGACAACAATGGGACTGATAGTAAAGTCCGCCATTCTGAACTTGCGTTAATTTCGCGGAAAAAATAATTTGGCGGCAATTTGGAAAATTTTCTATTTTCTGTTTCTTACTTGCCATTGGGGTCAGAAATATATTTCTTTTAAGCATGTGTCTTATTATTAAAGAAAATAATACCTAAATTGGCCGTCTTTTAACAATTACGTTAATAGATTATGCGAAATTGTCTGTTATTTTTATTTTTTTTTTTACTATATAACAAATTATATATTGTCTATGCTTCCGCCGCTAAACCACAGACATGCTAAAATGGCTCTGATACAGGTCATATTGCTCCACAAAATATAGTTAGTACTAGAAACCATCGTTTACCCAAGTTATCACTACCGAAGTTTAATGGCAACATTTTAGATTGGCAAACGTTTTGGGACTCGTACGAATCTGCTTTACATTTCAATCCTACTTTGACAAACATTGAGAAATTTAATTATCTAAAATCGCAACTGGAAAGCGAGGCATTGAATACGATTACAGGATTTGCGCTTACAAACGGAAATTATATGGAGGCTATAAATGTACTAAAGGAACGGTTTAGACAAACACACCGAATTACGGAGGCCTACTTACAGGCACTTTTAGATATTACCCAACCACGATACACCGTGTCAAGCTTAAGATCATTTTATGACCGATGTGAAGCCTGCGTAAGAGGTTTAGATTCGCTCGAACAACCTGAGACGTCATATGGAACTTTACTGGTACCGATTATCATGAGAAAGTTACCCAGTGAAATCAGACAACACTTAGCCAGAGAACACGGACCGTCCAGTTGGAATTTGAAAGATCTGAGAAGGAGCATATTGAATGAAATTCAAATCATGGAGGCAGGACAGGTACATATCTCAAGTCTTTAGACCGTCAGTTCGCAACTGCATATACATGTTTATACCCTTTCTTTTTCGGGTAATTAATACGGATAGCGTTTGACATCTTTAGCCAAACAGATTTATATTTTTTACATAATTTAATTCATTGTATGCTGGTTCATATTCTGGACGCCAGTCTTTGCTCCTTTCTAATATAATTCACAAACAAAAAACAAATATGAAGCTTAGAAATGGAAAAATATTAAATACTAAACTCGTTCAAAGGGTATCTACACGTCTCAATCTTCAAAATCGCTTATCTAAAAATACTACCATCGCTAACATTTTTAACAATAAAAATCGTGGTTACCCTTCTATCGATGAGTGTCATGCCAAAAAATGACTTACATGTCCCCGTCTTTCCACCAACAATACGGTAAGGTCCACGTTTAATGGTCGCACATTTTCTTTAAATTTTGAAACTGATATAACTTGAAAAACAAACAGTATTATTTATTTACTCACATGAAACAAACCGGGATGCGGTATTCAGTACGTAGGTGAAACTGGACGATATTTATCTAAACGCACTCAAGAACATCTGTATCGTTTTAAAAGACCCAATAAATTCAAAAGTATCATTTATCAACACCTTAAGAAGCACAATCATCCTATTAAATATTTAGCAGTTCAACCTTTAGAAGTAGTAAATAAGCAGCCTGGTGAATCTCATTCAAAGTTTGTACGATCACGGAAAATAATTGAATTAAATTGGATTAAAAAATTACAGACAGTCTACCCTCTCGGTCTTAATGATAATATCATGGGAATTGGTAATATATCAAGAACCGATTCTGTTAACATTTTGGATATAGTTTCTAAAACTGTTCGTAAAAACCGTTCTCATGGTCGTAGAAAAAATCGCAATCAAAGAAAATTTCGGACCAATCATACCAATATTTCGGACCTAATTTCTATTTCAAAAAACAACGGCAGACATTATCTGTTAACAAAGCTCTGTTCATTACCGGTTAATAAGTTAAATAAAATTTTAGAGGATTGCAACACAATTTCATATAGCAGTCCTAAGTATGAAATCGTTCAAATTATAATGGCATATTGTTATTCTAAACTGTTTCCCAAAATTGATCGCCCTGAAGATCATAAAAAACAGTTTATTAAAATAAAGTATGTTAATAAAGGTTTTGATTTTGTAAATATTGCCGGTATTTTTAACGACCATTCTGTTAAAGAACAAATTCCGGGATATTTTGATAATACTGAGCTCCCTCTTATTTGTTATATTTACAAGAAATCTACCCGGAAATTTGTGTTTAATTATAGCCAATTGTGTAAAGATGTTAATATCAGTGAAAATACACCTACTTCATGTAATTGCAGTAATTCCGAATACATTTATGGACCCATTTCCCATGTTATAACAGGAGATCTTAACATCGTTCAAGACCGAGAGTTAAAATCATTCCTCAGTAAAGGACCTAAATATCGTCCCCCGTCAATTATTAATTGGAATGAGCGTCGTAATATCATCCACGACTCACTCCATACTTACTGTTTGAAATGGATAAAACGGGAAAAAGCTGACAAAAAAAATCTTTGGACTCTTTTTTTAATTCAGTAATAAACATAGTTGATATACGTATTCAACATTTTAAAGAACATTTTACTCTTAACAATAACCACAATAAACCTATTTCTCGTATCAAACATAAACTAAAAGAACTAGCCAAGGAATTTGTTTTTGTCCCGGCCGATAAAGCTGCTAATAATATTATTATTGTTTGACGTAAATTTTACATTGAGGTTCTGAAAAAAGAAATCACCAATTCACCAACATTCCAACTGACTCCATTTTCAGAAAACGACATCTGTAACAAACATAAACTTTTAGCTACCGCTTTACAAGCAGAACCAAATACAATGAAAGTCCCAACTATGTATTGGCTTCCGAAGCTACACAAAGCACCTTACAAATATAGATTTATTTCGTCTTCAAGCCATTGTTCCACTACTAAATTGTCTATTCTTCTTACCAGTACACTTGGTACAATCAAAAACCTGATAATAAATTGTTCAAATAAGGCCTTCGAAAATAGTGGAATTAATTACTTTTGGAGTGTCAAGAACTCGTTGGAAGTACTTGATAAATTGCATGCATATATTGGTGATTTTGAATCTGTTCAAAGTTTTGATTTTTCTACCCTATATACCACATTGCCTCACATTCTCATTCAGAAAAAATTCACACACCTAATTAAATGGGCATTTAAAAAGTCAGAATGTGAATATATATGTTCAAACTCTTTTAGGTCATTTTTTAGTAGCAATAAACAAAAAAACTATGTCAATTGGACATGCTTTGATACTATATATGCCCTTGAATTTTTACTAGATAACATTTTTTTTTGCTTTGGAGATTCCGTATATCGTCAGGTTATCGGAATTCCAATGGGGACTAACTGTGCACCACTTATTGCGGACCTTTTTTTGTATTGCTATGAGTTACAATTTATGACAAAAATCAGCAAAGACCCATCGAAACAACATCTGATACACAAATTTAATAATACTTTTAGATATTTGGATGATATTTTGGCTCTCAATAATGACGACTTCAGTATGTATACTAAAGAAATTTATCCTGTTGAACTTACTTTAAATAAAGCTAATACTAACAATGACCACTGCCCTTCCTCGATCTTGATATCTATATCATTAACGGAAAGCTTAATACTAAAATATATGATAAAAGAGATGATTTTTCATTTCCTATCGTTAATTATCCATTTTTAGATGGTGACGTTCCCTTGTCACCATCTTACGGTGTTTATATATCTCAACTTGTACGATTCGCTCGTGTATGTAACAATGTTTTAGATTTTAACGAGAGAAATTTATGTATTACTGAAAAATTATTACACCAGGGTTTTCGATATCACAAACTAGTCAAAACATTTACTAAATTTTATCATCGGTATAAGGACATCATTCGTAAATATAGCTCAACATGCAGACTTCTTATACGTTCAGGTATTTCACATCCAATTTTTTATGGAAATATTCTTTATAAAGCACAAAAATGTCAGTATTCACCTCTGAAGCTAACAAAACCTTTAAATAGACTTATTAAGAAGGGATATAGTTACGATACTGTTGTCAGGTCATTAAAGATTGCATATTTTGGCGTTAATATTGATTCACTTATAGGGTCTTTGCATCGGCACTAAACACATTTATTTAAAAACCAGTTGTTGGCATGACACGGGTTATGTTCTTCTCATATATGTGATGTTGATATGATACTAAACCCCTAACGGGAAGGATTGTGCCTGATATTCATATGATGAAGACATAATCTTTCAATCAGTTTAATTGAAGTCTGGAGCTGGCATGTCAGTTAACTGCTAGTAGTCTGTTGTTATTTATGTATTATTGTCACTTTGTTTTTTTTCTTTGGTTACATCTTCTGACATCAGACTCGGACTTCTCTTGAACTGAATTTTAATGTGCGTATTGTTATGCGTTTACTTTTCTACATTGGCTAGAGGTATAGGGGGAGGGTTGAGATCTCATAAACATGTTTAACCCCGCCGCATTTTTGCGCCTGTCCCAAGTCAGGAGCCTCTAGCCTTTGTTAGTCTTGTATTATTTTTAATTTTAGTTTCTTGTGTACAATTTGGAGTTTAGTATGGCGTTCATTATCACTGAACTAGTATATATTTTTGTTTAGGGGCCAGCTGAAGGACGCCTCCGGGTGCGGGAATTTCTCGCTGCATTGAAGACCTGTTGGTGACCTTCTGCTGTTGTCTGTTCTATGGTCGGGTTGTTGTCTCTTTGACACATTCCCCATTTCCATTCTCAATTTTACATTTCATACAGGATACAAGATCTTTTTTAACAGATGATTTAGCGAAGAAATTGAATTTGAAAACTGAAGGAGCTGAAGTTGTACACCTATCGGCATTTGGAAAGGACAACACAAGCACGAGAGAACTACGCAAAACCACCTTATTTGTCGAAACCGAAAATAGTCGTAAATTTCCTGTTGAAGTCCTTATTGTTCCTACTAGAGCAGTTCCAATACATAATCATATGCGGTACGTAAACCGAAATATGGATTATCTCAAAGGATTAAGACTCGCTCACCCAATTACTCAGGACGATTCTTTTGAGATATCGTTACTTATTGGTGCTGACTACTACTGGAACTTTATCGAAGACGAAGTAATAAGAGGAGACGGACCGATCGCGGTTAAGTCAAAGAAATTATAAAGGAACAGACACGTCGCGGATTTATCGAGAGAGATGAGGAAGCAGAACTGACAGGGAAAATATTAAAAGATGGACTGAATGATACGTATCTAATGAACTGTTGTGACTTATTATGGACTGTTACGAAAATGTTTGATTTATTGACTTACTTTCAAAATCTTATAATATGATACTATTTCATTGAAAGAAGGAACAGGTGCACGGAAAATGTAGTCATACTGTGATTTGTGTATACGAGATAGACTCATTGTGATTTAATTCGAAGATAACTAATCTGGAAGTTAATGACTGTGCTAAAGTTATTAAGTTAAAGTTTTAGATTTGATAGACAGTAATTTTCATTCATTTTCACTTTATTGTAATCTAATTTTAATATTTACTTTTAGCGGCTCGGAGAATGCTGAGAATACCGCGGGAGTTAAGACGTCGCGTTTTACCAA
This sequence comes from Mytilus californianus, assembly GCF_021869535.1. Classification (NCBI taxonomy): domain Eukaryota; kingdom Metazoa; phylum Mollusca; class Bivalvia; order Mytilida; family Mytilidae; genus Mytilus; species Mytilus californianus. Next base: position 113,053,058 of record NW_026262668.1, read on the forward strand.
TTGAATCTAGGGTTGACGTCAATGCGGGACGTGGCCTTAGCAGCTCGGAAATATATGATGTAAACGTTAAACTGTATGGTTGTGTTCTTTCTGTATAACGATAGTTGAGTTAGCTCCGACAGTATGGTCTAGATGACGAAGGAAGAGGTTTGTGTTACGATATATGGTCTAGATACACATGGGGGACGTTTGTGTTACGGTATACGGTCTGGATAGACAAGGGGGACGTTTGTGTTACGGAATATAGTCTAGATAGACAAGGGGGAAGTTTGTCTTACAGTATATGGTCTAGATAGACAAGGAGGTGGTTTGTGTTACAGTATATGATCTGTATAGACAAGGGGGACGTTTGTGTTACTTTTTACGGTATATGGTCTAGATAAACAAGGGGGAAAACTTTGTTACGGTATATGATCTGGATTGACAATAGGGACGTTTTTGTTACTTTTTTCAGTATATGGTCTAGATAGACAAGGGGGAAGTTTGTTAAAGGTATATGGTCTACATAGTCAAAGGGGAACGTTTGTGTTACGGTATATGGTCTAGATACACAAGGAGGAGGTATATGGTCTAGATAGAAAAGGAGGAAGTTTGTGTTACGGTATATGGTCTGGATAGACAAGGGGGGATTGTGTTACGTGATTTGTTCTAGATAGATAAGGAGGAGGTTTGTGTTACGGTATATGGTATAAATAGACAAGGGGAGGTATTTGGGCTAGATAGACAAGCCGGACGTTTGTGCTACGGTATATGGTCTGGATGGGCTAAGGGCACGTTTGTGCTACTGTATGTGGTCTAGATAGAAAAGGGGGAGGTTTGTGTTATGGTATATGGTCTAGATAGACAAGGGGAACGTTTGTGTTACGGTAAATGGTTTGGATACACAAAGGGGAGTTTGTGAGACGATTTGTTGTCTAAATAGGCAACAATGAAGTTTGTGTTACGGTATATGGTCTAGATAGGCAAGGGGGCATTTGTGTTACGGTATATGGTCTAGATAGACAAGGGGCAGGTTTATGTTACGGTATATATTCTAGATAGACAAGGGGGACGTTTGTGTTACGTTATATGGTCTAGGTAGACAAAGATGAGGTTTGTGTTACGGGATATGGTCTGGATACACAAAGGGGAGTTTGTGTGACGATATGTGGTCAATATAGGCAAGGATGAAGTTTGTGTTATATTATATGGTCTAGATAGCCAAAGGTGACGTTTCTGTTACGGTATATGGTCTAGAGAGACAAGGGGGAGGTTTGTGTTACGGTATATATTCTAGATAGACAAATGGGACTTTTGTGTTACGGTATATGGTCTAGATAGAAAAGGAGGAGGTTTGTGTTGCGAGATATGGTCTGGATAGACAAGGAGGAGTTTTGTTTTATGGTATATGGTCAAGATAGACAAGGAGGAGGTTTGTGTTAGGGTAAATGGTCTAGATAGTAAAAGGGGACGTTTGTGTTACGGTATATGGTCTAGATAGACTAGTAGAGGTTTCCTTAACATCTAACGAACGAACGAAAATTGCCCTAACTTCACGTAACTTACCGTAACTAGAAAAGAGAGAACATTAATCTATTTAATAATATTGGACTATCGGCTGTGTTCTTCTTCCCTTTGAAACGTCTTTTATATATAAAAAAAATATATATGCATGCTGTATTTTTAAGACCATATTGAGTCGTAGACATATCATATTGACGAGTGATATATATAATATATGATATACAATTTACGGTTCAATCAACACAGTTGAAAAATCTAAGTGATCAAAAAATTATGGGGAAGAATATAATTTAAAATATTTAGACCAAGGGCAGCAATCGTACAAGAGATTTTGATAAGCATGACAACATCATTTGATTTTTTTAGTACATTTATGTGAAAAAGGGTAAATATAGGACTTTGGAATGGAAGGGGGTAGGAATCTTTTTGAATCTTATCAAGGATGAGATCAATGTTAGAAGGTCTTCCGCAAACATGAGTTAAAACAAATCTAGGCGTGAATGCCTCTAGTTTTTAATTTGAAACAAAGAAAAAAAAACATCCACGGATCCGGGGTAACCGCTTCGTTGCCCCAACTCTAAAATCCACATAATCCCCTCTTCACCTTAAATGATTATTATTGATTTATATTCTAGCTAAACTGGTAACTAACGGGAAACATTGAAAAAAATATTTAAAAAAACCCAATTAAAACTTTAAAAAGATGTACTGTTATGTATTTAGTTTTTTTGTTGTTTTTTTCATGGCCGTTCTTATTCTTTTTGTGTATGTTTTATTATCGTACAAATTTTAGTATATATATATAATTAATTTTGTTTTCTTGTTTTTGTGGAGTTTTTATGGCATGCTGTTTATATATTTTCTTCTGTTATTATTTTTCTATTTTTTTAGGGAATGAACTTTTAGAAAAATGTACCGTGGCTTTTAAAAAGTATGTAACTGTCAGTGCTGTAGTACTCATACTTTCAACAAGATACACAATAATCGATTACTTTACGATTGATCGAGTGCTCCTTTATATTTCTGTTACCTTTTCCCAATACATAATTTTCTTTTAAATGAATAGCGTGTTCACGACATATTTATCCAAGATACTCTCGAACACGTAAATGACACTCATGCGTTACAGAAAGTCGAACCACTTGGACCTAGTGCACATTAAGACTTTCCAGTTGGGTGCTGTATTCTAGGAGACCCTCCTCCTTTATTCGTTCCATATTCATAAAGGATGTGTCGATATAATAAATGAAAAATACTAAACTTTTGTCATCTTAATCACTTTTCAATCCTTCATCAGACGCTAATCTCGTCGCGAAATTCATGGAATACTTGCCACTGAACGTTTAACATCCAATACTCAATCAATCAAATACAAACGAGACGCGCCGATTGTTGTTAACATCAACATTACATAACAATGTTCTTTTTAAATCGATAAGGGAGATAAATCGAACGCATATATTCGACATGCAAACAAACGAAACACAACGTAAGAATACGTAACATTCAACAACAGAAAATAAATTGGAACACTGATGTTTAACCACAAAAAATAAAATGCAAGGTTGAAAAAAGACTATGAAATTGATAACTGTTATCTTGAAACACACTGTAATATCGGCAGAAATTTATCGTGGTTTTTAATTTAACAAAATCACTGCTCCTGAACGATACGTTGGTAGAGTTTCGTCCGTTCGTAAGATGTTGAGAAACCTTTATCAGGAGGTTTGTGTTACGGTATATGGTCTAGATCGACAAGGCGGTGTTTTGTGCTACGGGATATGGTCTAGATAAACAAGGAGGAGTTTTGTTTTGCGGTATACGGGCTAAAAAGACAAGGAGGAGGTTTGCGTTACGGGATATGGTCTAGATAGACGAGGGGGATGTTTGTGTTACGGGATATGGTCTAGATAGACGAGGGGGATGTTTGTGCTACGGAATATGGTCTGAATGGGCTAAGTGGACGTTTGTGCTACTGTATGATGTCTAGATAGAAAAGGGGGAGGTTTGTGTTACGGTATGTGGTCTAAATAGACAAGGGGAACGTTTGTGTTACGGTATATGGTCTGGATACACAAAGGGGAGTTTGTGAGACGATAGGTTGTCTAGATAGGCAAACATGAAGTTTGTGTTACGGTATATGGTCTTGATAGGCAAGGGGACGTTTGTGTTACGGTATATGGTCTAGATAGACAAGGGGCAGGTTTATGTTACGGTATATATTCTAGATAGACAAGGGGGACGTTTGTGTTACGGTATATATTCTAGGTAGACAAGGAGGAGGTTTGTGTTACGGAATATTGTCTGGATAGACAAAGGGGAGATTGTGTTACGGTATATGGTATATAGACAAAGGGGAGGTTTGTGTTGCATGGTCTAGTTAGACAAGGGGGACATTTGTGTTACGGTATATGGTCTTGATAGACAAGAGGGACGTTTTTGTCACGGTATATGGTCTAGATAGACTGGTAGGAAATTTGTGTTACGGTATATGGTCTGGATAGACAAGGGTGACAACTGTATTACGGTATATGGTCTAGATAGACAAGGAGGAGGTTTTGTGTTACGGTATATGGTCTGAATAGAAAAAGGGGACGTTTGTGTTACGGTTTATGGTCTGAATAGAAAAGGACGAGGTTTGTGTTACGGTATATTTTATAGATAGACAAGAGGGAAGCTTGAGTTACGGTATGTGGTCTAGATAGACAAGACGGCTTTTGTTTTACGGTTGATGGTCTGGATAGACAAGGGGAGGTTTGTGTTACGGTAAATGGTCTTCATAGACAAAGGGGACATTTGTGTTACTGTATATGGTTTGGATAGATAAGAGGGACGCTTTTGTTACGGTATATGGTCTAAATAAAAGAGGAGTAGGTTTTTGTTACGGTATATGGTCTGCATAGACAAAGGGGACGTTTGTGTTACGGTATATGGTCTAAATAGACAAGGGGGAGATTTGTGTTACGATATATGGTTTGGATAGACAAGAGGGACGTTTTTGTTAGGTATATGGTCTAGAAAGACAAGAAGGAGGTTTGTGTTACGGTGTATGGTCTGGTTAAAAAGGAAGAGGTTTGTGTAACGGTATATGGTCTGGATAGACAAGGAGGAGGTTTGTGTTACGGTATATGATGTGGATAGACAAGGGGGAGGTTTGAGTTACAGTGTTTTTTGTATTGGTACACAAGGGGGACGTTTGTGTTACGGTATATGGTCTAGATAGACAAGAGGGACGTTTGTGTTACGGTATATGGTATAGATAGACAAAGGGAAGGTTTGTGTTACGGCATATGGTATTGATAGACAAAAGGGCGGTGTAGAAAGACAAGGGGGAGGTTTCTGTTATGGTATATGATCTGGATAGACAACGGTGAGGTTTGTATTACTTTTTACGGTATATGATCTAGATAGACAAGGGGGATGTTTTTGTTACGGTATATGGTGTAGATAGACAAGGGGGATGTTTGTCTTATGCTATATGATCTGGATAAACAAGAAGGAGGTTTGTGTTACGTGATCTAGTTTGACAAGCGGGATATTGTGTGACGGTATATGATCTGGATAGACAAGGAGGAAGTGTGTGTTACGGTATATGGTCTAGATAGACAAGGGGGAGGTTTGTGTTACGGTATATGGTCTATATAGACAAGGGGGTGGTTTGTGTTACAGTATATGGTCTTGATAGATAAGAGGGACGTTTTTGTTACAGTATATGGTCTAGAAAGACAAGGAAGAGGATAGTGTTACGATATATGATCTGGATAGACAAGGAGGAGGTTTGTGTTACGGTATATGGTCTAGATAGACAACGGGGACGTTTGTGTTACGGTGTATGGTCTAAATAGACAAGGGGGACGTTTGTGTTCCGGTATATGCTCTAGATAGACAAGGGGAGGTTTGTGTTACATTATGTATTGTCTAGATAGACAAGGGGAGGTTTGTGGTACGGTATATGGTCTAGACAGCCAAGGAGGAGGTTTTTTTTACGGTATATAGTGTAGATAGACAACATGGACGTTTGTGTTATGGTATATGGTCTAGACAGAAAAGGAGGAGGTTTGTGTTACGGTATATGGTGTAGATAGACAAGGTGTGAACATATATTTGTTCCCCATAATACTTGTTCCCCCTGGAACAAAACTATGGATAATAAAGTTCCTGGGAACAAACATTATAAAATACTATTTCCACATTAATAAGATATTTTTTCTGGAACTAAAACGTATTTAAACTACATTTGTAACTAGAAATAATTTTGGATATTGTATTATATATTCCTAGATCTTTGATCATATAAAAAATATTTCTAGAACTTAGAACTTAGAAGTTAGCCACAAATTTCAGATGAAAATGCCTGGACGTTTTTGTCACGATATATGGTCTAGATAGACAGGTAGGAGGTTTGTGTTACGGTATATGGTCTGGATAGACAAGGGGGACTTTTTGTCACAGTGTATGGTCTAGATAGACAAGGAGAGGTTTGTGTTACGGTGTATGGTCTGGATAGATAAGATGGACGTTTTTGTTACGGTCTATGGTCTAGAAAGACAAGGAAGAGGTTTGTGTGACGGTATATGATCTGGATAGACAAGGAGGAGGTTTGTGTTACGGTATATGGTCTAGATAGACAAGGGGGAGGTTTGTGTGACAGTATATGGTCGATATAGACAAGGGAGGGGGGGTTGTGTTTCGGTTGATGGTCTGGATAGATAAGAGGGACGTTTTTGTTACAGTATATGATCTAGAAAGACAAGGAAGAGGTATGTGTTACGGTATATGATCTGGATAGACAAGGATGAGGTTTGTGTTACGGTATATGGTCTAGAGAGACAACGGGGACGTTTGTGTTACGGTGTATGGTCTAAATAGACAAGGGGGACGTTTGTGTTACGGTATATGCTCTAGATAGACAAGGAGGAGGTTTGTGTTACCTTATGTATTGTTTAGATAGACGAGGGGAGGTTTGTGTTAAGGTATATGGTATAGACAGTCAAGGAGGAGGTTTGTGTTACGGTATATAGTGTAGATAGACAAGAAGGACGTTTGTGTTACGGTATATGGTATAGACAGACAAGGAGGAGGTTTGTGTTATGGTATATTGTGTAGATAGACAAGGTGTGAACATACATTTGTTCCCCATAATACTTGTTCCCCCTGGAACAAAACTATGGATAATAAAGTTCCTGGGAACAAACATTATATAATACTATTTCCACCTTAATAAGATATTTTCCTGGAACTAAAACGTATATAAACTGCATTTGTAGCTAGAAATAATTTTGGATATTGTTTTATATATTCCTAGAACTTTGATCATATAATAAATATTTCTAGAACTTAGAACTTAGAAGTTAGCCTCAAATTTCAGATGAAAATGCCTGGACGTTTTTGTCACGATATATGGTCTTAATAGACAGGTAGGAGGTTTGTGTTACGGTATATGGTCTAGATAGACAAGAGGAACGTTTGTGTTACGGTATATCGTCTAGATAGACAAGGACGAGGTTTGTGTTACGGTATATGGTCGTCTAGACAGACAAGAGGGAAGTTTGTGTCACGGTATATGGTCTAGATAGACAAGAGGGACGTTTGTGTCACGGTTTATGGTCTGGATAGACAAGGGGGAGGTTAGTGTTACGGTATATGGTCTTCATAGACAAGGGGGACATTTGTGTTACGGTTAATGATTTGGATAGACAAGAGGGACGTTTAGTTACGGTATATGGTGTAGATAGAAAAGGAGTAGGTTTGTGTTACGGTATATGGTCTGCATAGACAATAGGGACGTTTGTGTTACGGTATATGGTTTAAATAGACAATGCTGTCGTTTCTGTAACAGTATATTGTATGGATAGACAAGGGGAGGTTTGTCTTACGGTTAATTGTTTGGATAGACAAGGGGACATTTTTGTTACGGTATATGTTCTAGATAGACAAGGGGACGTTTGTGTTACGGTATATGGTTTAAATAGACAAAGAGGTCGTTTCTGTAACGGTATATTGTATGAATAGACAAGGGGAGGTTTGTCTCACGGTTAATGGTTTGGACAGACAAGGGAACATTTGTGTTACGGCATATGTTCTAGATAGACAAGGGGACGTCTGTGTTGCGGTATATGTAAGATAGACAAGGGGAAGTTTGTGTTTCGGTATATGGTTTAAATAGACAATGAGGTCGTTTCTGTAACGGTATATTGTATGGATAGACAAGGGGAGGTTTGTCTTACGGTTAATGGTTTGGATAGACAAGGGAACATTTGTGTAACGGTATATGTTTTAGATAGACAAGGGGACGTTTGAGTTGCGGTATATGCTAGATAGACAAGGGGAAGTTTGTGTTACGGTATATGGTCTAGATAGACAAGGGGACGTTTGTGTCACGGTATATGGTTTAAATAGACAATGAGGAGGTTTGTGTAACGGTATATGGTATGGATAGACAAGGGGGACGTTTGTGTTACGGTATATGATCTTAATAGACAAGAGGGACGTTTGTGTTACGGTATATTGTCTAGTTAGACAAGGGGTGGTTTTTGTTACGGTATATGATCTAGATAGACAAGGGGAACATTTGTGTTACGGTATATGATCTAGATAGACAAAGGAAATGTTTGTGTTACGGTATATGGTCTGGATGGACAAGGCGGAATGTTGTAACGGTATATGGTCTAAATAGAGCAGGGGTGGGTTGTATTACAGTATATGGTGTAGATAGACAAGGAGGAGGTTTGTTTTAAGGTACATGATGTAGATAGACAAGGGGGACGTTTGAGTTACGGTCAATCGTCTGGATAGACAAGGGGGAGTTTTGTTTTACTGTATATGGTCTAGATAGACAACGGGGACATTTGTGTTAAGGTATATGATCTAAATAGACAAGGGGGAGGTTTGTCTTACGGTATATGGTCTAGATAGACAACGGGGACATTTGTGTTACGGTATATGGTGTAGATAGACAAGTAGGAGGTTTGTGGTACTGTATTTGATCTGGATAAACAAGGATATGGTTTGTGTTGCGGTATATAGTCGAGATAGACAAGGAGAGGTTTGTGTTACGGTGTATAGTCTGGATAGATAAGATGGACGTTTTTGTTACGGTTTATGGTCTAGAAAGACAAAGAAGAGGTTTGTGTGACGTTATATGATCTGGATAGAGAAGGAGGAGGTTAATGTTACGGTATATGGTCTGGATAGACAAGGCGGAATGTTGTCACGGTATATGGTCTAAATAGAGCAGGGGGGACGGGGTTGTATTACGGTATATGGTGTGGATAGACAAGGAGGAGGTTTGTTTTAAGGTACATGATGTAGATAGACAAGGGGACGTTTGAGTAACGGTCAATCGTCTGGATAGACAAGGAGGAGGTTTGTTTTACTGTATATGGTCTAGATAGACAATGGAGACATTTGTATTAAAGTATATAATCTAATAGACAAGGGGAGGTTTGTGTTACGGTATATGGTCTAGATAGACAACGGGGACATTTGTGTTAAGGTATATAATCTAAATAGACAAGGAGAAGGTTTGTGTTACTGTATTTGATCTGGATAAACAAGGATATGGTTTGTGTCGCGGTATATAGTCGAGATAGACAAGGAGAGGTTTGTGTTACGGTGTATGGTCTGGATAGATAAGAAGGACGTTTTTGTTACGGTTTATGGTCTAGAAAGACAAGGAAGAGGTTTGTGTGATGTTATTTGATCTGGATAGACAAACGGGAAGTTTGTGTTACAGTATGTGGTCTAGATAGACAAGGGGGAGGTTTGTGTTACGGTGTATAGTCTAGATGGACAAAGAAGACGTTTGTGTTACGGTATATGGTCTAGGTATACAAGGGGAACGTTTGTGTTACGGTATATGGTCTACATAGACAAGGGGTAAGTTTGTGTTACGGTATATGGTCGATATAGACAAGGGAGAGGGTTGTGGTATGGTATATAGTCTGGATAGATAAGAGGGACGTTTTTGTTACGGTATATGGTATAGAAAGACAAGGAAGAGTTTTGTGTGAAGTTATATGATCTGGATAGACAAGGAGGAGATTTATGTTACGGTATATTGTTTAAATAGACAAGGGGGGGGGGGGGGGGCGTTTGTTTTAAGATATATGGTCTGGATAGACAAGGAGGAGGTTTGTGCTACGGTTTATGGTTTAAATAGACAATGAGGAGGTTTGTGTAACGGTATATGGTCTAGATAGACAAGGGGAGGTTTGTGTTACGGTGTATGGTCTAGATGGACAAAAAAGACGTTTGTATTACGGTTTATGGTCTAGGTAGACACGGGGGACGTTTGTGTTGCGTTATATGATCTAGATAGACAAGGGGGAGGGGGTTGTGTTACGGTATATGGTCGATATAGACATGGGGGAGGTTTGTTTTATGGTATATGGTCTGGATAGATAAGAGGGACGTTTTTGTAAGAGTATATGGTCTAGAAAGACAAGGAAGAGGTTTGTGTTACGGTATATGATCTGGATAGAGAAGGAGGAGGTTTGTGTTACGGTATATGGTCTAGATAGACAAGAGGAACGTTTGTGTTACGGTGTATGCTCTAGATAGACAAGGGGGAGGTTTGTGTTACATTATGTATTTTCTAGATAGACAAAGGGAGGTTTGTGTTACGGTATATGGTCTAGAAAGTCAAGAAGGAGGTTTGTGTTACGGTATATAGTGTAGATAGACAACGGGGACGTTTGTGTTACGGTATATGGTCTAGACAGAGAAGGAGGAGGTTTGTGTTACGGTATATGGTGTAGATAGACAAGGTGTGGACATATATTTGTTCCGCATAATATTTGTTTCCCCTGGAACAAAACTATAAATAATAAAGTTCTTTGGAACAAACATTACATAATACTATTTCCACCTTAATAAGCTATTTCCCTGGAACTAAAACGTCATATGGTTTCATAATATTTGTTCCTTTAAAGAAAGAGTGTCATTTGATTTTTTTTACACCTGATTACATCTAAACGGATGTTCACCTCACATGACATTTACCTGTACATGTAGTACATACAAAGAATGGAGTCTGAAGAATACAACAAAAATTGTACATATTTAAACGATGGCTCTTATTCTAAACAAGGTAAGAATATATATTTTTAATATTTTATTACATCATGCTCCACTGTGACTCACTAAACTAAATGGTCCGTTAGTCTGTACCAATGCAGAAAGTTTAGCTTATACTTTAGTCAAGCATGAAGCTAGCCACAAATTTCAGATGAAAATGCCTGGATGTTTTTGTCACGATATATGGTCTAGATAGACAGGTAGGACGTTTGTGTTACGGTATTTGGTCTGGATAGAATAGGGGGAAGTTTGTGTTAATGTATATGGTCTATATAGACAAGGAGGAAGTTTTGTGTTCCGGTATATCGTCTGGATAGAAAAAGGGGACGTTTGTGTTACGGTATATGGTCTGAATAGAAAAGGACGAGGTTTGTGTTACGGTATATGATCTAGATAGACAAGAGAGAAGTTTGTGTTACAGTATAGGGTCTAGATAGACAAGAGGGACGTTTGTTTTACGGTTTATGGTCGATATAGACAAGGAAGAGGTTTGTGTTACGGTATATGGTCTGGATAGATAATAGGGACGTTTTTGTTACAGTAAATGGTCTAGAAAGACAAGGGGGAGGTTTGTGTTACGGTATATGATCTGGATACACAAGGAAGAGGTTTGTGTTACGGTATATGGTCTAGATAGACAACGGGGACGTTTGTGTTATGGTGTATGGTCTAAATAGACAAGGGGGACGTTTGTGTTACATTACGTATTGTCTAGATAGACAAGGGGAGGTTTGTGTTACATTATGTATTGTCTAGATAGACAAGGGGAGGTTTGTGTTACGGTATATGGACTAGACAGTCACAGAGGAGGTTTGTGTTACGGTATATAGTCTAGACAGACAAGGAGGAGGTTTGTGTTACGATATATGGTGTAGATTGACAAGGTGTGAACATATATATGTTCCGCATAATATTTGTTCCCCCTGGAACAAAACTATGGATAATAAAGTTCTTGGCAACAAACATTACATAATACTATTTCCACCTTAATAAGATATTTTCCTGGAACTAAAACGTCATATGGTTTCATAATATTTGTTCCTTTAAAGAAAGAGTGTCGTTTGATATTTTACACCTGATTACATCTAAACTGATGTTCACCTCACATGACATTTACCTGTACATGTAGTACATACAAAGAATGGAGTCTGAAGAATACAACAAAAATTGTACAATATTTAAACGATGGCTCTTATTCTTAACAAGGTAAGAATATATATTTTTGATATTTTATTACTGCATGCTCCAGTGTGACTCACTAAACTAAATGGTCCGTTAGTCTGTACCAATGCAGAAAGTTTAGCTTATACTTTAGTCAAGCATGAAGTTAGCCACAAATTTCAGATGAAAATGCCTGTACTTTATTATTGGAAATTGACTTCCATACATTTGTAGCTAGAAATAATTTTGGATATTGTAGTATATATTCCTAGAACTTTGATCATATAATAAATATTTCTAGAACTTTAATTATCTAATAACCATGATAACTATTCCTAAAACATTTATAATATAACAAATATTCTTAGAACTTTTAAATATAACAAATATTCCTGGTACCTTTTATAATATAACAAATTCTCCTGGAACTTTTATAATATAACAAATATTCCTGGAACTTTTATAATATAAAACATTGTCCATAATATTTATTCCAAAGAACTTTAAGCATATAACAAAAGTTCAATTGGGAACTTTCCTTATTTAATATTTTATTCTTTGTGAGGGAAATTTTCTTATGGCATTGGATAAAATATTATATAAGGAAAGTTCCCAATGGAACTTTTGTTATATGCTAAAAGCTCTTTGGAACAAATATTATGGGGGAACTTATATTCTGTCACAGTTTGTGTTACGGTATATGGTCTAGAGAGACAAGGAAGAGGTTTGTGTTACGATTTATGGTCTAGATAGACACGGGGGACGTTTGTGTCACAGTATATGGTCTGGATAGACAAGGGGGAGGTTTGTGTTGCGGTATATGAACTGGATAGACAACGGTGAGGTTTGTGTTACGGTATATGGTCTGGATAGACAAGGGTAACGTTTGTATTACGTTTTACGGTATATGGTCTAGATAGACAAAGGGGACATTCTTGTTACGGTATATGGTCTAGATAGACAAGGAGGATATTCGTGTTACGGTATATGGTCTGGATAGACAAGGGGGAGGTTTGTGTTACGGTATATGGTCTGGGTAGACAAGGGTGATGTTTGTATTACTTTTTACGGTATATGGTCTAGATAGACAAAGGGGACATTCTTGTTACGGTATATGGTCTAGATAGACAAGGGGGATATTTGTGTTACGGTATATGGTCTGGATAGACAAGGGGGAGGTTTGTGTTACGGTATATGGTCTGGATAGACAAAGGGGAGGTTTGTGTTACGGTATATGGTCTGGATAGACAAGGGGGACGTTTGTGTTACGGTATATGGTCTAAATAGACGAGGAAGAGGGTTGTGTTACGGTATATGGTCTGGATAGACAAAGGGGAGGTTTGTGTTACATTATGTATTTTCTAGATAGATAAAGGGAGGTTTGTGTTACGGTATATGATCTAGACAGTCAGGAAGGAGGTTTGTGGTACGGTATATAGTGTAGATAGACAACGGGGACGTTTGTGTTACGGTATATGGTCTAGATAGACAAGGGGAGGTTTGTGTTACGGTATATGGTCTGGATAGACAAGGGGGACGTTTGTGTTACGGTATATGGTGTAGATAGACAAGGAGGAGGTTTGTGTTACGGTATATGGTATCGAAAGACAAGGAGGAGGTTTATGTTACGGTATATGGTCTAGCAAGACAAGGGGGAGGTTTTTGTTACGGTATATGGCTAGATAGACAAGGGGGCGTTTGTGTTACGGTATATGGTCTGGATAAACAAGGGGAACGTTTCGTTACGGTATATGGTCAAGATAGACATGGATAAGGTTTGTGTCACGGTATATGGTCTAGATAGACAAGGAGGAGGTTTATGTTACGGTATATGGTCTAGCTAGACAAGGGGGAGGTTTGAGTTACGGTATATGGTGTAGATAGACAAGGAGGTTTATGTTACGGTATATGGTGTAGATAGACAAGGAGGATGTTTGTGTAATGGTATATGGTGTAGATAGACAAAGAGGTTTGAGTTATGTTATATGGTGTAGATAGACATATAGGAGGTTTGTGTTACGGTATATGGTCTGGATAGACAAGCGGGAGGTTTGTGTTACGGTATATGGTCTGGATAGACAAGGGGGACGTTTGTGTTACGGTATATGATCTAGCTAGACAAGGGGGAGGTTTGTGTTATGGTTTATGATGTAGATGGACAAGGAAGTTTGTGTTACGGTATATGGTGTAGATAGACAAGGAGGATGTTTGTGTAATGGTATATGGTGTAGAAAGACAAGGCGGAGGTTTGTGTTACGGTATATGGTGTAGATAGACAAGGAGGTTTGTGTTACGATATATGGTGTAGATAGACAAGGAGGAGGTTTGTGTTTCGGTATATAGACTATAGTCTAGATAAAACAAAGAGGAGGTTTGTGTTACGGTATACGGTCTGATAGACAAGGGGGAGGTTTGAGTAACGGTATATGGTGTAGATAGACAAGGAAGTTTGTGTTACGGTATATGGTGTAGATAGACAAGGAAGTTTGTGTTACGGTATATGTTGTAGATAGACAAATAGGATGTTTATGTAATGGTATATGGTGTAGATAGACAAGGCGGAGGTTTGTGTTACGGTATAAAGTGTAGATAGACAAGGAGGTTTGAGTTACGGTATATGGTGTAGATAGACAAGGAGGTTTGAGTTACGGTATATGGTGTAGATAGACAAGGAGGATGTTTGTGTTTCGGTATATGGTGTAGATAGACAAGGCGGAGGTTTGTGTTACGGTATAAGGTGTAGATAGACAAGGAAGTTTGTGTTACGATATATGGTGTACATAGACAAGGAGGATGTTTTTGTAATGGTATATGGTGTGGATAGACAAGGAAGAGGTTTTAGGTACGGTTTATGGTCTAGATAGACAAGGGGGACGTTTGTGTTACGATATGTGGTCTAGATAGACAAGGAGGAGGTTTGTGTTACGGTATATGGTCTAGATAGACAATGAGGAGGTTTGTGTAACGATATATGGTATGGATAGACAAGGGGGAGGTTTGTGTTACGGTATATGGTCTGGATAGACAAGAGGGACGTTTGTGTTACTGTATATTGTCTAGATAGGCAAGAGGAGGTTTGTGTTACGGTATATGGTCTGGATAGACAAGGGGGACGTTTGTGTTACGGTATATGGTCTAGATAGACAAGGGGAGGTTTGTGTTACGGTATATGGTCTGGATAGACAAGGGGGACGTTTGTGTTGCATTATATATTGTCTAGATAGACAAGGTGACGTTTGTGTTACGGTATATGGTGTAGATAGACAAGGGGAGGTTTGTGTTACGGTATATGGTCTGGATAGACAAGGGGGACGTTTGTGTTACGGTATATGGTGTAGATAGACAAGGAGGAGGTTTGTGTTACGGTATATGGTGTCGAAAGACAAGGAGGAGGTTTATGTTACGGGATATGGTCTAGCAAGACAAGGGGGAGGTTTTTGTTACGGTATATGGCTCGATAGACAAGGGGGACGTTTGTGTTACGGTATATGGTCTGGATAGACAAGGGGAACGTTTGCGTTACGGTATATGGTCTAGATAGACATGGGGGAGGTTTGTGTTACGGTATATGGTCTAGATAGACATGGGGGAGGTTTGTGTTACGGTATATGGTCTAGATAGACAAGGGGGAGGTTTGTGTTACGGTATATGATCTGGATAGACAAAGGGGAGGTTTATGTTACGGTATATGATCTAGATAAACAAGGGTGACGTTTGTGTGCACGTAAATCTGGTTTGTTTAACCCAAAACATGTTGTGCCTGTTCCAAGTCAGGCTATATGAACCATGTATTCTTCGTAGTTGTTGTCTTTTTTTCCGGAGGAATCGTTTATATGGGGTTTGTCCGAACTGTTGTACTGTCCTTATTTTGGTAATTACAGCTAACTTTTTATATATCTAATTTAATTGTTATATAACGTTTATTTTGTCAATAACACTACCAAATTTTGACATAAATCAACCGTGTTTTCCAAAAAAATATTTTATTTTACAAATATACATTAACGATTAACAATGTAACCAACAGCGTGACATATGAAATATATCACGTTAAAATGTGACTCTTCAGAAAAAGTATGCATAATAAACAAAACTTCCTACATATGTTAATGACTCCAGCCATTGGTGCTGATGACAATTTCTATTAAGATGCATATAAAAATTATAGTTTATAAAATAAGCACATTACCACGATGTATTTACTGTGACACTCAAGTCGGTAAGACCAGTCAGCAATTGCAACACATGAATATATACAAAAAATTAATTATATTAATTATACTACTAGTAATTATATTTTTTTTTAACTTTTATCATCTTATTGAAATGTACATTGTGTTTGGTTCTTTTTAAAACAAACCATCAATCACTGTGTATCTAATTTATTGAGATATATACTTTTGTAGCTTTTTCATATGTATTTCATATATGTTTAATGTCTTTTTACCAACACACATTAGTTCTGTTGATATAAAAAGGAGACAGAATTCTGTAAGTATAGTAGTCAATATCCCTTGTATCTTCTATAACTACAATAGATTAAATACCATGTAAAAATGTCATAATCCGTATATCAGTGCACGTTTCTCAAATACGCTTGGTTCTAATAGTTTTAAATCATTCTGTGAATCTCTGTGCTTTAATTACGCCATTAGTGCGGGTTTTTTTTTCAGGGCTTAACATGTATTTGTGATATAAATTGCATTTTTTCTTTTGATGTTTTAATGAAATAATTTCTTTAAAAGTGTTGTGAGAGAAAACCATGGTCCATTATCTGCAATTTAATGTTGTACCATACTTTGATAACTACATATGAAACACAAGTAGAATGTAAGAGGGAATAGGCGGAGCGTATCTATGGTACAATATGTTCCTTTTGATGTTATTCCATTGCTGAAGCTCCACCCCATTTTCTGAAAGATATTCGCCTCTTAACTATTTAGTAACTATTTAAAAGGAGGTTTGTGTTAAAAAAAACCATTTGTAATATTTTTGCTGTCTTTAGTGTTTGGTAATAATCCTTATAATTGTGTTTTGCCGCTTCTAAAGAATTTGTATAAAAATGATTTTAAGTAAGAACCATTAATCAAACCCACAAAAAATAAGGAAAACATCTGTTTTTCAAATAATGCATAAATGTAGTTATAATTTCTGTTTTTAAAGTTTTGTTATGATCAAAAAAAGGGTTGCTGACTTATTCATGACTTGGTACAAATACCAAAATACAGACATAGTAGGTTAGTTACTTCGGTACTGACATGGTTTCTGACAAATTATCTAAAATTGCTCATTTATAAATTATGAAATTATACAGAAACTAAGGTTCCAACTCCCTCAGGCAAAGTTGGCCTTAGATGGATTTGGCTATTTTTTAGGTCATTTTTGGTTTATAGCACTTCAACGTTTTCGGTCCTTATACATCCTTGGCTTTCAAATATTCGGCTTTGAGCGTTCCTGATGAAGATAAATTCCGAAAAGTGCATCGGACGCATGAAATTGATAGCGTTTTTTTCATTTTTTACAGCACTGAGTCGATACTCCTGCTGGTGGACTATCAGTCCCCGAGGGTATCATCAGCTCAGTAGTCAGTACTTTGGTACTGACATGATTTCTGACAAACTATCTAAAATTGCTCGTTTATAAATTATGAAATTATATAAAAACTAAGGTTCCAACTCCCTCAGGCAATTAGGCCTTAGATGGATTTGGCTATTTTTAATGTCCTTTTTGGTTTATAGCTCTTCAACGTTTTTGGTACTTATACATCCTTAGCTTTCAAATATTCGGCTTTGAGCGTTCCTGATGAAGGTTAATCCAGAAAAGCGCTTCGGACGCATGAAATTGATAGCGTGTTTTCATTTTTTTAATGTGACAATATTTGGGATCCAGCAGCCAAAACTGTGTAAACATATATCACAGACATACAACACAATTGACTAAACAATTCAAACATACATACATTTTAATCGAAGTGAGATTGATACATACAGTTTTAAACCGCTTTCATTAACAGACTTATTGTCCTATGAGCAAGCATATATCGTTTTTATAGGACAAAATCTTGACGTGATTCTAGATAAGCATTGTACATTATTTATATTACATGAACGCCTTTTTAGCTGATTAGCCACAAAAAGATATAAAATGCACATTTAGTGTTCGAATTACCATGTTTTATTTACAGTTTCATTTAATGTGTTTTACAAAAAATCTGTGCAAAGCAAATTGGGTAAACAGTAACGCAATGTTTACACAAAAATCTTTTATGTAAAAAAAATTATTACAAGACTTGATTACTGTACGTTTTGTTGCTTTTATATTTTGTTTATTTGTACAGTTCGTTGGAATGTTTTGTACTTTTTCGTGGTTTAAATGTATTCAAAGTAGAGTAAAATGGTAGAAATGTATATTTTACTGTTTATAACAGAAAAAGCAAGCCCTTCAATATTGTATGAATTGGAAGATATATATTTCATGTGCATAAAAACCTTTGGTGAAGTATGCATCGGGTGCAATTTGAGTAAATGATATAACAATTATTCCATTTATACACTACTTACCTAGTCATTCAAAGACCTATCGTTCCCATAGTTCAACTGCAATGTTAAAATATAACATAATAAAAAAGTACAATTAAACGATAATGAGTATGTCTGATCACCGATCAATTATAAAAGAATTGTTCAGCTTATCAGTATTACAAAATGTCATATTGATTTGTCATTTTAACTGAATAGAAGATGTCATTAAACTGACCGATAGAAGCATAAACATATAAAGTACTTCCAAATCAAACAAAGAGTAAAATTAATCTTTAATCATATTTTTTATAGAAAATAAATTATCATCTGGATGTCAAAAAGCCCTTCTTCAAGCAAGGTGTTCAAGTTTAAGTTATTAATTCTTATGTTCCACAGTTATTTTAAAATTGGGAGTATGAATGGATATAATTAAGCAGCAGGAAAGCGCCTGCATTAAAGCATTCAATTCGTGTGCATAAATGCATTTCATATAACAAGATAAAGAAATGAATAACAATGACTGTGTTGAAAAAATGTAACTTAGGTTATTGTATCAGCGTGCATGGATTTAAAAATCACAGTGCAATCAAAATGAGACACGATTTCAATTACCAAAAACAAAGAATAAAAACACATGATGATGCAAGTGACCAACCAAAACATGTGTATGCACTTCTTTTAAGTGGACTTAAACTCGTTCATTAAAGTAGTTAAAATTTGATTTTATCAAAGCAGCAAGAATAGATGAAGAAAACTAAATGGATATAGAGTCTGTTACCATAAAAGTTGTATGTTTAATTATATTAATATTAAAATTAATATGTCAAAATTTGCAGTCGAAATAGATTAACAAAAGCCATAATTTTTTATAGTTTGAGTATACAATACTGTTGTTTGAATGTCCAATGGAAATCTCAAAACTAGGATTAAAGGCGATTATTCCTGTTTACCTATCATCAACTCTCAATTCTAGAATAAGAAACATGCTCACACATATAAGTCTGTTCTTATTATATGGCGAATTAACAAGAGAGGCTAAAGATACGAAAGGAGTATACAAAATCTTATTCCGTTGTTGTCGTTTGTTGGTATGGTTCATATGTGTTTCTCGTTTCTCGTTTTTTTTTATATAGATTAGACCGTTGATTTTCCTTATTGAATTGTTTTACACTATCATTTTGGGACCCTTTATAGCTTGCTGTTCGGTGTGAGCCAAGGCTCCGTGTTGAAGGCCGTACTTTGACCTATTATTGTTAACTTTTTATACCTTGTGATTTGGATGGATAGTTGTCTCATTGTCACTCATACAACATCTTCTTATTTATATCATAAGTACTCTTTATTTTTTTTTTTGTACGCTAAAGTTTGTCCGGAAGGCACAAAACGTTTATTCCAGGTTGAATGTTATTTGAAATACCGTTTCAATTTTTTTTAACTATTAAAATTCAATATTTATAACTGTTTAAGATGAACCTTTTGCAATGAGCAATGACCATGCTCTCCATTTCATACAATAGAAGATGTAGAAATAACTGCCACTATAAAGCATTCATCAGATTTGAATACATTCAACATTAAGGATACAATACAATTGAGTACTAGTATCATTTACAACGCAAGAGATCTGAAAGTCAATCAAAATTGATCATTGTGATGGAAGAAATAAAATAGGTGAAATTCAATGATATTATCTAAATGTTGATACAAGGTACTTGACCAACATGAAAGTATGTTAAAAGCAACAGAAACATCAAAATCTCAAAAGATGAATTAAGAATTAAACTAATACCGCCAGTCAATGAAAGTTTCCCGAAAGATTCACTGAAATACACTGGTAGGTACAGGAGTAAACAGATAAGATGTAGTGACCTTATAAAAAAAATTTTATTGACCTTGTTCGCTCGAAGGGTATAAACATAACGTGGCTAAACGCAATACATTCTTTTATACCTGATATGCAAGCAATCTCATTTTTTTTAAATGCATTAAAAGTAACATAAAAGCTTTCTTGCTGTCTAATAAATATAACTTTGGTTGGTTATGAGTAATTCATTGCGAATAACATGTTTGGGTGAAGTGACAATTCTTCCAATAGACTTTTTAACTTTGGTTTATTACATACAAAGGAATTATGTTTTCTGGAGAAGTGAAAAAGGGGTGGATACCAAATGAACAATAAAACCCATTAGACAAAAAAAAAAAAAAAATACAAAAACAAAAAAAACACACACACACAGCATGACACAAAGAAAAATATCTTCTTCTACTGTTACCTTGTCTGCTACGTGTGTTTTAAAATCCATATCAGATTGTCAGTTAAATACATACCAAGGTTTATTTTCATGATATCGTCATGAACTTATATGTAATAATTCTTGCTGTATATTAAGCATCAAAATGAAAATGATGATTTCTTAACGTCATTTCAAAACTGAAATTCGACAAGTGAATTAATGGTAAAAAAGTTTTTATTTCCGGATTTCCAAAAGTAATACACTTAGAGCTAGTGTTTGGAGAGCAATTGGTTCCTTTATTGTCATTTTCATATCAATATTAACTTTATAACTTCACTCAAACCAATGATAGACTCCGTTTTGAACTTTCAGTGAAGTGTGAAGTTTCACTCCTCGTTGAAAATCTGTCTGTTACTTAAAGATGAAGTACAGCAATGATAATTCTGTTCTTTTTTTGAAGTGCGGGTAGGGATTTCGTGTCATGAATTGACACACCATATCCGTTCTTGTATATTGTAAAAGAGACGTTATCTGAATTACATTTTAACAAATACAAAAAATAAACTTAACAAGAAATGTAAGAAATGCTCTATGGCAATTTTTACACTTAATAACATGAATAATATGACTGGTTAATCACGGTTAATTCAACAAGCTTAGACTATTGTTTATGTACATTTTTTGTTGTTGTGAAAATGACTACCGGAAAAGTTCTATATTGAAAATTCAATATGTCTGAAGTACTTGGGAAGCGACTTTTCCGCTCTATCTTTATTATATGTAAGAAAATATGTGTTTGAAAGATTATACATGTATCTGGTGTATTTGCAGAAGCAAAGCTAGTAATAAAAGCAAGCATACCTTCATGACTTACTTGGCACCCCACCAATACTGGATGACATATCTGTCCCTCGAACACCGGATACTGGAGATCCTGATCCTACAAAACCCTCTACCCCGGATGTTGCTTCTGCTGTTAATCCTTTGGATCTAAAAACTGTTGAAGACATTTCAGTGCCCTTTCCTGGGAAACTAGACATACTAGATCCAGTTCCTGGAAATACAGCCATTCCAGATGAAGTTTCAGTTGTTTGATCACCAGTCGCTGCAGATATAAAATGTGATCCCGGAGAACTGGTCACTTCAGACCTAACGTCGGTTCCAGGAAAACTGGATGCAACAGACTGCACTTCTGATCCAGACATTGAGAGACTCGCCTTTTGAGATCCAACATCATTTCCCATTCCAGGGAAACTTGATGTTACTTCTGTACCGACTCCAGGAAAACTGGACGTACCTGCTCCAGGAAAGCTGGACGTACCTGCTCCAGGAAAACCGGACGTACCTGCTCCAGGAAATGTATCTGCTTCAGGAAAGCTGGACATACCTGACTCGAGATTTGTATTAGGAAATTCGGAAAATGTTGGTGCTTCTATAGGTTTGGTCATTACTGGAGCTGCCATGTTTCCTATTGAAAAATCAATTAAGGTTTTATACAACGTGACTTATTAAACATTTAAACATATTTAATTTTGCAAAATACAATCTAATTTCAGTAAATTTCTTTAAAAAAAATATGTGTTATTTAAAAGCTGAAGCAGTCACATATAAAGTAATCGGTCGTTTTCAATACTAAGTTATACATACAATAAGTGGAATTAATATTTAAATATTTTATCATGTGATGAACTAAAAGAAATATCGCAGTTGATATAAGATTTAGACATTATACGTATAAGGGTCACTTCTCGTTGCAAACATACAATTGTTTCTCATTTCAAAGCACGTGTTTGTTTGTTTGTTTTGTTTCGTATTTTTCAAATTATGTAAAGATTTAGCTCACTAAATAGTTCAAAATTTGGTGACTATGATGAACGCATCTATCCCATCGAACTTGAGATAAAGGATACAACATATACAGTTAAGTCTGCCTCATATCATGACTTACATCTAGAAATTGACAATAAGGGTCGGTTGAAAACAAAACTTTACGACAATAGAGATGATGTCAGTTTCCCAATTGTGAACTTTCCATTTCTATGTAGCAACATTCCAGCAGCGCCTGCATACGGAGTATATATCTCCCAGTTGATACAGGGCCTGTATTTCCTATCATGATTTCCTTAATAGAGGGTTGTTGCTCAAAAGGAAGCTATTAAACCAATCGTTTCAAGTGGTGAGGTTGAAATCATCCCTTCGTAAGTTTTACGGACGCCGTCACGAGTTGGTTGACCGTTTTGGAATATCCGTTTCACAGATGATAGCCGATATGTTTCTAATGTCGTTACCACAATCCCGTCCCCCTTCTCCCGAATGTGACCTACCGAATTAGACTTATTACCGGGTTTGTACTAACTTGAGCAACACGACGGGTGCCACATGTGGAGCATGATCTGCTAACCCTTCTGGAGCACCTGAGATCACCCCCAGTTTTTGGTGGAGTTCGTGTTGCTCAGTCTTTAGTTTTCTATGTTGTGTTTTGTGTAGTATTGTTTGTCTGTTTGTCTTTGTCTTTTTTAGCCATGGCATTGTCAGTTTATTTTCGACTAATGAGTTTGAATGTCCCTTTGGTATCTTTCGCCTCTCTTGTAGTTTTATTGTAATATTAGGGAGGTATGAACCTAAATTAATTTATTTTTTCTCTTACTTAGATGGAATATTTGTCCTCAAGTTCCTTTGGATAGTCATTTCAGATATTTTGGAGTAAACCAAAAGACTTTGCATATAACCCTCAAGTTTCCAAGAAAGAAAGAGATAAAAGGACCAACATTTGCACGTTCACATTCAACTTATTACTGTGTTCGATTGACTATTCATTCCACCATAATAGGTTATTCAAAATACAAACAAAAGAAAAGAAGCTAAATTTGTTCATCAAATGTACAGAATTTAAAACACATTGTAAAAAATATATGTCACCTTACTTATTAATGGGATTTTCGTGATTCAAAATTAAACAAGTTGATAAAGACTGCTGTGGAAAAAATTCTTTGACGAGAAAGATTTCATTCATCAATGGAAATTATCATTTTTGGGCATAAAAAATAAGCAGGAAAATGGTTATTACTAATAGCTATTATTGTTAGTATCATATCAAATACTATTTCACATATAATGTTAAAATTGGTTGATTTGCAAAAATTCTCACATTCATGATCCACCCCTTGAAGGGGTATTAGCTACGATATATGAAAAAAAAAAATTAAAACAATTTTTTTTTGTTCAATCATTAATGAAAGTGAAATAGTAAAATAATACTTCGCTTTTAGCCGCCAGTTTTGTTTCAATTTTGTCAAAATAATCTAAGAAACATTGAATCCGTATTCGTGTGACCTTCTAAATACACACGAAATGCTGATACATATTATCGAGTCCATGCATCGTACATTGTTTTATTTTAGAATTTGGATATAAGTTTTAGTATGTTAAAAATCAAATATGTGAATTTGACAGCTAATGCCCCTTTTAATAAACAAACAATAGCATGCATACATTTGCTGAGATTTCGGAAAATAATTGATACAGTGCAGAGTGGGCTGGTCAAAAGGAAAGTCAAAATTACACCACGAAAACTGATGACTTATGAGGAAAAAACTCCGTTTTCTGCAACGTTTTTAAATATTGAAGACTGACTTACTATTTCGCTCATCAATAAGATTTTGGAGAATTTGCATCATTTCACCAAGATTATTTTTGTCAGCATTAGTAAGATCAAGGACTGCCATGACAAGTCCATTCCCGCGCTGATATATTCCTGTAAAGCAATATTGTGCAGAAGCAATGCAACCAGTGCAACATTAGTGAAACGGATATATTTACCATATACATTAGGAGCGCGTCTTATGGCATTTTATACCCATGTGGAAACATATTATTACAGAATATATAAATATATGTATATGATTATAAAACGTCTTCTTATACACCTCATGCGTTTGAAAACAATGTAATATTTTCTACAGATGATAAAGGAAGGTTGATGATAACAATGTTAGAAATTAAAGCTAATGCTAGCCAGCAAAAACATGTTTTAACATTTATAGTGTCGGATTAAGGGGAGTTGGTACAGTATATTTAAGACAACGACGTTTTTTCGTACATATAGAAAGACTTCAGAATTTAAAAAAAACACATATTACACAAAACAATCATCATCGTGCTAGTTGCGAGAATCAGGAGAGCTTCTATGCTTTGTATTCTTTTAGAACAAAAATATATTCTTTAAAGTGCTCAATTTGGAAAATGTCATATGCAGTTTAAAAGCAGGCAACAACCCAAAACAAACATTTCTTTGAAGCTTATCTAATGGCAATTCTGAGTTAGGTTTTTAATATTTACTCAATTTTATTTCTGCGATAATAATCATCAACTAAAACAGGAAACAATGGGATAAGCAGTCCCAAATCATAAAAGGACTATTTATAAGACAATAAAGTTTGAATTGAATTAAACATGTACAAAAATGATATAGGCCGGGATCCTAGCCACATTTCTGCTTCGAGTAGAAAGGACCAGGAACGTAAGAATTTATATCCCCACCTTTCAGGGATGATTAAGAATGAGGCTACTACGCATACGCAAGTTCTCAAGCTACTATTCCTGAATCTGTACCCACTCCCCTAATAACTGGAATGATACAAGTATTCAACAAGTTGATTAAAACATCTTACGCTGTATTAAGTATAAAGGCAACGCAAAGCAATCATAAACCGTGCATTTATCAGATGAGTTGTTCGTTTGATTGCATATGTTTGCATGTAAAATGAATAAAATGGATATGTTATAGGATTAAAGTGACTGTTAAAAGAATATATTTATTATTATGCTCTCATTTGGAAATAGAATGGTGAACAGGATTTGTTAAGCTAAGTAAATGATTAAATACTTTCATATTTATAAAATTTACTGGTACATACCTGTTTTTGGTGGTGCAACATCAGCTGAATTTAAACCTACAATTGAAATATCAAGTATATTTGTTTTTATAAACAAATACACATTGCGGGTTTTTGAATAAATAGTGAATACACTGTTGAAAATATGAGAATATCATAATGACAGCGTTCAATCACAATCATCTGCTAAAATCACTTCTACAAATAGGGATTGAATAGACGCCGATGGTACTTCA
This sequence comes from Mytilus californianus, assembly GCF_021869535.1. NCBI lineage: Eukaryota > Metazoa > Mollusca > Bivalvia > Mytilida > Mytilidae > Mytilus > Mytilus californianus. The sequence goes on from NW_026262668.1 coordinate 113,078,686, forward strand.
TGGGAGACACATACGCGTTTTGCAAGTAAAATTGATATGAACAAATGATACAAATTTAAAAGAAAAAAGAGACGCCGATACAAAAGTAGCTGGGGGTGCTTAAAATTAAACGCTGCACTTTGATTCAAAGATAACAGAAACAAGGAACTAAAGCTACGTCGATGCTATGAGCTAGCCAATTTGGCAATCGGTTTCAAAACTTATTTATTTTCCCATTTAAGGGCATATAACATGTGAAAAGTTGTTGGTAGATTACTTCAATGATATCGAAATTGGACAGAATTCGGAATTAAGGCATACAAGTATATTCACATATACCATAATTCATTTCTAAAACTTTTGGAGACTGTGTATTGTGGAATTATAGTTAAAAGGTTTTACCTGGAAATGAGGAAACAGCTGAAACAGAAAAATAAAAGATATTTCAGTTTTGTTTTTAATTACGAAACAGATTCTTACCGCTTTAAAACGGATGAATTGTCTTCAAAATAATAACTTAGTGGTTTCATTGATAAGCATTATGTAAGTGAAATGTTCATCAACCTTACTAAATTAATTGCTGGGAATTTTGGATGATTTTTTTTTTCATCTACACTAACAAATGAAGGTAATAATCAAGTCAAGTTGATATATTGACTGTGGTATTATATCTTTATACTTCATGTATTAGACTACATACTGTCTATTTTTTTTCAAAGGAATGACGACGTAGTATTTATTTTACTGAGACATTATGGCGATGTATCCTACCTGGTTTAATTTCTGTAGTTGTTGAACTAGGTTCAACCACTGTAACTTCTACTGTTGATCCGGAATTCACTCTCCTGGAATTTTGACTGGATCCCATCATGTCAGCAGCGGGAACGGGTGGAATACCTTCAGAAAAAGACGATCCTGTTTCAAGGTCAAACGGTGGAAACAGTTCTGCATCAGCAGATGCTGGAATATTGTTTATATCTTTAGCGGGAAATACTGGAGGTGGAGGGGGTATTTCACCTGGTGCTAATCCGGGTTCCTCTCCTTAAATCACATAAAATAACACAAAATTTCAATGATTCATCCATTTTTGGAACTTCTAATCATGATTATGAAAATAACATCAAAACACATTAAAAAATGTATAAAGAATTACAGCTCGTGCATTTTAACTATAGTAAAGGTATAGGACAGAACATCTTGCTGCATTGTTACCATGTTATATTTAATTGATAATTATTTCCTGAAATAACACATGAAATAAAAAATATACTATATTTGGCACTAATCTACGTTAGTAAAATACACATGTAACAACAGACAGTAAAAGTTATTATGTTCAGTTTGAGTACAGAAATCATTTCAATTGGGTTTTTTAAAATTCTTTTGCTTATTGCACACACAAACAATTGAATGGGAAAAAGTCGGATGTTTCTATCTCTGTTTCTGGACGGTACATTTACCAGCAAAAGAGGGACTACGAATCGAAATATTATGCAACTTCGTGCTATCATCAAACATCAACACATATTACATAGGTTATAATTATGATTTTGCTATCTACTAAAACACCAAATGGAAACAACTACCGCTAGTAAATACAAAATGAATCTATCTTATGTGCACACATTTCATACGTATAAATACTTCCTTATACTCTATACCTTAGATATTAAAGCAGGTTTGACATACCACTTTCTTCGGGAAATGTCTACCAAGTCAGGAACATGATAGTTATTTTCCACTCGTTCCGTTGGTTGATAACGTTTGATTTTGTCAGTTTTTATGGAGTTCCCCTTTTTGAATTAACTGCAGCTCGGTATTTTTGTAATACTTTTTTATAATAATTTATTCAAATATCTCTAAAAAGCTCAAAAGATGTTAAACATATATAGGCGTTATTCATATTTGGTAAATATTAAATAACCCTTTGTTTGATATTGACTGATACATGTAAAACATATGACAAAATGGGATTATGAATCATGCATGTACCTTCTACCAACGGTCAAAACAATAGAAACGCCAACAACATAGAGTGTAAGGAAGTTCATATACGGATTGCAATGATTGCACAGCTAAAACTAAAACTAGAATCTACAAGCATTCTATGACTCAGTATACCGTACCATTCACTGTTAACGAAAATAAAACTGGAGATATGGCTTCTGAAGTGACTGAACGAATATTTCCTGCTGCAATATTGTTCAAATTTTGATTGATGATTATATGCATATTGAGACGAATTGGAAATGAAAAAAAATATCGATTGAAAAATAATAGCATACTCTTAAGTTTTATAAATGAATTTCTACGAGGTTTCCAATATTAGATCAACAACTGATAACCGTTTAAAAGTTCAACTACAGTTTTTACAGGGTTTGAGGTGCTTGATCTAAAGTTTTCTGTATAGTGTTTTCTTGATTTCAAAGAAAATTCCAGGATTCCCCTTTTAGAGGGAGGGGGAACACTCCTTTTGGCCAAAAAATTGGTGTTTTAGTGCATTTTTGTTATTTTTGTCACTTTTAGTAACCTTATTATTCAGTTACCCTGAGGCAAATTAATTAAAATACATTTATAGCTAAATTGTTAAAAATAAATATGAGATTTTTTTGTTGTGTTTTGTAGTTTTTGTCTTATTGATGTTTCCCCACACATGCTCTTATATATTGATACGGCGGGTGCATTTCAAAATAAAAATGCGAACAAATCATTATTAAGATGATTGTGGATGTTAAAAGACACACCAAATCTGTCACGTTAATATATCATATTGAAGGATTGGTGCAGTTCATATTGTTAGGTATTCATTAAAAATCATATATAAATAAATAGAAATATGTTTAATGTACATGGGGACTTAAATTAAATGTAACTCCTTAGCGATTTATGTAATGTTATGGATGATATTCTCACAATTGGAATGTTACATGATTTCATGTTATTTTGCGTTGGTATTATATGCAAACTTATGCATACACAAAAACTATAATGCTAATCAAACGATAAGGACACTTTGGAATGAACTGTCTTTAAAGTGTTATTTTCATATTCATTATGCATTCAAAAACATCTAAAATTACTGTAAAGGAAAAAAATGATCTGAAAATCATAAAATTACAAAGATAATGATAAATATAATGTTTATGCAGTAAATGTGAAATACGCTAGATCTGTTACTTTTTGGAATTATACTTCGATGTTAGTCTTTCACCAATACATTTTACTCATGCTGAAAAGGAAAAGAAGTTAATCCTAAATAATATGTACAGATACTATATCGCTATTCAAACGTAAAGGAAAATTTTAAATAAAATGTCTTTAAATTCCTTTACGTTAGTATAATTAGTGGTAATTTAAAACAAACACAACTTCCAGAATATTTATTAGTAAGAACATTTTATATACACAAACTAAAAATATATCATGAAACACATTGATTAGTAATAAAGTGAGGAAATAAAATGCATGTTATTGTTCAAAAAAGGAGAGGTTAATGTTTTGTCACATGATTAAAACCTCCACCTACCACGAATATTTCACATTATTACAAATTTTATCTTTCACCAATCCGCTACGGATGCTTTTTTATTTACCATTTACTGATGAACTAATTGAAGAAACAGCATTGGTTACTCGTGCAGACAGCGATGATTCATTTGGTATTATTTGATTTACTGTTCTACTTTCAGCAAAGGATGTCAAGTCTGTTCCACTTTCAGCAAAGGATGTCAAGTCTGTTCCACTTTCAGCAAAGGATGTCAAGTCTGTTCCACTTTCAGCAAAGGATGTCAAGTCTGTTCCACTTTCAGCAAAGGATGTCAAGTCTGTTCCACTTTCTGAGAATGATGGAAATGTTGGATCAAATGTCATTGGGTCGATATCTGTTATATCTGAAAATTTAATATTTGTTATTCTGGTCTCCGCTGGGACTGTTTCCTCTCTTAGAGACTGTACATTCAAACTATTTGAATCAGAAAATGAAGATCGCACTGGAGTTTCAACAGCTATGACTGAAACAACTTGACTTTCAGTTGTAGGCAACTTTTGTGTCGACAAAGTGTCGATAGTTCCAAACTGTGATACATCTGTAACAGGTGGAATCACAGACAAAACAGGTAGATCACTACCGGAACCGTCTTGTGTAAATGAGGTACTGTCAGTAATGGCACTGTTTGAAGAAGCAGTAGAACTTTTAGTGACTGATGTAATTGCATTGATGTCGTTTGCAATAGATGAACTAAATGAACCGGGCGTACCTTGTGAATCAAATGCATTTCCTGGGAAAACACTTACAGTTGAGTCAATATTGAATGCGTCACCATTAAAAAAACTACCATTGTCCATTGACATGTTTTCGGAAAAGCCTAACAATGAAGCATCCATTTCTGAAATTACTGAAGAGTTCGTTGAAAGTGTTTCATTTGATGTTTTGGTGCTTGTTGAATCAGCAACTAATTCACCTGGAAATATATCAAATGGTGTATCTACTGCAGAAACACTAGAAGCTGGCAAAAAAGAGTTATTTAGAGTACCTGGAAATACAGTTATTTCTGATATTTTCGTGCTTCCAGTAAAACCAGCAGATGAACTTTCTACTGCCATCGTTGAATCAGCATTGGCGTCACCTTGGATGGCTGAAATAGATGAATCTGATATTGTATTTGTAGCATCTAATGTGTCCATTGACAAAATGTTAGGCATGCTTGAAACAGAAGAATCCACCAATGAGTTCGTAGCCACAGTTGAACCAGTTAAGAGAGTATTTGAAGGCACATCATGCGTATTAGAATGCACTGTTGAAGGTCTGTCAAAAGAAAGAATATCAGAAGAAGGTGGTTCAGGAACGTTTATAGGACTGCCATGCTTGGCTTTTGCAGTTTCAACAACAGGAAAAGAAAATTCAGGAGAAACAACTAAGACGGGAGTCTTTTCTTTTTCCAATTTCGATGATGGCACAAGATCAACAACTACAGCAGACATAGAATTATCTGTCTTCTTAGTAATAGTGCCCGTGGAAACGGAATTTACTACGACTAACTTAGAATCAAGGGAAGACATATCATTCATTGTGTCATTTGTTTTATCAAAGTCTATATTAAAAATGGTTGAAGAGTTTATTACGTTAGGTGGAATTTGTTCTTGTTGTTTGAGAGTTGAGGAATTCTGTTGGAAATCCGTTTCAGCTGTCTCTGATATATCATTACTAATCGATTCAAAGGTAACCATTCTAGTTCCAGAAGGCAAACCGACATCTCTTGTGCCCAATTGTCTGATTTTCGGCGAAGTCTTAGCAGATTCCGATAAGTCAACGTCTTTCATTGAGGACGACATAATAGTACTTCCGTCTTGAACTGATTTATTTGTTACATTTAATGTCAAAACTGATTCACCGGAAATAATTGGAGAAATGTGTGAGAAAAATGTAGACTCAGATATTGTATCAGAAAATACAGAGGTTCTATTTGAATCTAGTAATACATCTTCAACCGCCGATGAAACTTGTGAATTACCTTCTTTTGTATTAGTTGACAATAAACCACCTTTCAAAGAAGATGAAAATGTTTCATTTACCTCATTTACAGAAACTGGTTTTTGAAAATCATTACTTCCTTCAAAAGATGCATTCGTAGTTTCTTCTAAAGCAATCAATGACTCGTTTGGTTGCATTGACGAAAATGAAGAGTTGACATGTGCATCTGATATTACCAAACCCAATTGTCCTCTGTGTGATGAGCCATCAAAAGACGAACGAGAATTGTTGGTGAATGTGGTACCCTGATTGCTAAGAGACTTTTCATCTTTAATAGTGGATATTACCAAATTTGCATTCGATGATGACATTGATGTTGCGTTATGAGTGTTGAAGGATGGCAATGCATTTTCCTCAATCAAAACGGTTGAAAACCCCTCTACAAACGAAGTCGTTGGGACATCTTTTAATAATGAATTAGACTTAAATGTTTCAGTCTCCGTACGAGATTGATGGGAAAGTATTGGTGCCTTCTCTATTCTTGTAGAAGACGAGATATCACCATCAGAAAATGAAAGAGAAACATCATTTATTGAATTACCAATTGCCTCTATAGACAGAGATGACGTTCCTGTCTCAATGGAATCACGTAAACCAGCCGTTTGAAACGACGAACCAAGTTTTGCAGAATTAGGCCTTGTAATAGCATTCACGCCGGCAGGTTGGAAATTCGGATCTTGAAAAGAGGTAGACGAATCAACATTGCTTGCCAAGGATGAACGTGAATTCTCCGAAAAGGCTTCTTCAGTTATCCTTGTATCAGAAGATACAGTGAAGTTTGAAGAAGGCGAGACACCCGTCACCGAAGAAGTTAGATCTCTGGATAAAATTGAAGTATTATTGCCTGAAGTACTCAAAGAAACATGTGGTACGACAGGTGGGGGCACAAAAGCAGATGTGATAGGGTTTTCAACGATTATAGTAACTGTGTTTGAATTTACACCATTCCTACCTGGAAAGACGGGGAGGTCGGATGTCCTACTCGAGGCTGCTGGATCAGCTCCTGCAATGTTCAAAATAGAAAAACATAAGTATGTTTGGTAAGACGACTGGTTACATCAAAAGTATACTATTACTAAAATTTTCAGCATATAGATATTTTTAATTTCTTATATTTTGTGTTTATGTCGTGTCTTTTTTATAAAAATACAATAACATTTACCGTATAAATTGTTTTAGGGTTTAGATTAGACAAACTTCTATTATTTCAAACGAACGATTAAAAATACACAATGAAAGATTAGAGAAAAATCAATTTAAAAAAATTTAAAATCTAATTTTTTATTAAATTCATTAAATAAAAAAGTGAGGGTCACAAAAGCCTAAAGGCAAGTCCATAGTATAATAGCATTATATAAATGTATATTTTATCTGGAACCAATTTTAATTAAAAATTCTTTAAATTTGATTATATTAATGAAATTTCTTTATAAGGGTATATTAATATCTGTATTTGACAAGCAATCTAACAAATTTCATATTAAAAGATCAGGGTAGGATCAGAACACATTTTCGATCTACTTTAAACTTTGATAAAACATGTATGATGACCTGTATGTTGCTATCTAAAAACTGTATATGGACATTATTTTAGAAGATTGACGTTGAAGATTCCTACAATCTATAAGCAACCACAAAAGAAAAGAAAAAAAGATTATCAAATAATCTCATTTTCTGAATTTTATAAACTTTTCAAAATATTTATGGCAGTTAATGATTTTGCTTAAAATAATAGTGTTTTAATTTGCTTACAATGGAAAGGTTAGAGCAAAAATAATATAAAAATGAAATTATAAAGTTAGTTTATTTTGTACATAAAGAATAAAATGATTTTTTTATTAAAACAAATATTAGGTCTTCTCTTAAGATACCTGGAAAGGCCGGTATATCTCCAATAAATTCTGTTGCCGCACTTGTTGAGGATCCGGACGGACTTTCGGCACCTTGAATGAAATCAAATTCGTCATTTTAATAATTTTGATTTAATCGACTTAAGCTTGATTCAAAGCTATATAACGCAATATCATTTGTATTCAAAACATCTTTTTTACAATCTTCAAAAGCCAGTAATAGTTTTTCTTTTATGTTTGATCTGAAATAAATAGAATATGTTTTTCGACCGTATTTCATTACTATGGTTTGACTATCTTATTTTTACTAGCTTATGACAGGATAACATTTATTAACAGTGGGAAAAGATGGATGCAAACATAATATTATGTTTCATATGATTGCTTTACAAGTTTATAGTTGTTTTAAATTTTCTTTCAAATTGTGAAAAAAAAGCATTTTCTATTAATATGTTAATAGTATCAAGGAAAATGAATATGATTCATTCATTTCATTCTCATAATATCAAGCCATTATTTTGACATACAAAGTTATAATTGTTTTAAATTTTCTTTCAAATTGTGAAAAAAAGCATTTTCTATCAATATGTTAATAGTATCAAGAAAAATGAATATGATTCATTCATTTCATTCTCATAATGTCAAGCAATTATGTTGACAAACAAGTTTATAATTGTTTTAAATTTTCTTTCAAATTGTGAAAAAAAGCATTTTCTATTAATATGTTAATAGTATCAAGGAAAATAAATATGATTCATTCATTTCATTCTCATAATGTCAAGCCATTATTTTGACATAAGGTATGTGTAATACCTGGGAAGGCACTAATTTCGCCAGGAAGTTCATTCGTTACAGAAGATCCATCTGTTCCTGGAAACTGATCTACATTTGAAGGTATAATCTGATTTGCACTCATGGCAGCGTTTGTTTGTCCTCCTGGAAAGGCTCTGACGTTAGAAGGCACTGCTCCCCCACCATTTCCCGGAAACGATCCAACACTGGAAGGCATAGCTCTTCCACCACGGCCTGGGAATGCTCCGAAATTGGGAGGCATAGTTCTACTGCCAACTGCACCAGGGAAAGCTGAGTTTACTGGTGGAAAGTTAGGGTTGATCCTATTTGTTTGAGCAGCATTCATTGCATTGTTGTTAATTCTGTTTTGTCTGTTCATTGCTATTTGGTTGGCAGCTGACAAAAAATTAAATTACTATTATAAACCAGTAAGCTTCGAGTAAATGTCGTTTTTCATTTCTCATTAACTTAGATTGTCGACTATCCAAAATCCTCTTTATCTGTACAATTACCAATAATATTTTTTTTTCGATAAATTATGTTATTATGATAATTAATCAAATAAAATTTAATCTGATTTTTTTAGTATATTTCTTTTACCATTTTCTCATTTCAAAACAATTTTAGCATAAATATTTATCATTTCAAAATGGTGCTTGTCATTTTAAACATGGTAGCTTACCGGAATTTGGTGTTGGGAAAGGTCTTTGTCTACTACCAAACGTCATTAAGTTAGCTATATCATTAAAAAGAATATATACAAGAATTAGTAAGTTTAAACATATATTTAATTGCAAGAACAAAAAAGTAACAACAACACACCTACGTTTACTGGTGGTTATTGTTAGAAGATAAAGTTGTGATAGAGCTATAGAGAATTGTCAGATTTTTTATGAAAATTAACCATTTTTGTGACATCCTCAAAGTATTTTACTTAAAACAGGTTTGTCAGCAGTTACAACATATCTAAATTACTTCCTATAACATTTGCTTGGGTGAATATCTCTCCATATGCTTTCAAAATTACATTTTCCAAATACATAAATACATATTGTTCAATCCAAATCCGTAGAAAACATATAAGTATTAAGAAATTAAACATGTTTCATCAGCTTAATTGAGTATACAATTATTTGCGATAAAATAAAGTCTGTAAATTCACAATATCCATCATGTATTAACAGAAAATAGATTTGGTGGAATTATTGTTCCAGTAAAGTTGATACTATTCCAGGTTAGTAAATGGTTGAGTGCTGACAAACATGTTTACCCCGCCTCGTTCTTAATATGTCTGTCCCAAGTCAGGAGCTTGAAATTCAGTGGTTGTCGTTGGTAGCTGTTTCTCTATTTGTGTTTTCGTCTATTGTTTTTTTATGCATTAATCAGGCCGTTGATTATATCCTTTCATTTGTTTCATATTTTGTCAGGCCGTGGTCTTTTGTAACTTTCTTAACGTATTGGTTTTGTTCATTGTTGACCTATAGTTATTTACTTTCTCAACCTTTGCTCTCTAGTTGATAATTGTCTATTGGCAATCATACCACATCTCCTTTTTTTCTCTGTATGTTATATCACGAATTGGTTGAGTGATACGATATGTCGGTGTCTCAACTCACTAGCGACGTGTTTTCACCGTCTTCGATCTTTAGATACCAGTAATTTACTCTCAGTTAACATGTCACAATCGGTAAAATTACTGAATAGACGACTATACTCGTCTGATCTGTATCGATTGTGACATGTTAACTGAGAGTAAATTCGCACGGTGGATGATGCATGCATAGCAGGAGACGCTTACTCTGTCGACCAGTCGGGTCTTGCTCCTGATGAAGTTCATGCGATTGCCTCAGTTTCTTTTTTGTTACATTGATTTGTGAGTTCCTAATCGATTTATGAGATTTGAACATCGGTAAACTAATGTCGCCTTAATTTATATGTTATGTATATATGACATATAATTGAGCATTTTCTGTACCAACAAACTATGTCTTCGCGTGTGTTAATTGCAACGGTATTTTATAAGTATAACTGCTTAAAGATGTTTGTTTTGTTCAGACATCGTTGTCAATATAATGGAATTTTATGCGACTGTCATACAAGTGAGAGGTTTAGCTAGCTATAAAACTAGGTTTAATCCACCATTTTCTACATAAGAAAATGCCTGTACCAAGTCAGGAATATGACAGTTGTTATCCCTTCGTTTGATGTGTTTGAGATTTTGAATTTGCCATTTACTTAGGGACTTTCCGTGTAGAATTTTCCTCGGAGTTCATTATTTTTGTAATGTTACTTTTAACATACTCAAAATGATAAAAAGAAACCAACAATCTATTCCTTTAGATACCACAAACGTAGATATCAATTTGCCCTTTAGTAATTTTATTGGATTAAATCTTTGAAAGGAGAAATGTGGAAAGTAAATTAACATTTTCTTATAACTGTTCTTTTTAGATGAAAACACTTGGTCTTTCATTAAAAGATGAAAAAGAGAAGCTGATTTGATTTTCACTACTCTTGACTTACGTCGTTAACATTACTGTAAATGATGTCGAAACGCACTTGCATTAAGTAAAAGTCCTTTAAATATCCTATTACATAAAGGTTGAATTGTACTTATCTAATACATTGATTTATGCCTCTTGTTAGTAAACAACAGTAGATCTAATTATGCTTGTCACTGGTGAAGAAACAGATTTAAACCCACTGTTCCAGGTTAGGAAAGGTTAAAGGCTCACAAATACTTGTTTTACCCCGCGACATTCTTTATGTACCTGTCCAAATTCAGGAGCCTGTAATGCATGTGTTTTTTTTTTTGGTTTCTGTCTAATATTTTGGGAGGGGCGGGGGGGGGTATTTGTTTAAGCATAATCAGGCCGTTAGGTTTTTGTTTTGGCTTTTTGGCATTATACAACATATCCTCTTTTTATATTAAAAAAATAAAACATGATGCGGTGAAATTAATGAATAGAAATAGGTAACATGCAAATCTACTAATACTTATGATCTACTATAGAAATAAAGTAACACAATCAGTTATACCTTGAACTGGCATCAATCCAAGACGTGGATCTTGATATAAACAAATAGAACAAAATTTGTTAAAACACAAGTTATGCATATGTATAGTAATTTATAAACAATTTACTTGCTTTAAGAAAGATGACAACATAATATTTTCACAACTGATAGTAACAGTTTAAAGAAAACAAAAGAAATTAAAAACAAATTGTTCGGAGGTCTTTCCAATCCAAATGCACATATTTGATAGGAAAACATCAACTTCAGGTTTAAAATATAATTTCCGGTGTCATATACTAGTAGTAACTTACTTTACGCTGATTCCAAAATATGGTGTATCTATACATTTGTTTGATATAAAGGAGATAATCATCATCTTGCTTGATGGTATTGTGTATACTTAAAAAATTGTTACATCCGATTTGAAAAATGTCACTTCCGATTTAATTTGATAGGTATCTTGACACTCATTCCAAAAATATGTGGTTCTTTAGGCTTTTACATTCAAGTTTTGCCAAAAAGTTGCCTTTTCTGGCTTAGATAAGGTCAATTCCGAATGACATTTTCAAGGTCATACATCTTCCTAAATAATGCAAAAGACTCTATGGTTTTATCATGACTTAATATGGAGTTATAAGAAAGGTCAAAATCTAGAACGTCAAATTAACCTGTGATCTTGATCTAAATCTGAAGGTCATTAGGCAAGACCTTTGGGTAGCTCCTTGTGTATTGTAAATGATTTATATCATCAAACATCTAATTTTTTTACTTTCTAGGGGAGAAAATCCCTATTAAATGACACCGTAAACTTTCGAACATGTTTTTACAAGTCTTACCTAACAACCGTGTGTGGAAATTAATGATAGTTTCCAAAGAGTAGCAATAACTAGCAAAAGTAAAGAAAGTAAAAAAAAAAAAAACATGACTTAGTCATTTGCTGGACCAAGGACCTCAAGTTAAATGATTCTAGGTCTTATACCTATGGTTTACCAGTTACAATTACATTTCACTTATTTCGAATACATAAATAAAAATAACTCTGATATGAAGTTTCAAGGACGCTTCAATCAAAATTATTCTTGACATCCTGGGGATGTAACGGGCAATTTGTGAAAAGATTTTGTTCAGTATCTTTACGGTAGTATTTTGCAAAGTAGTGCGCACAAAAAAAACATTGTTTAGAGAGCTCTTACAAGGAAAAGTGTTCAGTTAAGTGATGTCAGTTTCAAAAGCGTATAAACTTGTTGATATCATATACCAAATGTAATGATAAGCGACATCTTGTAAAACAACAATAAAGCGCAAGAGAAAAATAGGCGGAAAAAATAATCAGAACAAAATCAAACGGAGTACAGACCTAAAAATAAGAATAAGCAATTTTTACGAACGAAACATTTTGAACATGCTCAGACAGACGAACAAATTATTGTACTTTAACTTTAACTCGAGTTAATAAGTATAATGAATTGATAAAAGAGAAATAAGCGATAAGAAATAAAGAGATAAAAAAACAATAAATGAATGAATAAGTTAATGAAATATTAACTGACCTCTTGGGTTCATAATAGGAGTAGGTCTGTTGAGTGTTTGTTGTGATCTTGGAGAATTTAACGCGTTTGATGCACCTGTTCTACCAGTTGCTGCTCCTGAAATCAACATAGATATATATACCCTGATGTAAATCGGGTTTGTTATCTCAATAACAGAATATAAAATAATAATTCACTGCAGTACAATTCAAAGTTTAGAACATAAATATCTGAGTATTTATAATGATATTGAGAATAAAATAAACCATCATTATGATCCTGTTTTAAGCATGATGTAAACAGATATTGATATACACCAGCTATGTGTGTTTGTAAACGACGACTGCATGTCGAAAGAAGAATGTTGTACACATAGATCAAAGGAAGTGCTTTTAAATCATCAAATCTAACTTAGCCTTTGTAGCTGTATTGTTCGTTAATTAGCGCAGCTCCTTAATAGTCATTGTGTTCCATTCTATTTCAGTCCTTCAATAGAATATCGTTCCAGATCTTTAATATTCAACATGACATTGTTGAATGTAGAAATATACGTTGAATCTATGTAGTGATATAATATGCTGATCATTGTCTTACCATTTTGCCTTGCAATATTTCGGTTTGGTCCCCTTCCTGTGAATACATACATTTATAGCATTTACTTTTTCAATAGTAAAACATCAGACTGAAAACTTTGAGCCAGATATAGACTAGTTTTTTTTTCAATTCAAAATAAAACTTGAACAATGACTCAATTATTATTTTGATCACAGGCATTTGACGCATGGATTTCCCATCTTCTTACTAATTTCTATGTTATATTTCTTTCAAATAAAATTTCCCATTCAGATTATTAAATGTGTTTTCTTCATATTGTTCATACCAAAACAAATCTTCCATCATTAGAAGAAGTTTACAAATCTACACTAATTTCCATTCAGGAAAGATCGAAAATCTAAATATCTTACAACTTCTCGCTTCTGGTAAAATTTTATGCATCAAATTATTATAGACGTTTATGAACTGAAAAAGATCTAAATACTCGTTTCTGTTGATGGTTTGTATGTGCGATCAGTGATCTATCCTAAAATTTCAGAGCTTTCATTTCGAGTCGGGTTTTTTTATAGACGCCTAAATTGAAATAGTACGCGAAACCTTAAGAATTTGTCAAACATTATCATTTTTGAATTGCATTTATAGTATACGTGCTGTATGGTTAAAATTGAGTCAAACTTGCGTTCACATGTAATTTCTTGATCAGAAATAGACTTTACGAAAATTCAAGCGGCTGAGGGGTGGAATTCTGTAAATATCTGTAACACAACATTGATAAAAGGGTGTTGGGGTATTATTGAAATATAATGCTCTTCGCTATAGTTTTATTACAGAAAAAGAAATAATGAGGAAATAAATGAATTATTTGATATTCATTTAAAGGAAATTGTACCTGCAACAAATCCAGGAGGAAACATTCCTGGAAATCTTTGAGAAGGAAAAGCGCCTCCTGGTGGAGTCATCATACCTGGCATTCTTACATCTGGTCTCCAAAGGGTTCCTGCGGCTGAAAAATAATGAATGATAGGAAAACATTCAAGTTATTGTTCATTGGATAGACGGTTAAAAAGCGTCTAACGTAAATAAAATACAGTGAAACCTGTTAAAAAAAAGGTGGTAAAACGGAGCAGGGACACTCAAAACACAAGTTTCCTCCTTTATACACGGATTTACAATAGTTTCTATTCTAATTAGGAATTTTTACATCAGTATCAATGCATGGTTTATATGATTTTATTCTCTTATGAAAGTTAGGCCATATAAATTGCATCTTTTTGCACACTTATAAATGTGTCCTTCTTCTTCTCTTTTGTTCCCTAGATCAAATTGTTTAATGCTTAAACTGTTAAGAAGAATTTAATGTCAATGTCTCCTATAAAGATTCAATAGATTGTTCCATATGGCCATTTTTATAAATCATGTTTACGGTTTATAGATTCATTTTATCTTTATAATAGACAAATAACGTGGAAATTGTTTGACCATTGTCGCGTAAATGCAATACTACAATAAGCAGTTAACCGATGGATTAGTTCACATTGGCATTCCTCGAGATCTTTTATGCTTATTTTTGTTGTTGTTTACAGTGTCCAGCTATCTATTATAGTTTTTATTATAAAAGACAAAAAAAAAAACTTTGATAGCGTACGAAACTACTGTAAGTAGTCATCAGATTATTTGGTAGAGTAGAAAGTTGGTAGATCATGACATTTAGAACAGTTTGCATCTGTTAGATTTTCTTTTATAGTTTTCAAGATATAAGACTATTACATTTTACCTTCGTGTTCTATATTAGGCCAATACGGACTTGTTGCTTAGAAGGCGGATTATCGGACACATTTTGTTTATTAGACACTCTATTATCCCTTCACTACATGTGAGCTTAAAGGTGACGCTTAGGATTTCTGTACGATTAATTTAGGAAATGTTATGTTGATCCAGCTCTTTCCTACATGTATAACCATAGTTAAGAAAGAAGGCGGTATCGAATTATTTCAGATCTATCCCCGTGATCTATGTCAGATTTAATTTTAGAAAAAAAACTCCTATATATGTGGAAAGTTTTGTATCATTAATTTGAATCTGATGAATTTAGATTAAATTGCTCGTATTGCAATTAATCACTTCACTATAAACAAAAAAAGTAACATAATCAAAAGATTGGTTCTAGAGTTGTCTGCTTTGAACATTAAAATCACCAGACGTCAGCCATAGCCATATCAAATATGAAAGTAATTTAAATGTTCATCAATAGACATTTCCTATGTTTTGCCACATCATTAAAGGCAATCCTTGTTTAGTAAACAAAATATCATATTCCAATGTACTGCATTTGTCAAGAAACCTAACAAATAACCACAAGGTTAATCATTGGAAATTGCAGTATAAATCTAACTATTTAATTTGCAGAGATGAACTTCTACTTGGGAATATTGCAATATACATCGGACTATTAACCTAGCCAAGGGTGAACTTCCACGTGGGAATATTGCAGTATAAATCTAACTATTACTGTGAATATGTCAACTTCCACCTGGGAACAATGCAGTATACATCTTACTAGGTGAACTTCCACCTGGGAACAATGCAGTATACATCCTACTACTTTTACCTTGCATAGGTGAACTTCCACTTGGGAATATCCCAGAGAGTTGTCTACCTGACTGTGGGTCTATAAGTGCAAACGAAGGCAGATTTCCTGCTGTTCTTATTCTTAGAAGGGCTTGAAAAATAATTCATTTCGTCTTAAAAATTTGCAATATGCCAATGCAAATACTATAGTTATTTATACACTACATCTCCCTACGGCAAGGTTTACGATATACGGTTTTGACTTTTCTGTTTCAGTCATTTTTTATTTTAGCTATGCCCGTTGCTTTCCGGGCTTTTGATCTCAAATGTATTTGGATTGGTTGTTTTGATGATATGAAATGATGCAGTTAAAATGGTATTATGCATTGAGGCAAATAAAATAAACCTGATGACACATAATAATGTATTTCAATACCGGTACTATAAAGCATATGAAAAAATGTAATTCTGAAGAAACCCTATCATAAACGAAAGTTATTACAGCGTGCATTTGCTTATACTAACAAACGTGATTTAGAATATTACGCTTTTGTAAGTAGTCACCTACATGTTTTAAAATTTTGTCGAGTGTCTTTAACTATTACCAGGATTCCGAAATCTTAGTATAACGAACTTGAAAGAAAAAGAAATTGTCAGAAGTAAGTGAAGCTAAATCTGAAGCTGTTTATATATATGTAGATAAATTAAAGAAATAACATAGATTGATATACTACTAAACAAATTATAATGGATCACATCTGTTAGGCATAGCATTTTTATATTTTCCCACACAAATATGGACATAACCCGCTCAACCAATCGTATCAAAATGCCAACGTATGAAAAATTTTCAACAACAATCCAATTTTTATCGTTTTCAAATTTGAAGATTTAAAAATCAAATCTTTCCAAAACTATTAATTTTGACTATTTAACCAGTTTTTCTAACCTAAGGCTATCAGTATTTCCAATTTCGATCAGTTCTTCAGAATATTGGGAATGTTTAGAACATTTTGTTCATTTATGATATTAAAACCGTTTTTTACACATAATAAAATTTCAACTTTTTCTTGGGTTTTCATAAGGAAGCCTTATGTTTTAATATACAACATTGTTATTACAGTTTAATGTTTGCAATATATACATTTTGCATATGGACATCAGATTTTCAGTAGCGAAGGCGTTGGATCAAAATTTTCAGAAATCTGAATGAAACTAGGTAGAAAAACTGACTTTTAACAAATTTGAAGTGTTCAACATGATCATAACAGATAATCTCATTGTAAAATGTACATTTTGGGAAGAAAATATATTAACTGAGAAAGTAATTGTGATCTGAGAGAGAGAGAGAGAGAGAGAGAGAGAGAGAGATAGATTATTTGCAGTAACTATGTTAATCGTTGTTCTGATTAAGTCACAGTTGTTATTGTAAATGAGGGAAAACAAATACACTACAATGCTATTTCCAGTGCCAATAAAAGAGAATCGTTGGTTTTGGAAATTATGTTAACTTTAAAAAAGTGGCAGTCAACATATAGGTTACGGATAGTTCCACCTAATGATGATAACATAAGATGTAGTTCCACATAATGGAGTTAACATAAGTTGTGGTTCCACCTTATGATCATAACTTGAAACTTGAAATGTAGGTCCAGCTTATAATAACAACGTAAAATGTAGTTCCATCTAATAATGATAACATAAGATGTGGTTCCACATAATGGTGTTCACACTAGATGTGGTTCCACCTTATGATCATAACTTGAAATGTAGGTCCAGCTTATAATAACAGCATAAGATGTAGTTCCATCTAATGATGATAACATAAGACGTAGTTCCACATAATGGTGTTAACACTAGATGTGGTTCCACCTTATGATCATAACTTGAAATTTAGGTCCAGTTTATAATAACAACATAAGATGTAGTTCCATCTAATAATGATAACATAAGAGGTGGTTCCACATAATCATAATAACAAAAGATGTAGTTCTATCTACTGATAACAACATAAGATGCAGTAACGGTCCAACATATGATACTATCAGATGTTGTTCCATCTAAAGCTAAAAACATAGGATGTATATCAAACTAATGATAATAACATAAGATGAAGTTCCACCTAATGATGATAACATAAGATGTAGTTCCACATAATGATGATAACATAAGATGTAGTTCCACCTAATGATGATAACATAAGATGTAGTTCAACATAATGATGATAACATAAGATGTAGTTCCACCTAATGATAATAACATAAGATGTAGTTCCACCTAATGGTGATAACATTAGATGTGGTTTTACCTTATGATTATAACTTAAAATGTAGGTCCACCTAATGATAATAACTTAAAATATAATTCTACTTAATAATGATAACATAAGACGTAGTTCCACCTAATGACGATAACATTAGATGTAGTTCCACCTTATGATCATAACTTAAAATGTAGGTCCACCTAATTATAATAACTTAAAACGTAGTTCCACCTTATAATAATAACATAAAATGTAGTTCCACCTAATAATGATAACATAAGATGTAGTTCCATCTAATGGTGATAACATTAGATGTGGTTTTACCTTATGATCATATTTTAAAATGTAGGTCCACCTAATGATAATAACCTACAATGTAGTTCCACTTACTCATGATAACATGAGACGTGGTTCCACCTAATGGTTATTAGATGTGGTGCCACCTTATGATCATAACTTAAAATGTAGTTCTAGCTTATGATAGCAACATTAGATGTAGTTCCACCCAACGATGACAATATAAGATGTAGTTCCACCTAATGATTATTATGACCGAATAAAGTGTACATAAGTTTCTTCAAATTTCTTATTTCCAGTCATAATCAGACAAACAGACAAGCATTGGAGTGAACCCCCTCCCCCTCCCCCCGGAACTGCATAACCTACAAACGGAGTGATTCCCGC
Organism: Mytilus californianus; assembly: GCF_021869535.1. NCBI lineage: Eukaryota > Metazoa > Mollusca > Bivalvia > Mytilida > Mytilidae > Mytilus > Mytilus californianus. Next base: position 113,097,454 of record NW_026262668.1, read on the forward strand.
CGGTGTGTCGACGTTATCATCTATTGCGCTACAAGTATCACTAATCTTGTCGTGCCATTTCAAATGCATGTCTATTGGAAAGTGTATAGACCAGAACCGTTTGGAAAGCAACACTAAACAAGATGAACGAGGATTAGTAAGAGATATCTTTGACAGTAAATACTTCACTAGTGAGATGAGACACATAGGCACAACAACCAACCAACTCCAAAGAAGTTTCAAATTCGTAAACTTAGGAAGTTTCATTTAAGTCGTTTTTCTTCGTAATCCTGAAGTAGTTTTTAATTTCTCGGCGATATTCAAATAAAGATAAATGGGTTATTTTGCCAGTTCAGATACGTAAACCCATTAGGTATATTATTACTTAGGAATGAAAATGTCACAAGAGGAAAGTTTAAATCATCCCGCTTGTTTTGGAGTTTTGATTTGTCTATTTGTGTCATGATCAGCTTCCAACTTCGAGTATTAACATATTTACATAGCCTAGAAAACAACTGCCACTCTTGTTTAAACAAAAATTGGTATGTGTGGTTACATAGTTTAATTGATGTTAACTTTTCCTCATGCCTTTTTTGTACTTCTAGAAAAATAAACTCGATTATCAAACTAGAAACATTTATTTTGGATCTACATCTTCATAATTTCAAAAATTAAATAAATGTGATCTATGTAAGACTTGTCTTTGCCATTATTTCAAAATGTTAATCGCCATGCAATCTAAAGGCTCATGAATTTGAATTTTCTTTTAGGTTAAAATATATCTGACAACCGTTGAGTATTAAAAGATGTATTCTCCATAAAAAGAAGTTACTTTCATGAACAAATTAAAACAAATACCTTGTTGATTTTGTCCTGTGGCACGTTGATTCTGTCCAATGGCCTGCTGTCTTTGAGCAAAACCTTAAAATGTATAAAGGTAAAATGAAGTTTCTAATGGCACCTATAATATTAATAAATATTGACGAATCACTTCTCAGCTCTTTGTACTTCATGTATGATTTCCCTTAGAAACATACACATATGAACGGGAGAAAATGGACGTCATATAATAGTAATTGTGATAGTTTTATGTTATATTTTCTATTGAGTAAATAATTTTGTAATTAAGAATCTCGCAAGATGTTTTCTTTCAAAGATTCGACATAAATGGTCAATAACAGATCAGTTTTAAGTTTGACAGGTACACATGCTATTGAATATAGTTCTAAAATACTAATAACGTATATACCTCTTGTTGCAGTATTGCCGTTCTGTTGTTGCCCCATAAACTGCTGCTGTGCCATTCTCCTTTGCATAGCTGCGCAAATAAATCTTTTATATATATATATGCATTTTTTTTTAATGTAGACAAACTTTATTAAATTATTCGAATCTTTCTTTTGCGAACAGTTTCTTTATAGATATATATCATCAAATGTTTATATGACTCGCCTTTAAGAAAATAAATAATGAGATAAAAAGAAGAAAGAACAAGACGAATCCATAAAAATCTATATTTTTCACACAAAGAAACAACAGAGACCCTATAACTCAGATAATAATAATCGATCAAAAATAAAACGGTACCAAATGGGCTGCATCAGATGCGCATTTCGACAGTTAATGTCTCTGCGGTAATGATAAAATGATCAACTGCTCCATAGGACATTATACGGTTTTCCACCGTCACGGGACATGGGCTTATTTTTCTTTATTCTTACATCATGTAATAAGATCACACCGATGGGTGAAGAAACAAATTATAAGAGAAGTATTTTTAGCACAATTCTGACAGCACTAATAAGAATCAACTAAATGAACAAAAAAGAACATAAAGATAAACTATGAAATAAGCAGAAAATTCACTTTAATTCCAACCAATATTATACAGAATGTGGAAAACTGACATTTCCACAAAATTGGTTTGGTAACTCTAGAACGACAAAAAAGTAATCAAAATCAAAAGTCTTTGATATTTTTTTATCCTCGTATTATTTAACGATTTTCTACAAAATAGAAAAGAAATGTTATGTTTCTCGTCTGTAGTTTAATAGTGAACATTATTGATCGTACATGAGAAAAAATAGACGGACAGTAGTATAACGTAATTCTTGAGAGCAGTCGTAAAAGAATAGGCCAGACATATGAATAAAACAATCAAATTACATAGTTAAAGTAAAATTATGTTAAAATATATAACCCAATGATATATATAGATATATAGATATATAAGCATACAAACTAGTAATACACACAGACTGGTAAGACAGTTGTATACACACGTGTCTTGGTTGTAAGTGTTGCAGTCTATATCAATACATTTTTTTTACCTAATTACAGTTTGTATCATCCAACCAAACTAATTCAATAATAAAATACTTTCCTAACTGAAGTTCAAAAGGAGGAAGATAACAACTACCTGGAATGGGAACCCAGTTACAATTGACCTTCAATAATGATAAAATTGCATTAAACTAATAGGGGAAATAATTAGGTCTCCGTTCATCCTGGTACCCTGGCCCCTTTTTGATAATGCCGACGCGAAGCAGACTTTGGGTTAGGATGCCAGGCTAAAAATAGATAACACATTCCCTTTTGTATATTAAAATCAACCATCTTCACAAATTTTATGTAATGAACAGTTCGTTCGCTTAGGGTCCACTGATATAAATTTATATTTAAATGATGTATAAATTCATCGCAATAATTTATCAGTTCAGTTGGATACTACAAAATAAAATGGATAAATATATATTTTCTAATAGCATAGACATGACTGCAAAACTTTCATACAAGTCAGAATGCGTTAACTGTATTTCCAACAAGAGGAACAAAGCATATGATATTAGGAGAGGAAGTAAGCAACGACAGCACCTATTCACATAGCAAAAAGGGAAAGACAGATTTTGCAAAGCATCAGCTTTACCAACGGACGAAACAAGTTTGCCTGAAATTGGAAAGTATACATTGCTTAAATCGACAAGAAAATATTTATAGTGCTTAAAATTAAATAAACATGGTAACAGGTTAATGTGTCCAGTGCAATGCCACAAACTCTCAAATATATCAACACAAAATTAAAAAATCATACATATTTTTGAAGGACTTGATTGTTGAATTAAGTGACAGAAAAAATACAGAGCAAAGAAATCAACGAAAACGTTAAACAGTTAAAGAACGATGAGAAGTAAGATGACTTGGAACGGTTGGATAAATACCACTTATATATCTTGGACCCCCCCCCTTTTTACCAATAAATATTAATTCCAATGATTACCTCTTCGCGTGCTAAAACTATTACATATTGATATACGGAACTATAAAAAAACGTTTTTGTAAAACTCGATGAACCATCATATTTACTATCAAAAATTCTTATTTTTATATATGTAAGACTCAAATCGACGTCCGGTCTCTAATCGACGTCCGTTCCTCAAATCGACGTCCAAATTTGACGTTATAATAATTAAGGAATGACTGTAATTTTTTTTCTGTCTATGAAGAAATAACATCAAAAATGTGGTGCACACTGAATAACCCGCGTAGCGGGTTATTTTAAAGTGTGCACCACATTTTTTATGTTATTTCGAATAGACAGAAAAAATATGACAGTCATTTCTTATAATTTAATCCTTAATTCCATTTTAAACCGGAGTAAATCATGGAAAAACGTTGATGACGTCAAGGTCATATGACAAAATTATGTCTATGAGCTGATAAACAAAACAACGTCAGCCAATCGGAAGACGCGTTACATCCAAAATTAAATTATAAGTCTATAAAATAGCATTCCAAATCCTAATTTTATGCCCCTCTAATCGACGTCTTTTTTGTTGTTCTCGAATCGACGTCTTTTTTGTTGTTCTCGAATCGACGTCCAATTTTTGGCTTCTCTAATCAACGTCCGTTTTGTGGACTTATCGCAGTGAAATCACAACTTTATTAAAGGGTGGGTTGAACGTTAAACTTAAAAAGTTGTTGAAAAGTATGAGTCCAAAGCATAATACTTTTCATAAATTGGCTGTACATTGTCATTCTTTCTATTGTTTGAGTCTGTATACTGCCCTCTAGATGTCTTGATTATCTTAGTTTTTGGGTTGTTGTCTGATTGTCGTACAATGTATACCCACATGTCATTTATTTGTATGAAAAAGAAAGGAAAGCGACAACGTAGGTCGAGAATATGAACGTCTTTCACCAAAATATTAATATGCATGTGCATGTAATAGTAATGGGATGTTGGTGATTGTCTTATCGTCATTTTCTGATGTTTTTCAATTTATTTTGATAACAATACAAGAAAACAGTTATAGTTTCCGTAAGCTATTTCACAAAAAAAAAAAAAAACGATACAGATAACATAAACAAACTAATGCCTAGTTCACACGTACATTTAATTCGAATTGAATTCGAATCGAATGCGAATCGAATTCACTAATCGCGTTCACACACTCTTCCTTTTTAATTCGAATTGATTCGAATTGGCTAATTCGCATTAACCAATTCGCATTAGAAATCCGTTTTTGTTGATACGAATTAAAAGTTAACGTCGTTCGGACAGTAAAGCAAATTTGACGCGTATTGCAATTCGAATTAGAATTAACGTTTGGACGTAAAACGATTCGAATGCGAATTAAACTAATTCGAATTAGTTAATGCGAATCGAATTCGAATTACGTGTGAACGCAGCATAAGATCAATTTAGAAATTAATGATTCAATGAAATAAGACATCGCGATGATGTCGTTTTTGTGATTCATTACGTCACATTGGACGTCGATAAGATGGTTCAAATATTAGACACTGATTTGAGAACGTGACGTCAGATTTGGACGTCGATTTGACGAACGGACGTCGATTAGAGACCGGACGTCGATCTGAGTCTAACATATATTCAAACATGTATGTAAGGGTACATGGTGCAATGTGGCTAATGATTGTCAATTAAATGAGTTTGATTTAAATTTTACAAAACTAAACCTTAAAATTGAAAAATCCTCAAGTCTTAAAAATGTTATTGCTTACTTTTCTGAGTTTTTTTTTTCTCACCCTGTAAGTTTATCTGTTTTATTGATAACATATATTTGATAAAATTTTAAAAAAATACATATGAAAATAAGAAGATGTGGTATGATTGCAAACGAGACAACTCTATACCAGAGACCAAATGATATAGAAGTTAACAACTATTTTATAGGTTACCGTACGGCCTTCAACAATGAGCAAACCCCTTACTGCATAGTAATCTATATTCATTTTAATTTGAATAATCCAAAGTTAAAACCAATACAAAACCAAAAATAATAAACTAAGTATTATATGCTACCTATAACCTATGCCTTAGTAATCAGGCTGTAGGTTATGTAGTAGAAATCGTATTTTTTCTGAAAGAGTATCTTACGTTTATCTTTTCCCTGAAATTTGTTTTGAATCTTGTCGTACATGTAACATGATTTTCAGTAATTTTTCATTAATTTTTGCTGAAATGTGGTAGCTATCTTAAGTAACGACAACCTATTGGTTAATCTCTATTAGCCAATAGGAGTATCGCTTTATACCCTGAAAGGACCTTAATACAGCACCATTTCAACAACATTGCATTTATTCAAGTTGGATAACTTTTAAATAAATGATAAGTATATGCATTTGACCAACATGTTTTATTCATAGTACTATTGACCTGGTTCAAAGGTCGGAGGGCAAATTCGATAAATTGTTAACATGACACCCTTAGGATTTTTTGGCCAAGATAAGTGGTATCAGAGGTGATTTTTTTAATGTTTACGACGGACAACGGCCGCCAAGCTAAGCAGAATAAAGGGAAACACAAATCAGTTATACCATCTTCACCCCCAAAGTAAGAAATAAAAAAGAAACTTTATAAAATTATTTCTGATAAGTTTTTGCACAGACAAATGTTTTTTTCTCTGCTTCTTTCCATCATTAAAGAAAAACTACATTTAATAGCCGTCTAATCCGAATTCGAAACATTATATTCAGTTGTTTAAAACGAAATGATACTGTGTAGCCAAAGTAACACAAAAATTCAGTTAAAATTAAAGCTTAAATATCCGATTTTATTGTGTTTTAAAGTTTTATATAGTAAGAACAAGTATTTTATGATCACTTTGTATTTGTAAATAATTATTAAACCTACCTTGTTGTGTATTTTGTCCAACTCTTGTTCTCCTAACTGTGACTGTTTGGCGTTGATTGAACCCATTTGTGGTTCTTTGAACAGCACCACTGGTACCTCGACCAGCATCATTTGTTCTTTGGACTAAAGTCCTCGTTGGTTGCTGGACACCAGCGCTTTGACTTTGTTGACCATTCGTTTGCGTTTGAACCGCTCTACCTTGACCTCCAGCTCTGTTTACTACCCCTGGTTGCAAAGCAAAAACACTAAGCAGGGAAGCGGGTCTATTTGCTCTTACACCGTTTGAAATATCTGTTCTCCCAATATTATTTCTTCCAGCCCTTATATTGTTTACAGCCCTGTTTGGCAGTATAAGCATTTGACCGTTCTCACCTAAACCTAGACCAGAAAATGGTGTTCTCGATCCTGCCATGCCACCTTGTTGTCTCCCCTGTATCTGTTGTGCATTCTGTTGCAGTTGTGCTTGTCTCTGTCGGGCAGCAGCCATTGAGGCAGTGCCTTCTGCTGTTCCTTGTTGAAAACGCCTCATATTAGGACCAAATCGGGTAAATGGGCTTCCAAGAAAAGCACCACCCTGGGTAAATCGTGGAATAGGTCCATCGGGACTACCAGTCTGGGAAGCTCCTCTCTGGAACTGAGTGAAGGTCGTTCCTTGTGTCAGGTCAGTTCCAGGAGGAGCTGGTAATATCGGAACCGTTACTGTCCTTACAGAATTTGTAAGTCCAGTAGCTGTTCTTCCAGCTGTTCCACTAACACCAGAAGCTGCCTGTCTTGTTTGTAGAAATTGCTGAAATTGTGGTGGATTTCTTTGACCTTGTAACTGTTGGCCTTGACCAAACCCTTGGAACTGTTGCCCTGTTTTACATGATTGAAAAATTATTAGAACTGCAAAATCTACTTTTGATGTTAAATCGACAACACTTTTATTTCAATTATGCGAAAATAATAAAAATCAAACAATCAACAAAAAAAAACAAAAAAAAAAACCAACCACACAAACAAACAAATTAAATAAATTAAATTTTCGCATGTAATGTTTTCAAAAGTTTGTTTTAATGAATTGAGATATCTTTGCTAATAGTTAATATTTGTTTAATTATTTGTCGGAATGGAAAAAATAATATATAATGGGTATTAACATAAACTTTTATAAGAAAAAAAATATTATGCAGATGTATTTCTCTTTGCTTATTATATAAACAGTATGTGTTACCATTAATTGATGATATCAATCCACATATAAAGAAAAGGTAAATTAATGGTGTCCATTCTTTCATGATCTAAAAAATATAATAATGTATATGATTAAATGGGAGCGTGTGGTATACGTCGAGGGATTATGCTCCCAGGAAATCGGATCCAGATTTTACTCCTTACACACCATTACAAACATTTCATTAATTGGTCCTCGGGATTCGGATCCCTCCGCGGATTTCGGATCGCGAAACCTGGTGTGATGTATACACCGCCTCTTATATAAAGAGACATCAGCTACAACGTAGATAAAACAAATAAAATAGGATTTTTTGGTTTCAAACATTTATGAAAGAAAAAATTTGAAATGTTTCGCTATAAGCAGTCGATATGGTTCAATTTTGTTATAACTAGCTTTAAAATGTCGCTAAATGTATTATTGGCTTGTCAATAGTTTAACCTCGCTTGAATCCGTATTTAAAAAACCTTCAATTTATCCCTAGCTGGAGATGGCTTACTCATATGCTAATCACGTTCAGTTGAAAAAAAATGTCAATATTGAAAAGTGAAACCAGGGAATCACCGGGAAGAACCATTTTGTTTACTGATTAGACAAACAAAAAATCATTCTTATACAAATAAAACAATTATTTACATTTGTTTCAATCTATGAAATGAAATCAAACAGCCCCAGAAAAAAGTTTGCATTGTACGATTGAACGTGCTTGTCTGTGCAGTTATGTTTATACCGGGTCATAGAACATCGGCATTCTTCGTAGGTCATCTCGATGTGAGTTATATTTATGTTTATATCGGGTCATAGAACATCAGCATTCCTCGTAGGTCATCTCGATGTGAGTTATATTTATGTTTATATCGGGGTCATAGAACATCGGCATTCCTCGTAGGTCATCTCGATGTGAGTTATATTTATGTTTATATCGGGTCATAGAACATCGGCATTCTTCGTAGGTCATCTCGATGGGAGTTATATTTCGTCTAGTCTACAATACACACGGAATGCTGCTGCATTATAACGAGTCCATGCCCTGTTGGTTGTTTCTTTTGGACCTTTGTAATTTGGATATACATTTTAGTATGTTAAATCAAATATAAAAATCTTGAATCAAATCGCTGAACATGAGTTTTAATGTCCGTCTAAACTTCCAGTGATAAAAGTTCATGGCATAGAAACCGAGGAATACTGTGTACATATTTTGGGCGGAATGTAAAAGCCTTTGTATGTCATTGAGGCATTCCAATAAAATGTACATATTGTTTCCTAATAAAAATGATAATTCAATAAACATGTCTTTATTGTAATGACTTGTTTGGTGTTTCCCCTGTGGTCATTGGATATACACATTTCATGTAAACAAGCTAATGATAAGTTCAATCAAATTTTAAAGGTACTTTTGTATTGTTTTGCCTATTGTTTCACTTAAACTAGTACGTTTTTCTTTGGGTTCGATCACTCTAAAATTTCATGATAATCATTTTACAACTGTAGACCAAATTATCATTTTTAAGAATTTAAAAATGTCCAAATTAACGTCATTTTTATATTTTATATTTTATATTTTAATCTCTTTAAATCTGTTGTTTTCGTAGCATGTTTCAGGTTGCTGATTTTTTATTTGTTCCGAAAAACAAAAATGAAAACAAAGCTATTTACCTCTGTATTCTAGAAGAAAAAAATTCAAGACACAAGAAATTAATTATTTTGGTCATAATTCGTTTAAATATTAATGTATCCCGTTGTAGACCTCATGTGCCAACGTAAGGAACTTAACCACCTTGTACAATGCTATTGTATTTTGTTTGATTTTGACAAATACAGAAAAATTGTGATAAAGAGGTTTATGGATCACGTCACAAGTGATTAATAAGTTTATAAGTAAAATAATCGTTTAACGCATTCATCATAAACCGGTAACATTAAATAATAATCTGTTAAAATGTACATGTACGATGACAATTTGTAATTATGATCTTTTTTATAATACCAATTACATTATGCATGTATCTTTTTTGTAGTCCTAATGTCGCTACATTCAAATTGTTCAGACAACATATAATCCTCAAATGCGCACAAATGTAACGTGCCCTTTTCGCCGCATTCAAACTGTTTGTATTGTTAAAAAAGAAGTAATAATACCCTGTGTTTTAAGTCTATAATAATGAGTATAGCAAAATTATAATTTAGGGCAAGTTATTTATGTTATTATATAATGTATATATATATTTTTCTATTTCCCTCAAAGTACTTGTACATACGTGTATTGCATATTTATGTAAAGCGATTGATTTTAATGATAACACATTAGCGCAATGATTATAGCATAACAAGGCCATAAAGTGGCCATATAATGTCATATTTTGTAGCTCAGAATATGAAGTCAAGAGGTTAAAGGACACATGTATACACCGTTTATATGGATACTAATATGTGCAGCATGTCATGACCTTAGAATTACGAAATCACAGCAAAATGATGTAAGAATGTGTGTGAACTCTTTATACGCGTAGTTATAACACATTTCTATATTTGATATAAGACTATTAAATGCATGAAGGTCCCAAATTTAATAGCAAAAACACTTATGTGTTTCTAAGACACAATAAGAACTTTATCAAAATTATTGTAGATATCGATATGAATAAAACACTTATCGAGAAATACTTTACTTGAGTTTCCTTTAACTATATTGCATTATAGCGTTATTATAATAGAGAATTTACGGGTCTTTCATTTTGTTTTAGCACTGCTCTGTTTACTGCTGCTATAATACTAAATACTGCCTAAATTGTTAGAGTAAACCATGGTCCACCGTTTTCTTGAACTGCAACATAGTGCACAAATAAAATCGTTCATTTTACCCGTTTCCCACAATAGTATAGTATCAAAATGATACAAATATAGTTAAATTCAAATGATAAATGTTCACTATACGTTTGTTGTTACTAAATTTTGACAGACATTGATAACATTACTAGATTCCCTGTAAGAGTTCTTAAAACTTTTTCTAAATAAGAAATAAATAGTAATCTTCAAAAGATTAATTATTGAGTTCTTAAAAACTAGACTTTTTTTAATAAAAAAAAAAGTAATGTTCAAATGATTTGTAAATGGAAAAGGAAAGAAGAAATATAAAGTTCGTGGGTGTAGTGTATAATGACTAGGAGAGCATGTAGAATAAATTGACTTACGATATTACAATGATGCTACACTTACGATCTTACAAGAAAACACATGTAATTCGTTTGTACAACCATTTGTTATTATTTGTAACAAGTTACGCGATTTCTTTTTGATGAGTTCAGTTCAATTCCAACCCCTCAAAATAATAATAATAATAATAATAATAATAATAATAATAATAATAATAAACAAATATTAGAATATAAAACTAAGAGAAGTAATGCAAAATAAACCAACAATAAAAGCAAAGCTATGTAAAATTGTTTGAAAGAATTTTTGAACAATTGAATGTTGCGATGTTTGAATAAAAAGAAGAACATCAGAGACTTCAAGGAAGGTCTTGTATTAAAGTAACTGTAGACGAAAAATACTTTCGATACTTATCTTTAACAAATAAATCATTGAGTCGCAACAGAACAAACAAAAATGTTCTGTGTATCTTACCTTTAAAATTCCGAACAGAAACCTTTGAACCCGTATTAACTTCACTTATAAGATAAGAGTTTGAATAAGAATTGATATTCATCTGATACGTTACTATTACAATAAACAATTAAGTATTCAAATATTGGTAAAAACGTAAAGCATGCAACTGTCCTGTTAAACCAATAAGGCAGTAAAATAAATGGAAAATGTACGCAGAAATACCCTTTTGGAAAGAATTGACTGAATGACATGATTTAACTGACACACATTAATCATATACATAAAAAAAAAGAATGAAATATCACCCAGGAAAAAATCTTGATCTAATTTGCGTGCAATCGAATTCGTCCAAATTTTTAATTGCAACAATCTACATTCAAATTGGAAGAGAAAATAAGCAGAAAAGGCATGATTGGCAACCAGACAATAGCAAAAACTATATGATATTACCAACATAATTTCCAGACTTGTTTTCTGCAAACTTTCTGAAAGAAAATAAGAATAAGTGTGGGAAAGGGGGAGGGGGTGGGGTACGCCATAAACGAATTTGCTACATTTTCGCACAGGATATTGATAAATTATGTGATATGTGTTAAGCTTCTTTAAGAAGTAGGTACACGTTTCTCTGATAAACGAAGTCTTCTACGGGTTTTATAAGTTTAAACACTCATTCCAATTCGAAGTGGAAACGAAAAGAATTCATGTGTGTTAAACCGTTATTTGTACAGTGAGTATGGTAAATAAAAACACAGATAAGTGGATCACTATAAAACAAGAAACATTTATGAGATTTAAGTAACACAAGTGATATAAATTTGGTAAATACCGAAATATCGAAATGGAATAAAACTTAAAAATAATTACAAGATTTTTTAAACAGTAGTTAATAAATATTGACCATTCAACTATGGACCAGAAGTAATATTGAACATTTCACTATGGACAAAAGAGAAAGAAATATCGACAATTTTAAGTATGGACAAAATTACGATGAGTATAACGCTGTAAATAAAGTACTTAAATTATTTGAATCTTGTTTTGAAATTTGTTCTTGATAGTTTTAGAAAATACATGCGGTGTCTTCTTAAAATCACAAAAAAAAAAAAACAAAAGAAAAAATCTGCTTAGTGTAACGTTGAAGGAGTTGGGAAATTTAACGGTTGGTATTATTTATAAAATACATATATTACACGGAAATGATAAAATTCAGATTTACTTGGTTCCAAAATTTCAAAAAATATACCCATAAGAGAATAATATATCGAAGTGTTTTATAATACTTCCAATACAACTCAATTATAAAACATTTACCTTCTTGTGAGTGATAACTTCCATCATATTGTGTAAACCTTATAATCACCATGCGAAGACAAGGCACGAGGTATTGTTTTTTCTACATGTACCAATCAATCACTCATCTGCCAGGTAAAGTAATCAAACCATTTTGTTCTCGTCATTAAGGTGTTGTTACCAAATTTTCGTCATATAATAAAATGCGGCAGTCAATAAAGGGACTAATGCTGTTACTCAACACTTCCGTAGTATTTTTGTGGATTGTTTCCTGAAATACAAATAAACAAAAAACAAGTGACTTTTCGTAATGCCTCCCATACTTTTTATTCTACCCCAACAGTTGACTGGTCTATACAAATATTATAATCCTTAAACCTTACCCGTACTGTCCGGCACTTAAACCCTTGCTAAACTGGAAAGTCCGTTTGGCTGTGGTGTATATAAATTCGCAGCCAAGTCCGGTTGAAATTGGGACATTAAATCCAATGTCTCGTGTAGGATGAGATGCTCTGCAAGTTGAAGAACCCTTGCAATAACTATATGCGGGTTCTGTAGTTGGTAGAGAGGCAATATTTCTACCTCTATCCAACATATTCTCATTTTCCAATGCCAGTGAACATTTACCACCCTGTATCCAAGTAGACTCACTTTGGAGAATCTATCTACTGTAATACTTGCTACTTTGTCTAGAAAATGTATGGGATATACTGGAAGTTAGCTAACAACAACTAATCAATCAATACATATTTATTGATACAGTTGTATGCGTTTATTATAAGTCTATTATACCGTTATTTTAAAGTGTTCCTCTCACACTACTTATTTTTATTTTTCTCACCGTAAACACTGGTGTATTTTTTGTTAGTTCACTGATCGATATTGACTAACCAACACATAATTGTGTCCAATTCCAAGCGAGGAACCTTGTCAGTGGTATTCATACTATACGGTTGAAGACTGTAATGTATCCTCTAGATTTCTTGTCACACCATACGGTTGAAGACTGTAATGTATCCTGTAGATGTCTTGTCACACTATACGGTTGAAGACTGTAATGTTTCCTGTAGATGTCTTGTCACACTATACGGTTGAAGACTGTAATGTATCCTCTAGATGTATTGTCACACCATACGGTTGAAGACTTTAATGTATCCTGTAGATGTCTTGTCACACCATACGGTTGAAAACTGTAATGTATCCTGTAGATGTCTTGTCACACTATATGGTTGAAGACTGTATGTATCCTGTAGATGTCTTGTCACACTATACGGTTGAAGACTGTAATGTATCCTCTAGATGTATTGTCACACAATACGGTTGAAATCCTCTAGATGTCTTGTCACACTATACGGTTGAAGCCTGTAATGTATCCTCTAGATGTATTGTCACACCATACGGTTGAAGACTGTAATGTATCCTGTAGATGTCTTGTCACACTATACGGTTGAAGACTGTAATGTTTCCTGTAGATGTCTTGTCACACTATACGGTTGAAGACTGTAATGTATCCTCTAGATGTATTGTCACACCATACAGTTGAAGACTTTAATGTATCCTGTAGATGTCTTGTCACACCATACGGTTGAAAACTGTAATGTATCCTGTAGATGTCTTGTCACACTATACGGTTGAAGACTGTATGTATCCTGTAGATGTCTTGTCACACTATACGGTTGAAGACTGTAATGTATCCTCTAGATGTATTGTCACACAATACGGTTGAAATCCTCTAGATGTCTTGTCACACTATACGGTTGAAGCCTGTAATGTATCCTCTAGATGTATTGTCACACCATACGGTTGAAGACTGTAATGTATCCTGTAGATGTCTTGTCACACTATACGGTTGAAGACTGTAATGTATCCTCTAGATGTATTGTCACACCATACGGTTGAAATCGTCTAGATGTCTTGTCAAACTATACGGTTGAAGCCTGTAATGTATCCTGTAGATGTATTGTCACACCATACGGTTGAAGACTGTAATGTATCATGTAGATGTCTTGTCACACTATACGGTTGAAGACTGTAATGTATCCTCTAGATGTATTTTCACACCATACGGTTGAAATCCTCTAGATGTCTTGTCACACTATACGGTTGAAGCCTGTAATGTATCCTCTAGATGTATTGTCACACCATACGGTTGAAGACTGTAATGTACCCTGTAGATGTCTTGTCACACTATACGGTTGAAGACTGAAATGTATCCTCTAGATGTATTGTCACACCATACGGTTGAAATCCTCTAGATGTCTTGTCACACTATACGGTTGAAGCCTGTAATGTATCCTGTAGATGTCTTGTCACACTATACGGTTGAAGACTGTAATGTATCATCTAGATGTATTGTCACACCATACGGTTGAAGACTGTAATGTATCCTCTATATGTCTTGTCACATTTTACGGTTGAAGACTGTAATGTATCCTCTAGATGTATTGTCACAACATACGGTTGAAATCCTCTAGATGTCTTGTCACACTATACGGTTGAAGCCTGTAATGTATCCTCTAGATGTATTGTCACACCATACGGTTAAAGACTGTAATGTATCCCTTAGATGTCTTGTCACACTATACGGTTGAAGACTGTAATGTATCCTCTAGATGTATTGTCACACCATACGATCGAAGACTGTGATGTATCCTCTAGATGTCTTGTCACACCATACGGTTGAAGACTGTAATGTATCCTGTAGATGTATTGTCACACCATACGGTTGAAGACTGTAATGTATCCTCTAGATGTCTTGTCACACTATACGGTTGAAGACTGTAATGTATCCTCTAGATGTATTGTCACACCATACGGTTGAAGACTGTAATGTATCCTGTAGATGTCTTGTCACACTATACGGTTGAAGACTGTAATGTATCCTGTAGATGTCTTGACATACCATTCGGTTGAAATCCTCTAGATGTCTTGTCATACCATACGGTTGAAGACTGTAATGTATCCTCTAGATGTATTGTCACACTATACAGTTGAAGACTGTAATGTATCCTGTAGATGTCTTGTCACACTATACGGATGAAGACTGTAATGTATCCTCTAGATGTCTTGTCACACCATACGGTTGAAGACTGTAATGTATCATCTAGATGTATTGTCATACTATACGGTTGAAGACTATAATGTATCATCTAGATGTATTGTCACATCATACGGTTGAAGACTGTAATATACTCTCTAGATGTCTTGTCACGTTTTTTTACGACACGCTTTACATAAAGTTCGCTCGAAGTATTAAAATTTGAGAAAACATATCATTTAAACACTATGGAGCAAACAAACTTATGTCGCAACAGCACACCAAAATTATGTAAATTTTCCCGTTAGGAGTTGTAACCTTGGTAACAGATTGTAGTGTGATACAAAAAATAAACATATAATACTTCTAGTTAAATGAGGAAGCTTCAATGTTTAGTCAACAATAAGAGAAAAAATAACGGTATTTTAAAGTTTTAAAAGCCGACCATAGTATACCGGTATTGTATTTTAAGTTTAAATACTGTCTTCTAGTGAAATAATGACTTTTGAAATAATTTTGACTTTTTGAGATTTGGGCAATTGCACCTTGAATCACCTTTAGCCTTGCATTTGACCTTTGAATAAGGAATAGAAATACCTGTACTAAAGTAGTTTTTTTATCACCGTAATAAATAGTTGTACATTAGATGCTTAGTGAGAGAATTCCTCTGCAAGTTATTTCATCCATTGACAGGAATGTTTTTTTCATCAACTTTTCTACACTCTAAGATTGCCAAAGTGTTTGTGGTCATTTGTTTGTTTAAATATTACAAATATGCTAAGACACCTCTCTATTGTTAATAAACGTATGTTGACCTCTACAGGTCTTTTAGGGTTCTTGTGTTTGTTGAATTGCTGTCTCTTTTTATTCATGTTAATTCCAATATTTGTCCTTGTAATTAATAAAACTAATTACATTTTGAACAATATGGTTCCTTTGCATGGTGTAACAAGAGTAACTCGAGGTAATCTGTGGAGAATGTTGCTGCACTAGTGTATATACGAGTGTAAAACTATACTCTTCAAGTTTTGAATTAGAATAGAGAATAGAGACGGGGAATGTGTCAAAGAGTCAACAACCCGACCAAAGAGCAGGCTGTTTTCTGCTCTTTGGTCGAGTTGTTGTCTCTTTGACACATTCCCCATTTCCATTCTCAATTTTATAACTAATTTTGACCTTATCAACTTAGCGGCTGATTCAATGACAAAAGAATTGTATATAAAGATTTGGACTAGAATTTTTCTTAGCAGCCAGTGAACTCGGTTTTTATTAACGAAGACACGGTAATAAGATAAATCTCTGAGGACATTTTCTTAACTATTATCAACTAGAAAAGTAAGAGACATTTAGTTCTGGATGTTACGTCTTCTAGCGACCCTTACACTTTATCTTTTCAACTTAAAGAGTGCCTGTAGAAGTTATTAATTTACTTTAAAGGTAAAATTTGAGATAGAAAGCGCAGTTGAAGTTTCATATTTTACTTTTTATACATCAAAACAATCTAATTTTGCACCAACATTTGCGAGAGCGACCGACTTACTTTCGGTAGGAAATTGTGAAGTTGGCTAAGTTTAATGACGTCAAACTGTTACCAGAACCATTGCTATCTTTACTTAGCTGCTGTTTGAATTTTCAATAACACTATTCAATATTATTCTAATATTTATATTATATATTCCAGAATGCAATAAATGATTTTATTGTATAACATGTGCAGCTACAATTTGCTTTTTAGGGATACGCAGAAATAAAAATTGTAGGATATAGGTGAGTTTTCCCATAAAAACTAAATACATTTGCATTTAACTACTCGTGATGATATTCATCAGTATAAATACAATTTATTATTTCGATTTTTTTTATATTTATATATAATTATATATCACCTAAATTAAAGACATCTTGAAGTATTACTCCACTATATGTGTACATATTAAAATGTATAATACATATTTCAATGTACGTGATCCTAGAATAATGCACAATCCAGACAAAAAGTTTGGAAGGGAAATATATTTAAACTGTTTGTAGGTATCGAATCTAAATGGACCTCAACGGTGTAGGTAACCTGTCGAAAAATTGTGTACTCCGGAGTTAAAAGTCGTTAATATGAAAAAAGTCTATTGTAAACTGAAAAATGAAAATAAATAAAATAATTAAAATCATGCCATGCCAATACCGAAGCATCGTTTTCTAGGCTGTGGTACAAACAATTGTTGTAAAACAGAGTTATTACAGTTATTCGGAAAACAGAATGTTAAAAATCTAAAAAGCTAAACATGTACAAGAATCACAATGATTTATGTGAATAATTTGTATGTCTAAATTGCACATTTTTCTTACAATATCCCCGAGGCAAGATCACGAGAAATAAAGATGTTTATATTGAACTTATTTTCTCTACTTATAGTACAATAATAAAATCTCTCTCTCTCTCGCGCTCTCTCTCTCTCTCGGGTTCTCTCTCTCTCTCTCTCTCTCTCTCTCTCTCTCTCTCTCTCAACATCATGCATTCCGATATCAATACCTATATGTTTACGTAAAGAATAAACTTGTAAGCTACATTACAAGAATAGTATTTAAAATTGTGGTTTACTAGGAGTTTTTTGCTTTTCTTTTCAAAATTCATTTGTATGTATAACTTCCAATGTATTTAAAAATCTTTGGCCCCGAGTCATTCTGGTGAAGGATAGTCTAGTTGGTGTTTTTTAAAAGATTTTTATCTTATTATGGACATATAAAGTTTTTGTTATATATGAGACATTCAATATTTAAAACATTATCGTTGCTATAAAGGCAACTTTTTTTCTTCTTTAAAAAAATACATACAAACTTGTATGATTTAACCACAGTATTATTTGTACATATTACGACAAATACAATAAAGTAACAACTGTAGGCTCTGTCAAACATTGTAAAAAATTTTAAAAAGTACTAGAAAAAAATAATCATATCACAGCAGTACCTGAACTGGCACTATAATCAAACATGGGTAATTTTTTACATTTGCACTGGTGTTAACTACAATCCATGTCTTAAGTTTGGTCTTTTGTTGATTGATAGTGTCTCATTGACAATCATACCACATCTCCTTATTTAAAAAAAAAAGTTTACTATTAGTCTTGTTGTTTTGTGTGATTTGTATTTTCAATCATCGGAACCAAATAATTCAGGTTCTCATTAAACCCTAAACCAAGGTACGCAATTAATTGCAATAGTTTTCAAATTGTCCCAGTTTTCCTTTTTTAGCGTTATCTACTGATATCTGATTCACTCTTTATTTTGATTTTAAGTAAGTATTTGAAGAATTGAAAACAAAAGATCCTTGAAGATTTCGAAGGTTCTTTTAAGAATAACTTATGATGCCATTTCAACCATATGTTAAATGTTATCCCATATCGTTATCAGCTGTAATGACCAATTGTGTCACTTGCTGGAAACGTGCTTGGTGAATAGTTTCAGCAGTACTGACATCTGTATACAAAAACTAGACCAGCAACCGTCCAAACAACGTTATTTTTTATAGACATTATCCGTAGTTTAAAAAAATTCCCTTCACTTTATTTTAGTAATTGTTGCATCTCTCTTTGTCGACTTTAATTTCTTCGTCGCTTATCATGCCTATACCAGTATGGAATGGTTGGGAAAATACAGCCGCTAAAAAATAAAAAAATGATAGTTTTAATTCATTACGAAAAAGAAAATCGACCGTTATCACGAGGTTTGATTGGCAGAGAGTCAGTAATTTGGCGACTTTTTTTTAAATGACAGACAATTCTCTTGATTTTTTTAAGAGAAGTAATAGGTGAAAAATTCAAAATAACTTGAAGCAATTTGCAATAGTGAATGTATGTATATAAATGTTGTATGACAAAGCAATTTATTACTTTACAAGTACCAAAACTAGTTGTCTCTGATCTGTTCCTAACATAATGTAATATGTTTCATGGGGTTTTGAATCTAATTGGATAGTTATTAAGGAGGGCCTGTCGTTTCTAAGGTGGTGATTTCAAAAGTTTCTTCTAACCGTCTTTGGTTTAACCTTTTCACAATAAAGAAAAAAGACATGGTGTTTGTAAATGGATTGCAGATTTTAAATGAAAGTAATCAATAATTTAATTACAGAATAGTCGTACCTGTGTATGAGCATGTATATAACATCAAAAGAATTTACAATGCATATTCCAGTTGTCTTTCCAATTTTGTTCAATACTTTTAGAACATCGTGCTTATTTGAGATATCAAAATTTTGACCAAACGATATGAATTTCCATGAGTTTGACCATCAATTTCAAATGACAGAAAAGGATTAAAAACGTTGAAATAACTATAATATAGATAAAGAGAACATTTATCTAAACCCCTCAAGGATGACTAGGAAAAGAATTATGATCAATAAGGTCTTCTTCCGACCGGCAGTGAAACCCTATACAACAATCTCTGCACGTTGAGAACCATTGCCACATCTTCAAGAGGTCCGTAGATGACTTTTTGCAAGGCAAAATTTCTATCCCTATCAAATATACCCTCGTTTTCTAGTGGAAGTCTAAAATTCCCCAACCTTCAGCCCGGACGGTCTCTATTACAGTACTTATACCTATTGCATTTATTGTTAGTCTGTTCTCGTCCTAAATATGCATAACATATTTGTCACTGGACCTTAAGCAATTAGCAATCAATCAATCATTTATCTAAATCAATATGGTAAATATTGTCAGTTTGTCAGCACACACACGCTTGACACATGAGAATCTGTGTTCCTCGTTCGGTGCCCTCAATCGCCAAAGGGCTTCACTAGCGTGACTGACGGCTGTGAGTTTACAACATCTAAAACAGCCCAAGGCCACACATGTGTCTTTAACGCAGCGAGATAATCCCGCACCCGGAGGTGGATACAGCTGGCCCCTAAACAATAATATATACTAGTTCAGCGAAATGGACACCACACTAAACTCCGAAACATACAAATGAACCAAATTAAAAAAAACACACAAGACTAACAAAGGAGAGTTTCCTAAATTGAGACAGGGGCAAACATGTGGATGGGTTAACCATGTTTTGTGAGATATTAACCCTCCCACTTGACTTCTAGTCGATGTGGAATAAACAAACGCACAGCAAAACGCACATAAAACTCAGTTTAAAAGAAGTCCGAGTCCGATGTTAGAATAGGTAACATAAGAAACTAAGCAAAATGACAAGATAAACATAAATTAACAAAGGACTACTATATATATATAGCAGTTACTGACATGCCAACTCTAGACTTCAATTAAACTGATTGAAAGATTATTTTTTCATCATATGAAAATCAACCACAATCCCTCCCGTTAGGGGTTTAGTATCATGCCATTATTAATTATTCGAGAAGAACATAATCCGTATCATGCCAACAACTGTGTTTATTTCCGATGTAAAGACCCTATGAGTGAATCAATATTAATTCCAAAAATGTCATATTCAATGACTAAACAACAGTATCGTAAATATGTCCCTTGCGAATAAGTCTGTTCAAAGGTTTGGTTAGCTTAGGTATACGTATTCATTTTGAGTTGTCTCAATATTGTGCCTCCCACAGATCTCTGATTTTCAATATTCAGTATTCTCCTTTTTTTGCTTTTAATGTTTTTAATTTATTTCATTGACGTATGGATGTTATTTGTATGTTATTTGTCGGATAGGGTTTCAACGTTATTTTTAAAAAAATAAATTTTCGATCAGCAAACTCGAAGGACAGGCTAAGGTTAATATGGCTGCAGTCAATACTTCTGTTCCTTTCTGGAATAAAACTTTATTGACGACTAAAGTACATTCTACCATGCTCCATAATGTTAACCGTAATTCCCTTCCAACTTTACCAAGAAAAATACATCAATTCAGGATTCAAGTTTTTACAATAACGATTACCTTTTTTTTTTTTTTTTTTTACGTCAAACAAAGAATAGATAATGTGTTTCTATTACCGCAATTAGATTTAATATGACAAACCAATCATGCCTTTAAGTTCCCCAAGGAAGCACACATCATAATATCATGTTCTTAAATATATGTTTAAATGATTCAGTACACGATGCAAAAGGGGCTTTGCTAGCGTAATTAGCGGCTGTCATTGTGTACTAAATTGTTCATACATAATTATGATATGAATCAGATAATGTATGCTTCCTTGTGGCACTCAAAGGCTTGTTTAGTAAATCTTGTATTCATATCTGCCTTACATATAAACAATGATGAATATGTTAAATCTTTGTAAAATAAAAAGAACATAAACAAAACTGATGATGACTGATTGCTGAATATACATTTCACAAAAAAAGGAAATATTTAACAGACAAAAATGTTGATACTCTTTGTATTCTATGGCAAGTAAATGTCGAAGTATTGGCTACCATCCGGAATCCAGTTCAACAGTTCCACACACCAAAAAAAGAGTTATCTGAAGGTAAACTTTCTAACTCGCATATAACCAAGAGAACCTGGGGGATTGCGTTAACTCCAAACGAAGCTGGAACATTTGCTTGGACAGTGTAAGCGCCTCCTTCTATACATGACAATGCATGCATTGCCCGCTAAACTCAGTCAAACACGACTGGATAGGGAATAGGACAAAATCTGTAACGTTTTAGAGCAGACGCCTAACTACAATCCCGCCCCTTTTCCCCGAATGTGACCTACCAAATATGACTTATCACTGTGTTTGTACTTACACGAGCAACACGACGGGTGCCACATGTGGAGCAGGATCTGCTTACCCTTCCGGAGCACCTGAGAGCACACCCAGTTTTTGGTGGGGTTCGTGTTGCTTAGTCCTAATTTTTCATGTTGTGTTTAGTGTACTGTTGTTTGTATGTTCGTTTTTTTCTATTTTAGCCATGACGTTGTCAGTTTATTTTCGACTTATGAGTTTGAATGTCCTTTTAGTATCTTTCGCCTCTATCTTCTGATGTCATAAAATTTAAGACCGTGGAGAAACAGTTGAGACACAGACACATCATACCAGTCAATCAATTGGTAATGTCAACCGTTAATCATTGTGTAATGTTCATTTCCAGTCGTGTAATCAAACACAGGCGTAATGTATGAGTACATATATCTAAACGCCATGATATGATGGGTCAGAAATAGGTTACTGTCGAAAAAATAATGGGAAGATGACAAGGGGAAATCTGAAAATCTTCTATTCTGTCATTGTCATTAGTTTGAAGTCGTCCGCTTGTGTCAATTTTAGGAAAATGGTCTATTTATGAAGCAGTACTTCCAGATTCGGTAGTATCCTTTATACAAAGCTCCCTATGATATATGAGATGCATTCACTCGCTGAAATAGTGTTATCGACAAGACATCTTCAATATATTTTTTGTCTTTTTGAGAAGGTTTTGTATTAATTTGACTTCATTTTATACCAAAAAGTTCGGCTAATAGGTGTTCACAATCAAGTATCTAAAGGAATACTGAATACTTGTAGATATCACTCTTCGTCAGCACATAAGGCCTCAAGTCTGGTTTCCGTAACTGTAGAGTTTTTTATGAGACTTGTTGATATATCAATCCAAATTTAATCCAACACAAGTTCATTTTTCCGGACTGATAATTTACTCTCATCTGTTGCTACGCATGCTTATTTTTTCCTCGGCTACGCTCAACTATCCTGCATCTGACGTTGCAGAATATTCATCCTGCCTTGTGCAAAGTCATGTATTTTCAATTCGTTCTCTAAAGGCCAAGTTATTCATTTTCTAAATCCTCCTCCCCAGAATATCAAATGGTTGTCCCCTAAGTTATGGTTTGTTTAATATATTATTATGGTAATACCATTTAAGAACTACAATTTCTTGGTAATACAACTATTTTTAAACAACATTTTGAGAGATCCATACAAGTGTGTGTAGTCAAACTTTTATATTGTAATGACCATACCATTTTAAATTGAAAAAAAAATGAATTTGTGTATTTTTTGAAATTAGACAGAAGATATAAGTTTGAAAAGGAAATAAAAACACAGATAAGTTGAACTGTAGATGGTGTAGAATTGTTGTATGAGAAATTATGATCATCAGAGTGACTCAAGTTAGCCCAGTAATACCCCTATCACACTAAGACCACGATCCCGCTACGACCTCAGAAATTGGGAACAATTTTGAAAGTCGTAGTAAGATCGTGGTGGTCGTAGTAAGGACGTACCAAGGTCTTCATGATCGTGGAGGTCCACAACCAACTTTGAACATGCTCAAAACATTCGTAGTTCAGTCGTGGCCAAAACTAGTCGTAGTAGAAGCGTAGGAAGGTCGTATTAAGGACGTATTAAGATCGGGATGGTCGTAGAAGCATCGTATTGGTAATCGTGGTGCAATCGGAAAGCCATTGGAAAAAATTTCACTACGATCTTACCACGATTTCACTGCGACTATCCCGATTTCACTATGTCTTTATTACGCTTCTATTACGA
This sequence comes from Mytilus californianus, assembly GCF_021869535.1. NCBI lineage: Eukaryota > Metazoa > Mollusca > Bivalvia > Mytilida > Mytilidae > Mytilus > Mytilus californianus. The sequence continues at coordinate 113,121,185 of NW_026262668.1, forward strand.
TATTGTTCTTGTTTATAGCCTACATCTGTTCGAGGAAAATCTTAAATGACAATTAAACGCAAACATTCGAAGCGTATTTTAATTTTGATTAAATTTGATTAATATTTAATTTCCCGGGAGGCGCTCTTGTGAAAAATATTTTTTCTTTAAGAAGGCAACAACATTCTAACAGAAACCAATTAATCGAGTATCATTTTGTTATTCGATACTCGGTACAACGAGCGATACTCGAGTACTCGTTGACATCCCTATAAAAAGAATGCAATAACTACTACTAGTACCTGTAATTCAACCATGGACACACATGAGCAAAACCTACTTCTGCAATCTATAATTCAGCTGCACTGTATCAATTTGGCTGATTAGACTACACTTTTAGTTATAAGAAGAAGGAGAAAACATACTAGACAGCGTAGGTCCTGTTGGGTGCGCCCTTGGCTTTCTGTTCTGTTGAAAGAAGACCCCAGTTTCAGCATTACGACCGACTTATGAAAGAATCATGGATGGAGGATCAACAGCCATTCTTAATTTTTTTAAGGATACCTCCAGAAATGTTTGATGAACATTTGAACACTAGATCCTGGTCGGACAGTTGCTATTACCTTAAGGCACTTAACTTCTGGCTATAGGTATCCATTCCTTCAGTACTATTTCAGAGTCACACGCAATACTATAAGTACTTTTATTCCTGAGGTTTGCCAGGCAATTGTACAGGAATATAAAGATGAAGTCATATCCTGTCCAACAGAACCAAATGAATGTCGAGCTATTGCCGAAGAATTTCAGAGAAGATGGAACACACACGCTTGTGGCGCACTCGATGGAATGTATGTTGCTATTAGAAGCTTGCCTTAAAGTGGAACCTTGGTTCATAACTATAAAGGTTTTTTTTTCATTAGTGCTCCTTGCCTTGGTGGATGCAGACTACAATTTGTTGTGGATAGATGTAGGAAGATATGGTTCCATATCGGACGCCCAAGATTTACAACGCGTCAGAATTAAAGGAGTGTTTGGAAGATAAGACTATTGGATTTCCAGAGTCAGATCTCTTACCTAATGACGACCTGAACATGCCATATTTCATCTTGGGTGACGACGCATTTGGGTTGAGATCTTGAATGATAAATATGTCTCAAACTGAGCGTAGGTATCAAGCCAGGGGACAACACTCGTCAGTCTAGGTTCAGATGTTATTTGATGAAGCCATATTCTAGAGCGCAGTGACAACGTAATGGAAAAGCAGTGGAGTCGATGTTCGATCGTAGCAGACTCGTAATGTGATCGGGAAGGTCTTGGTAGAAGCGTATAGAGATCGTGGAAGTCGTGATAAGGTCTTATTAGACGTAGCAAGAGCATGCTAAAATCGTAACTAGAGCGTGTTACCATCGTATGTATTATCATAGCAGGATCTTATCAGGATCTTATCAGGATCATAGTAAGGTCGTGGTATGAACGTGAAAACTATGAAATATTGAATATTCAAGCCAGGGTCTACCACGAGCTCACCGCAATCTTATTTTTTTATAAATCGTAGTGGGATCTTCATGGTCTTGGTCTAGTTTGACGGGGGCTTAAGCTAGGTTCACACTGCCGATCAGATCAACTCGATGATCCCGATTGTCCAAATTTCCACGACCAAGCGTAACCAAATTCTTGATCGGGCCTGTTTACGATTTCTACTCGACCGCTATCCGACTGTACACGACTTTAACTCCACCATTCACGACTTCTTAATGACTCCATCACGACTCAAACTCGACCACTAAGTGAATACATATTCGATTATTCCGACCAATTCACGATCTCTACACGATCTTCACTCGACTAGCTAGACCAAATCAACTATACTCGATTTCAGCTCGATCTCGACCAGACCAGTTCGACCTGATCGTATAGGGGTCGTAGGGATAGTCGGGAATTGGTCGGGTATGTACAATTTCAGTATAATAAAATGTCTGAATTTTTTATTCCCCGCCGCAGCGGAGGGGGCATTAAGTGTTACCCTTGTCCGTCCGTACGTACGTAGTCCCAACAATTAGTTTCCGTTCTCTAACTTTATTTTGCCTCAACCAAATGTTATGAAACGTATACACAATGTTTATTACCATAAAACATATATCAAGTGCGAATTTCAAGTGCGAATTTGGTTGGCGTCACTTTTACCGTTCTTGAGTAATGACCCTTTATTACGTTATATGCAAGCGGGGGCATTATCTATGTCCCATGGACACATTCTCAATTTTTTGGTTAGATTCAGCTGTTCACAGAAGGTCAGAGTAAAATCATACATTTAAAATATCTACATGGAAAGACAGCAGTTGGATTTGTGGGCAAGGTGGTTAGAGCCCCAAAGAGATAGGTTAATAGCTGTGACGGAGTTTGAAGAGAGCGTAGAAGACGAACAAGAAGGCGTAGACAGCAACGGGTGTCAAGAAATCTAGGTGAGGTAGTGGCTGACACGGCGACCACTGTATGGGCAAGTATGAGAGACTTGCAGGAGCTCAACAAAGAGAACCCCAATGATTTTTAAAACTTCCTCACAGTGGACGCTGATATGTTATGGGAGTTTTACTGCTCTTTTCTTGAAAATGACACCACCAAATGAGATTTGTCACTGGATTGGTACTTGTTAGATAGCAATATACATAAATTTTACCATCCCCTTTTCATTGCTTTCTTACAAATTAAGCTTATTTGTGTCATATATGTGCATATGTATGTAATCAGTATTTTCCATAGATTTGATATCCAGTAGTTGAATGGTTAAAGATAATTTCTTTTTGGTGTATCCATGGCAACAACCTGCATGTATTTGCTAAAAATATTGCAAAAAGGGGGTAAAGATGTCACATATTTCCCCAAAATTTGGCCAAAAGTAGAATTTCTATCCTTCTTTCCCTTGGAGTGATACCTTTTCTGAAACTGTTTACATATATCTATCAAGAGATCAAATAAAAATCATTTGTCTTTCGTAATTTTTTTGTAAAATTGCGTCAATGAGTTCGTGTGAAAAAAAAGTGTTTGTAAACATTTGGTCGTACGTTGACCTATAGTTGTTAATTTCTGTGTCATTTGGTGTCTTGTGGAGAGTTATCTCATTGGCAATTATACCACATCTTCTTATTTTTATTACAAAAATTTCTGGATCTACGGAGGAATTTTTGCGGAGTTAATCTTTTGTACAGTTAAAAATAAACAGTGACAATATATTTTTGCGGAAGCAAAGTAATGAGAGTTAATAAGATATGCACACCCTTTTAAAGAATCGTATAGCAGTCATGTGTACTCGTGTATGACCGTGTAGAGATCGAAGAGTGGTCGAATGTGGTCGCGTAGAGATCGGGTATTGGTCGAGTTGGTCCATGATCAAAAATAATAAAAGTCGCAGTGATCTGGAAGCGATCGGGCATTGGCCGAGTTAATCTAGACCACAGATCAAACAGGTTGGTTTTGATCGGGAAATGTTCGGATATTAGTCGAGCAAAGGTCGAGGTGATCAAGTACTGATCGGTAAAACATTTGTATTCCGACCAAACTCGATCTCTACACGATCCTTTCCCGATCAATTCGACCGCTACTCGACGAATTCCCGATCTCTTCTCGAGTGACTGGCTTCTCGATCCTTACTCGAATATTTTTGACATGTCAAAATTCTCGGGTAGAAAGTCAGATCGATGACGAGCAAGGTAGACAACCCCGAACATTCTTATCGATTGAGTCAGACCAGTCATTCGATCACTTAATCTGTCTTGATCGGGCTTGATCGAGTTGATCTGATCGGCAGTGTGAACCTAGCTTTAAGCAATAAAAAATAAAGAATATTTCAGTCGTAAATATGAACCCATGTCCAGCCTTTACCATTTATGACATCTCCAAGTAGAATCAACTTTTAATGATGTAAAATAATAAAAGTGTCATCAACTTAGTTTTTACATTATAAATTATCCAAAGAGGTGTAATAAGTGAAACAATACCACTAAAGGTCGGAATAAGTGTAACGTCTCAAAAAGGTATCCGTAAAATGTCGATTTTTGACGTTTTTTACTACCAACTAGGTAACGGATTGGTTAATGCACCAAAAAAAAACGAAGTCAGTGACCTTATGGTTAAATAACACAAATCAGACGGAAACATGTACCAACAACATAACATAACATTTTTAAGAAAAAAATATGGATTTGGAATTGGAGATTTGATGATTTTAAGACAAATTTAAGAACGTTTTCGACGATTTTATGTGCTTTCTATACACTTCATAAGTCACATTATGATGAATCTTTTGCCGAAAAGGCACAGCAAACGAGTTCTTATAAAACTATAATAATCCAGTTTCGGCTTTTGAGTTAACTCAGAAATTTAATGACATCATTCTACATTTACTATTGATTATTTGGATTCTGAATAAATCAACTGGAGATGCTGTTTGGGTGAAAAGGAATATAATGATATCAAAAATTTAGTTGTTATTTTCATTTCGATAGTTTTGCTCAAAGACGGATGTTGACTCCAGTGCCCCTCCCTTTTATACATTCATATGGATGTGATATGAATGCCAACGAGTTTATCATCCATTAATATAGACAAACGGAGGAAGATGTGAACAATTCCAGGTCAGTGTACGGCCCTTAAGAATGAGTAAATTTCATACCGTATAAGCCAATGGATTAATAAATGTGAAACAATTCAAAAGAGAAAGCCAATCTCCTAACCTTAGACAGTGGTGCAACAACACAATATAAGTAAAAAAAACACTATAACATTCGTTTGTGGTGCTCAGAACAAAAACAAAGAACAAAAAGACGTAAGACACAAAATAACGATCTAAGAGTATATGCAGCTACTTTACATCGCGAAAATGCGTATAGAAAATCATCATTAAAGTTTACAAGCAAATAACATGACATGTAATTCCTTTAAGCATATTATAAATTTATTGATTTATGAATTAATAAATTATGAAGTAATTGATAAATCAATCATATTCATGTAACATGACATTATAATTTCAGTTGTATGTATTTAGTACTTGTACATTTGTACTACAGCAAAATAGACAGGAAAATAAAATCGAACTGACCTTACATTGAGTAATTAAATAAAAAAGATGTGACCGATTAGTTGGAATGATAATAAAATCATGTTGCTTGTCATCAATGAAATAAAGATAGAAATTTAGAACGCAAGCAGATACATGTATTAGGATTTCATAAATTTCCTGTAACAACTATTGAATTTCCCAAATCTTATGATTAATGTATAGAAAATATCATTCTCACGAAAATTTTCATTTTATTTCATGCAAAATATGTGAAGGCCTTAGAACACTCAACCACCATTTCCCAAATATGTATTTAATATTTGCCACCTGCTGCTTAGCATTTTAAATTTTCAAATAATTTGCCAAAAAAAGAAAAGAAAACAAGAGGCTCATGAGAGCCTGATATCGCTCACATGTAATTTCAGTTTCAGGCATTTGACTTATTTGTAGATATTACTTTGCTGAACAATTTTGTCATTTACACTTTCTCTCTTTCTATAATAATATTAGAGATAATACATAACCCAAAACTGTAAAATTTCCTAAAAAATAACTATTTCTGGACAGTAGCCCAACAATAAACTGACTTATTGGTATGAAGATTACTTAACAGGTAGATCTAAACCCGTTTAACACTTTCACCTTTGTCAGTTTTGCTCTTACTGATTTAGTTTTTGAGATGAAAGCCAAAAACTTCATTTGACCCCTATGTTCTATTTTTTGAAACTACCGCCATGCTTTTGAATGGATCAAATCCCCGAATACAATCTATTAAGTAGATACCCTAAGGAACATTTAAGTTTTTAAGTATTTGGCCAAGTAGTTTCAGAGAAGAAGATTTTTTAAAAAGTAATAAGACTTTCACAAAAAAAATGTAAAAAAAAAACGTTTTAATGGCAATAACTCCTTAAGGGGTCAATTGACTATTTTGATCATGTTGACTTATTTGTAGATCTTACTTAGCTGATTATTTATTGCCATTTATATTTTCTCTCTATCTATTATAATATTAAAGAAAATAACCAAAAACAGTAAAATTTAATAAAAATAAACTATTTCCAACAGTAACCCAACAATGGGTTGTCGAACTTGTCTGAAAATTTCATAACAGATAGTTATTCATTTATACAATTTTCTTTAAAGTGAGGATTATTGAGAACTGGAGTGAAGAAAATGACATGAAGTTAAAGTCAAGGGATTAATTTAAAACATTAATATCCATGCTTTGTACAAATAATGTTTTTAATTCCCTATATTTTACTATGTGGGGATTTTTTTTCTTTAAAAACTGAAAAAAATTGTTATCAGACAAAGTAAACATTATATGACGTCTGCTGTTCTTTTCAGTTTGATCATACATCTCTTTAAGTTTTTATACAGCATTGGCTTTCGTTGGTTTTGACAGGTCCTGATGGAGGTAAATCTAGAAAAGCGAGTTGGAAGCATCAAATTTATAAAGTGTTCTATGACTTTATTGTTTTCAAGCGTCGTGTTATATACGAAAATTGTTACATGTATATATGAATACTGAATTGTTGTTTTCCCCCAGGAGTTTGAAAGGACATAACATAGAAATTCGGTTGCTTAACCAAAATCTAGTATAATGCATTAGTGTTATTCAATAATCCTAATAATTTGGTACCCTTGTTAAGATTATCAACTGGTCAGAAACAAAATATAAATTATTTGTTTGAAACATTGTTTTTACTATCAATTATATAACTCCTTTTGGTTCCGATAATTCCAAGTGAAGTTTAATCCAGAAATACGACATAGAGCGAAGCTATATCAGTACGTTTTACTTTGATTAACAGAAATCAATGATGTTTTTCTTGCTAACAAATCCTTGCAGAAAAGATAACAATATGTTCTAAAATCTTATTAATTAAAAATATGAATAAATCAAATGTTATTTAACTGCTGTAAATTGTTTTGATGAATGGACATGGGATAAATACTTCATATTCATATTCCAGTTGATCTGAACTAGATGACGGTATATATATTAAGAGTATGATGATCAGTTATAAATAGTCAATACATGACATGGTATGGGAAGAAAGATAACAAAATAAAATCTTATGTATGTTATTTAGAAAATTAAGTGTAATGCGTATTTATTTCGTTTGAATGTGAAAACTGCGTTAGAATGAAATGGGACGAGCAATAACAAAACTCTCAAATAGTGCAAAATATATCTTGCTTTCAAAATCAGTCCGTTCAAATTGGTTCATGTAGTATAAATAAAAAGACTGCATGCAAATTTAAATCTTTAAGTTAAACAAAACTAAGCCATAACAAATTTTGAAACTGAGAAGAAGAGAAGTTTCATTTTATAGCCTAGTTTGATTGTTTGAATGATATGTTGTTGGTAAATTATAAAACGTGTGTTTCCTTTCCTCGAGAAAATTGAGATTACAGAGTAAGTATAAAAAAATGTTCATACTATGATAAACTACGACCAAGTGAAAGTTTATACCGTACATTTGACAAGAAACTTAAAAGGTCCATAATTATTAAATCTGATTCGAACAATTTTAGTAAAAAAATTCGCTGACAATATGAATTGCTCTCCAAAATTTGACGATTTTCAAACCGTCATAAAAGCACTTATTCAATGTTCTGATATTAACCTTTTCTTAAAATATTTCAGTGACAGTCGAAACTCGTACACGTTAACGAATTAAAAAATTTAAAAAGAAAGATCAATTTAAACATCAGTTATATACTAAATAACTTGTACAGCAATTGAAAGTTACGTGTAGAAAAAAACCCACGATTTTAATAAGCAACCTCTCTAAAAATTATATGAAAATAAGAAGATGATGTATGAGACAACTCACCCCAGAGACCAAAATGACGTAGAAGTTAACAATCATATGTCACCATACTGCATACAACAATAAGCAAAATCCATGCCACATCGTCGGCTACAAAAGGCCTCCAAAATGACCAATGTAAACCAATTCAAATGTGAAACTAACAGACTAATTTATGCACTAAACAATAAACAAAAACAAATATGGTATACAGCAACAACCGACTACCACTGAAATAAGGGCTCCTGACTTGGGACAGGTACTTACAGAATTTGGCGGGGTTAAACATTTTGCTAGCGCCAAACCCTCTCCATTACCTGGACAGTGTTAGGTTTGCTTTCTCTATCTGAGGTACATGTATATGAAACATTTTCTTCATTAGTTTTTGTAAATATTCAAATCAATATTTGATGGCTATGTTGGTCACGGAGCCCAAGTATTTTATTTGGATTGAATTATATATAGCATAAATATTAAATTATCCTGGACTCCTTAGTCTTATCATTGTTTTCTTACATAATAGTAATAATTTTCCCCCACAAATTTAATCAATATCAGTCTCTTAACTTACTTTCTGGTGTTGTTGAATTTGAAAGTTTGTATAAAAATTTAGTGAACTAAAACTGATTAACATCTATTATACCGAAACAGAATAAAAGGCATTGATTTTGTTATCAGTAAATCAAAACCATACTTAATATTATTGTTTATTGTAATACACATATGCACACTCACGTTACTACAATCTGTCGATACCTATATTTTGGCATTGCACAATGTCATGTTTTTTCTCTGACTGTTAATGCCGTCTTTACACTAAATCAATTGGATGTTGGATGTTTTTGATTGATATTTTAGTCTTAGATACATGATTTTTTTATTAGTTGTTATTGGCTTTGAGGTAGCTGTCAGTAACTCCGACCTGTACTTTGTTTCAATCTTATTTCTAGGTATGCATAACTAAATACCCTGCCACGTCTAGTCTGTGTTTTTTGTTAGATGTTTTTTCTGATTTTTATCGATCTGATGAGTTTATCCCTTTTCAACTGATTTTTATAGTTTGTTCATGTTTAACCCCGCCACATTCTATATGTGCCTGTCAAAAGTCAGGAGCCTGTAATTGAGTGGTTGTCGTTTATTGCTGTTTTTCATATATTTTTCGTTTATTGTTTTGTAGTTTTTTCTTGTGTTGTGACGTTACACCACTGTCCTAGGTTAGGGGGAGGGTTTGCGCCTTCAAACATGTTTAACCCCGCCACATTCTATATGTGCCTGTCCCAAGTCAGGAGCCTGTAGTTAAGTGGTTGTCGTTGGTTCATTTCCGTAGTATTAGTTTTCGGTAAATTGTTTTGTTATAAATAAAATTGAATTTATTCATATTTTTCCATGTCGGTGCCTTTCATAGCCGACTATACAATAAGGGCTTTTTCATTGTTGGAAGTAGTAGGAAGTGGGGGATTCAGCGGCACTTTCAATTTTTAGGGGTTAGAGTTAAATTTCAAATAGGAGTAAAAGTTGAATTTTGAAAGTTGTACTACAAAATACAAAAATAACTATAAAGACTTGATTACTATAGTATTATATTATGATGGCTTCTTTTGATAATGACTTTAAGAGTGTTAATGCGTTTAAAGACAAGGTACAGGAACAAAAAAATGAAGAAATTTTAAAATGGAAAGACCTTCCCAACGGGGTTATTTACCAAATTGTAGAAGTAAACGAAGTAGACGGCAAGTTTTATAAGAGTAGTATACTTACCATGAAAACTAGGGAAAAGGACACAACAAGGGTGTGGGCTTGCAATGGGTTAAACAGAGAAAAGGAACCCTTGGAAGATACCTTTGTAAGAAGTACGGGGATTAAAATAAGTAAAAAGACTAAACAAGAGTATTTTTCATACGACTTGGTTAGAATGTAAGTAGGAATGAATACCCATTCATTTTTTAATCTAGGTAACACTAGATAAAAAAAAATAGTGGTGAAAATTGAGAAAACATCATAAAGAAATGAGTTAGTAATAGTTATACTACGATGGCTTACTTACGAAATAGAATGTCTGTAAAATGGACAATTGACCGAACCATATTACACCATGAATTTAAGAACTATGTTGTAGATAACACTATGCAATGTAAAACAATAACGCAGTCTGTGTTTCAAGTGCTTGATGGTTTAATTTTTACAAATCACATTTTGACAATGGTAGAAGTATTTATGCAATACCCAAACTTTTTAAAAACAAAGTGGTTTTCTCAGTTTATATGTAATTACCCCTTCAGATTAGTTTGTGTTTACCAATACATGTTAGTATTGTACACTAGAATTTTACTACGGTTTAATTGGTCTTTAAAACAAAAACAAAACCATTGGTTAGTGATTCGTAATTACTATGCTATACTTTGCAAAAAGAACTTTATTAACGACGACACCATCAACTTGATTACTAACCTCAAAGGATTTTCACCTCACTCATTATCTTTTACGTATAAATAAGTTCCAATGAAGGACACCCCCTAATGAAGTCAAATTCTTTTTTTAATCTAGCAAACACTAGTTTAAAAAAAATATTGGTGTGTGTTACGTGTTTTTCTTAGGGAGTCGTAAGTGTTTTTTTTTTTTTTATTGTAGTAAGAGTCTAAGCATGTAACAATACCTGTAAACTCTAGGTCACTAATGTCATCGTTATCCAAAGCGTTACTGTCTGCATCTTCAATCTTAAATTTAGAGGTTCTGATGAGTTGTACGGTATCTTTGTTTTTTTTTACATTTTTTATGAATATGTTTGAATAATACCGTTAACCCCATCATTCCTAACGAATTAACGACCGCTATTGAACTTAAAGGAATACAAGCAATGGCTTCGATTCATATTGCAGCAGTGCTTAGTGCACTGGTAGTACAAATAACGTTTAAAACAGAACAGGTTCCTAATGCAACAGAAAGTACCTTGTCTAGTCTATTTTTAGTTTTTAAAATGTTGGTGTATTTAAGCATTTCTACCTCTAGAAGGTGTTCAACGGATCGCATATTGTCTTCCCGATACGTTTGCTTGTTAGAGTCTACGTCATCCATTTATTCATAACAACCAACCTAGAAGAGGAACTTGACTTAAATGACTATTTGGAGCTAAAAGCAAACTACTACCCTGTTTATCATTTTTATAAAATTTACCTCCATGTTTTAAATACAATCCATCTTCATAGGTGTTAGGGAGTTGAACTGGGGTAAGGTATAAACCTTTACCTTGTTTTTACAAATGCAAACATTACCTCCACGTTTAAGGTAGAGACCAGAACCAACAGCTTTACTCATAGCAGTACTACCTAAACCACTCAAAGCACCTACACCTAAAGCGGGGAGTACTGTTTTAGCTAACATGGGAAGAGCTTGCATGGCTAATCCGACTTACATTTAAAAAAAAAACACCTTCTTTTTGTATGTTTTGTTTGAGTTGTTTTACACTAAACTCCAAGACCATACCACCTTTACCACTTTTTAACAGCTTGTCGATCTTTTGTATTTGTCGCTGAGTGAACAACATCTTATCGTTCCCCCTTTAAATTAGCTTGCGATAAACGAATATTAACGGGACAACCATTCTTGACTGCATGCTTTCTGTAATTTATGGGCTTTACCTTGTGTCAAATTCAAACCATGTGTATGATAGTTCATTTATTTATACCTAACGAAGATTTTTTTTAGGGAACTGGTTTAATTCCCTAAAAAAACAAAACCTTTTTTTTTACTAAGGTTTTTTTCACTACAGCATACTCGTGTTGAAGGGGTTTTAACAGTAAAGCACGTTGCATGTAATACGTTTTATTTACAAACAGTTTTTTAAATTCATCATACACCATGGGTCCTCCAAACTCACTTAACACCGGCAAATGACTAGCACGACAAGGTAAGGGTTCATTACCGAGTTGTTTAAACATGTCTAACACTAACGCTTTACTCCTAACAAACGTGTAATCATGCGTATTGTCTGAAGGCTAAACAACATTCAAACGAACAAAACGGTTGGAAAAGCACTACGTACTTTTGATTGTCTAACATGTAATCCATTACTGTAATGTTACTCCAATACTTACAATACGTGGATTGGAAATGTCTGTCTAAACACTGAGTCAACGTCAGAGTTTAATTTACACACACACCAATAACATCTCTTGTTGTATTCCATATTAAGTCATTAGCTTTTTTAGCTTTATAAAGGTGGTTTATATCTCACGAAGATGAAAACGTATGCTTAAATGTTCACCTCTTAGATCGATGGGAGTTCCATCTTGATCCGTTAGAGTAGTACTCATGCGATTGATGGTGTTTAGTGTGACTGGTTAATAAACCAAGTTTTTAAGAGTTTGAATGATTTTCATACCGGGGGATACGTTTGGGAAGAAACTGTAGATGGTGGGTTGTTGTGATCCATTGACATAGCTACCACTGATGATATTACTATTGACGAAAATGCTGTTGATGCTGATGATGTTGCCAATGGTCACACACTCTGTGTAACCGTTTGTAGCTCGATCGTACGTGTAGATTTCTTTGTTAAAGCCCGACACTGTATTGATGCTATTGTCAACATTAAAATCGACTTGATAGTTTCTAGCTAAAGTAAGTGTTGCCCTCAGTGTACTGTGGTTAGCATCCATCTGGATTTTGGTGAGGTGTTTGTTGAGTTGTAGATTCCTTTGTAACTCGTTGTTGATGTTTTCGATAGAGTAAGAGCCAGTGTTTAACGCAACGGTAAACCAGGTGGCACCATTATCATTAGAATAACGAAAAGTATTGTTCCCTGCATGAATATTTGGGAAAGTGTAGTAAGTCTCCAGGTTGACCACATCCATTTAATAACTCTTTCCATTTTTTAAGTGAATGGGTAGATTGAACCTGGTATCGATTTTGTTGTTATTAGCAGACACAATGAAAGAGAAACCCTCCGTAGGTGCTGTATTTTCAACGATACGTTGTAACAAGTTATGATTCATTTATCTTTAGAACACAACGTTCATCTTTTGTTCATCAGACTCGAACTGTAGGACTCCATCTGAGATCACTACTGCAAAGGCTTTGGTGTTCGCTGGAACATTGTGTTCGAATTTTGCCCTGATTTGAATGTCAACCACAGACTCTTTCAACTTCTCAGACTGGTGACTCACATCAATGACGAACAAAGGGTATAGGTCTATAAAGTCAGAGGGATTTATATTACTTTTGCTTACGAGATGATCCATGTTGAAGAACTTTTTACGAAAATTGGCGGCTTCATTGTACACCATAGATACTTGACACTGGGTAAAGAGGGTGTTAAATTTTACGGCTGGATAATGTTGAGCATTCAGGGTCACATAGATATTTTTTAATCGACAGTGATCAAACACTCTTGATTGTTACTTTTATCGGTTTGGAAGGCAACGATGGTGTATCTTGGCTTCTCCCGTCCAATCTTGGCAGAGAGTTGCCAAGTGAAATCTCTATTATTATGGGGAACATATATGGAATCGCACTGCTTCATGCGGAAACCACAGTTGAGGTTAGTTTTGCTTTGGATTGTTTTGTATAGTTTCATCTTGTTCTCATCGGAGGGGGCCACATGAGAAACGATTCAGGATAGTTTACGTAATACTATCTTTGCTGGATCTACCCCTGCTGCTACATGATATTCCTGAATACTTTCATCAAAAGACACATTTTCTGTGATACTAAGTATATCATTCATTTATTTATAGCGTTTGACGAAATCGTGAATGGTTGCCATACCACTGCCTGAAATGATGTTGTTTAAACGGGCTTGAGGAGTTTTTTGCTTTAAGGAATGAGATGATGTTATTCAAACGGGCTTGAGGAGTCTTTGTTTTTGGTTTTCTACGAACCACATGATCCACAGTTTTGGTAGCTCCTTTTCCCACACCTTTTTATGCTGCATTGGTGGTAGCAGTCATGGCTTTACTTCCTAGAGGTAAACATGCGTCCAGCTAAATTAGCGATCGTGTCAAACAGACTCCTACCACCAATCACATATTTACGTTTGCATCCTTTCTTAATGATTAACATTTATTTATAGGAGTTTACGATGAATCTCTATATACTTCTTACTGTTAATGAAACCACTCTTTTTCATGACATCGAGGATGGCTACGATCTCGTTGCGTCCACCACTATTTCCAGCTTGATAGGAAGCAGTACACAACTCTAATCGATCGAGGAGTTGGTTAAAAGGTAGAAATATGGGTTGTTGCAGTCCATAACCATACTTATGCTCGTTGTAGATTGGTTTGACAATATTGTTCCATTTGTAACTCTTACTCGCTTTAGGCTCGTAAGTGTCTGGTACCTTCATCACCATGAGTTCCCATAAACCAGGAGTTCCTTTGTACCTCACTCCATCGATAAAGATATCATTTCCATCAAACGCGTCCGGTGAAGTTCCGATGAAGATTCCATTGTCTTCAGAACGCAATCCAAAGGTGTGGTCAGCATGATAGGTCATACTGAGTTTAAAACACTCTTGTGCTAGAGGACCCACGTTAATGATGTTTGTAGTTGGTGCAATAGGTAATGGAGTTGCGAGCTTAAAAGGTTCTGAATCTGCAAACTCGGGAGGATCTTAAGGCAATGCAGGTATGGTGATTTTAGAAGCCGTTTTCTCTTGTGCTTCTACGAAGGGTTTAAAAAAACTTGTTAAGGTCACGCCTCAATACCTGCTTGTCACGTCGTTGTTGTAAGTTGTTAGCTTGAATGTTACATTTTACATCGTGCAACTCCTTAGCAAGAGCTTCATGTTGTTTTGGATCGGTAATGCTAATAAACGTCATTTATTTAGAGCGTTGAACGTTGATCGCTGTTGAGCGTTGAACTTTGTTTAGCGTGAAACAATGGAGGTAATGCATATACTACTTTCCTCTTTTTAAAATTCAAGTGTCTAAGACATAGTTTTTTATGAGGTTGACATGGATTAGTGCATTAGTCCTTTGATCGTCGTTGAAGTGCTTTGTGTTGTTTGAGGTGGGTGTTTTGACTTGTGAAAGGTTTTACCTAAATGCCAACACTTAAAGTCATCACCATCATCAAATCGATTGTATATTTGTTCAACACCACATGTTAAACATTGTGTCACCCTGTAGTTAAACAGTACAAAGTTAGGGTCACACACATCATCATTGTTACTACTACTACTACTAAACAGTTCAAGGTAAGGTTTAAAATCTTCAGGTATATTATCCATTCTTTATTATTAAACGACATAGAAGTCGTTTAATTTAGATCTGTATTTCCCATTTTCCTTAGGACTAGTCAGATCGATGGTGAAAAATCCGTAAGGCTCTTTCCAACACTGATTACAGCATGTTTTAAATTCTTGAAATGTGAAGTCTAAGCAATGATCACGATGCATATGTTGAACATTTTTAGCGTCTTGTGAAAATCAGCAGATGAAATTATTATTTTCACGAATCGTTTGACGTGGAAGTTTAAAGTAATGTTGACATAGGTAAAAACAATCCACATTATTATGTCGACCTCTAAAGTAGTAATCTTCACACTTGTTTTGTTTACCTAACATCAAATCATCAAACACCATCAAGTTTTTACGATGGGAATTCAGTTGTCGAGGCTCTGGTATCTCGTCTCCTTGTTCTTAAAAGAAGGCCTCGATACCACTAGGATGTTGAGGTGGGTTAAGTCTTTTACAACATCGATTAAAGAGTGAGGGCATTTCCTTTAACGGATAATAAAGATCGTATGTCTTTTTTGTGTATCCCTTTTCCAATGCATGTTGCAACAGTTGAAAGATGGGTTGATGAAGTGATTTTCCAAACACGTGCAAGAAATCGTAATCTAACAGTCCTCTTTAAGAAGAAAGTTGTTGAGTAATGTCGTCTTACCTGACAATAATCAGTCCTCGAATCGAACGCTGTGGAAGAAGGAAGTGATTCTTTCAGTTCACAGTCGTTTCATTGTATGAGATAGGTATAAGAAGATGTGGTATGAGTGCCAATGAGACAACTCTCCATCCAAGTCAAAATTTATAAAAGTAAACAATTATAGGTCGAGCCTTGGCTCACACCGAACAGCAAGCTATAAAGGGCCCCAAAAATTACTAGTGTAAAACCATTCAAACGGGAAAACCAACGGTCTAATCTATATAAAATCGAGAAACGAGAAACACTTATGAACCACATCAACACACGACAACTACTTTACATCAGATTCCTGACTTAGGACAGGTGCAAACAATTGCAGCGGGTTTAAACGTTTTAATGGTGTCTTCAACGTCCATTTATTTTAATAAATGACACTCTATTGTTTGAAATCTAAAAGGACGACAGAAACAAAAAGTCTCTTCGAAGAGACGACTAGCAACAGACGACGACGAAAAGGTGGAATCTGCGCCGTGTGTGGATCAAAGTAAGGTCTACTGGTAAGGGTTTTATAAACAAACTCATTAACCATCTACCCGTAAAAATCTTCCAGGACTTCAGTTTACGGGACCTGGAACAAAGTTACATCAACGACTCAATGCAGATAAAACACCTAAATCTTGGTCCAAACCTATCAATCAAGTCGATAAAGCTGCCTATCGTCATTACCTCTCTTATGCTCGACATAAAGATACACCGACACGTAATTCCGTGTGTGATAAAAATATACTCTTACAATTAGACTCCATCAACAATCCAACCATGAGAGAGAAAATGGATCGTGGTATCGTTAAACCTCTCATCGGTAATAAAAGACGATTTGGTTTGGGACATAAAAAAAGTTCTTTGGACAGGTCAATTAATAGAAGAATTACATAAACCCGTTCGACGTCGATTCAAGAAAAGACGTGTGATCGCTGGGGGTGTAGATGAGATTTTGACTGCCGATCTCGTCGATATGAGTTCTTTTTCTCGCGATAACAAAGGATTTAAATTCATTCTAAGCATCATCCATGTGTTTTCCAAATATGCATGGCTCATACCTCTCAAAAACAAGAAAGGGTTGACGGTTAAAGATGCCTTCCAAGCAGTCTCCACATCATCATCACGACTTCCTCAAAAGTTATGGACAGATAAAGGTACTGAATTTTACAACAGAGAGGTGAAGGAGTTACTTCGAAAGCACAACATTGAACTGTACTCTGCCGAGAATGAAGAAAAGTCGAGTGTCGTTGAACGTTGGAACCGTACCATGAAAGAGAGGAAAATGTTTAAAAACTTTTTGGCTAATTCTACGCGCACTTACATAGACGTGTTGGATGATCTCGTGCATCAATACAATACGTCTAAACATAGATCTATTAAAATGACTCCTATCACTGCTAGTCAAAAAGAACATGAAAACAAAGCGTATTGGAATTTGTATGGTAACCTTCTTCCATTGAAACAGGGTAAATTTAACGTAGGGGATACAGTTCGAATCACTAAAAAGAAAGGCGTGTTTGAAAAGGGATACACCCCTAGGTCCCACGTGTTAAACACTCAACCTCAAACGTATCGTATCAAGGATTTAAATGATGAGGAAATACAAGGTTCCTTCTATGAACCCGAACTTCAAAAGATGGATCAATCCATGTACCGCATCGAAAAGGTCTTGCAAAACGAACAAGTGGTGGTGTGAAAGAAGTCTTTGTTCAATGGAAAGGTTAACTTAAGTCCTTTAATTTTTGGAAAAACAATCAGACATGCGATAAGAATAGCTTTTTGTTCTTGAGTCACAAGAAAAAAAAGGTTAACTCTTCCCCTTAAGAACGTTTCACCAATCGAAGGTATATTCTTAAATCGTTGATATCTTTCTTGTTTTTCTCTCCTATCGACAACGAACATTCCACCAATGTATCGATTCTTGACATCGTTATACTTTGCATGAGTAACAAACGTTTTCTAATGCATCGATTTTTTGTTGTAATATAGTTTTAAACTCATTTACTTTTCCATCGAATTCTTGTTGCAGTCTTGTTTCAAACGTATCCACTTTCTTCTTACGTTTTTTTGATGGTTGCATCATATTCTTTTTCCATTTGTTTGATATCCGTTTTTATTTGCTCAAAATCGGATTGTAATTGTAATTCTAATTGTCTCGTATTGTATTTCACTTGCTGCATGGCCCATTGTTTCGTTGCAGCATCCATACCGTGACTCGGAGATTTTAGGTTAGTGATACGATTGTTGTTCATGTTCAGATCTTCGAGAAAACTATCCCTATTGATGTTTTCATGTCCATACATTCCAAATTTGTCTGTCATTTTATTTATATTATGGTGGTGAAGGTTTAAACATATGAGCTATGTCTCTACCAGATACCGAACCACTCACAGTTTTTGATCCCCCAGCAGATGTTTCAATTGAATGTACATCATTATACCATCCAAGTCTTCTGTGGTTAGGGTTAGGGTTAGGGTTAGGGCCAACATGCGATGCGATCCACCAATACATCGACTTTTGTTGTGTGGAGGTTTTAATCTTATCAACTTTTTTCTCAAGTTCTTGTTGCAGGGTGGTATTAGACTCTAACCATTTTTTCTCGAGTTCTTTGATTGCTGCATCATATCCTATTTCTATCCGTTCACACTCAGATTGTAATGCTTCGGTTTTACTCGTCACGTCTTTCACTTGTTGCATGACCAATCGTTTCGTTGTAGCATCCGCACCGTGACTCTGATGTTTCAAGTTGGTAGTACGATTGTCGTTCATGTTTGAATCTTCGAGCAATTGACTCCTATTGCTGTCTCTCTTTCCATAAAATCCAAATTTATCTGTCATTTATTCATAGCACCAATGAAAACAGGACTTCAACAAAAGGTTGACATTCCGACAACAATTTCAACACATACAAACAAAAATGTCCACAGACGACTGTTCCTTCTATCTGAAGATCATCGGTGGTGTCGTCGATCTTAGGTTTTAAGTAATTTACCATTTTGTCAGAGGGTGGAGGTCCATAAGAGTCAAAATACACTTTGCTAGTTGTCGTCTTATACCAACACGTCCAATGGGTTCCCGGTCTCCATAAGGTATCGTGGTTTAAAATACCACAGTCTTTACTGTGTATTTGGGAAGGTAGGGTATCCCGCATGAATACACATCTAACATGGGGTATTTTAAGAGTTTTAACTGCTTTCTCCAACTCTTGGTTCGATAGTGGCTTGTTAGGAAGTAGAATGTTGTGCGCTCTTATCATTTATTTTAAGTTTTATAGCCTTATAACGAAGGCGAAGTTGGAATCGTCTTTCAGAAGTATCCATCATTTGTTTACATGCGTTGAAGTATTGTCGTTCTACAGCTGTTGATGTTTTAAGACATTTCGATATTATAGGTAATTTAGTCATTCTTACCTTTAGAAACACACGTCTTTAAGGTATGTTTTCAATTTTGTAATGTCCGTGTGCTAGGGTACTAATACCATCGGGTAAGATGTACCGTTTGTCATCGTTCGCTGAAAGGGCTACTTTGTTAATTTCTTCACTGTAAATGGTATGAAGATGACTACGAATAACATTCATCGTTCTATACGTGGATTGTTGTGTGGTTAAACAAGTTTTGTAATCGTCAAATGTAATGTTACGTTTGATGACTGTCTTTTCATACCTTTGGCTTTCTTTTTGTCTTCACCATCATCCATTCGATACGAGTACATTGTAGCTCGAAGCCCCACAAACTCTGCTCTGCACTTACCTTTACATTCATCCTTAAATTTACCAATATGTTTTTGGTTCACACCTGTTGGAATTCCAAAGGATTATTAGCCTCGTACTCGGACGTGTCAAACTTGATTGTATGTGGGGTATCATGTCTTTGTAAAAATCTTCGGTTTGAATTTCATAGGTTAAACTATCGGTATCGGTGAACAAAAGTCGTGCCTTATCCCCATACATGTTTCGTATAAACCCATAATAAAAGTTATACATTAAAATTTTAGAAATTTCTAAAATGCAACTCCTTAAGTAAATGGGCTTGTCAAATTTGAGTTTGTTTTTTTTTCATATGCACAGCTGACATGTTTTCAGTAAATACGACTCGACGGTCAAAGTTGGGTTTGGCTACTAGTTTTAATGCTTGTTTCTCTGTCGTCACTACTTTAACATCTACACGTTTACAAATGTTTTCCATCGTTTTAGCAAACACAGAATTGTTTTGGTTACCGCTCTAAGTTTTGTGTTTTGTCAATGTAAGACTTAAGCCAACGTCATTGTTTAAATGTAATGACACGAT
Organism: Mytilus californianus; assembly: GCF_021869535.1. Taxonomy (NCBI): domain Eukaryota; kingdom Metazoa; phylum Mollusca; class Bivalvia; order Mytilida; family Mytilidae; genus Mytilus; species Mytilus californianus. Next base: position 113,141,236 of record NW_026262668.1, read on the forward strand.
GTACTTTTGTTAATGGAATGCCATTCTGAAGACACTGTTTCAAATTTCTATAATGAAGTACATACTTCTGACGGGAGTTTAAATGGGGAATTAATTTATTAACTCCATTCATGTTTATACTTTCAGGTAGAAAGGGGTAATCGTTATTACTATCATGAAGCTCTGATGGATACTCTAAATCACATTCAATCATACACCCCACCTCCCTATCATCTTCCCAATGTAAAATGTCTTCCACTTCTTTTGGGTCTCCCCATTCAAAGTCACCTGTAGGTAAAGGTTCTGACATAGCCCACCCATATATATTATTGGCATCTAAAAAGATTAAGCATTTTGTAGGTTGTGTTGTATCGTGGTGACTCATGTATTTATGGTTCATCTTACCATGTCGATGACTTGACACACCTCCTCGAACGGCTTTTTCCAACATCAGTAGCATATTTAAATCGTGTAATAATTCTAGTTTTACTTTACTAATTTTTGAAGCTACATCATATGCTAATCCTGGTGATGTATAATAATGTAAAGGGTCAAGTCTATAATGTTGTAAACACATGTCTCTAAAATCTTCAAAGATGTCCTTTACTGCTTTAAATTTGTCTTTAGTTAAATTCTTTGCTAAGGTGTTCAGCAAGTGTTCAGGGATAAACCTACACAAATCAATGAATCGCATTTTTAAGTGAGTACCCTCTACTTTCTTTGAAAAACTAATATTCTTCTCATCGGTATTGAGAATGCAGTCAATCTTACCCACGGTAATCCCCAATTCCTTTACAAACAAGTGGGTGTCATACCCTGTTAAATTGTGAAACACAATAGGAACAAAGGTGGGAAGTTGAAAGTCTAAATTACACTTCTTATGTGCTGCGCCACGATACTTACCTGTTAAGTGATCGTGGTCACGCACTTTGTCTGTCCCCAATTCATCATCACAAATGTAACAACGTTTTTGCTTTAAAACATGCATCATCTACTTTTGTCATCACCTTATCTTTTTCATCTTGGTACATGTCTGCAATGTCTTTCACTTCTTCCATATATTCCACAAACTTGTTAGTCATCTCTTTCCCATAGTACCGTAGTCCTTCTTTAGTTTCCTTATATGTATACTTAACACGGTAATGAAAACCAGAAGGTGTGTGTCGTTTATAACCGTTGGTGTAAGGGTTTGATACATCAGGTTGACAGGTGTCTATGTTGTTTAAATAACATTCGAAATCAGCATAAATAACAGCATAAATAACAGCAGGAACACGCATAGATCGTTTATAGTTTTGAAAATAAATACAATGACCTTCATCTGGCATCATCTTAGTTGTTACTGGATCCTTTTGATTACAATACTCCATGTGTTTATCTTAAATGTCTTGTCTTGAAAAGTGGTTTAAACATCTTCGACACAAATGAACCGATTCTTTATGATGTATTACTTGTGGTGTTAAAAGACGTCATATACTCTTAATCCAACAGTAATGTTGTTTAGTAGCGTTGGTTAAAATCAAAAGGTCTACATGTGTTGTGCCAGTATTGTTTGAAATTCTTAAAGGGTACACTTGTAATTTTTCTTCTTCATACTCATCTATTTCTACACCATCATAACCAAACACATTAATGTTAAGGTCTGTATTTCGTCTTTCAAATTTGTTAATTGATTTTAATGATACTGGGAAATCAATGCTGTCAAAGTTTAGGTCGTTTTCCCATTTGATGTATCGACTTACACGCTTAGTACAATTTTTGTCCACGTCTTCATGGTGTAACGCTGATAGCACCGCCCACAAAAACACTTGTCGCCCTTGTTTAGTACATTAATAATGGCTTTCTTTTTAGCTAGTTTAGCTGGAAGAGGTATGTATGAATTCCCCTTGAGTGGTATTAATTTATTTATATGAATTTCTAATTCCTTAATGTGACTAAATGTCCAACCACTACCTTCACGCATGTATCTTACCATACTTTCTTTGCCTTTTCCATCATAAATGCAATGTCTAAATCAAGGTCTGTTGCTTTTGTAATAGTCACTACTGTATATTTACAATAAGTAGTCATGTAAGTGCTGTCACCTGTGGCTGGGTTAGTTTTTACCAATTCTACTCGAAGTACTAGTTGCACCTTCAAAGCCTTATCTTTTATAAGTGACTCTGTAATTTTAGTGCTCATTTTGCTTTTACTTGCCTGTTAAAAAAATATCTACATCAAAAGGTTTTAAAGGTTCAATCATAACTGTACGAAACGTAACTTTTAATGCTTTTTTTCTATCATATACTTTTAAGGGGAGTTTTACTAAATCTTGTAAATCATCCTTTCTTAACCAAGAATACTTAGTTTTACCTTGGTTTTTTGCAAGTGTTTTTAATTCCTTTTTAGTGAACACTTCTTCACGTGTAAACTTATGGTTGTTTTTTTTTCAATGAATTTAATCAACATGTCTTTGGATTTCCTGCTGTACCCACTTAACCCTTTATCCTTAGCCAATTGTCGAAGTTGCTTTACAGTCATGTTCACCTGTAACTTTACATTAGGTGAATCTGTTTTTACAAATCTAGCACCATCACTTTCACTTGGTTTATGTGTTGTAGATGTCAATCCAGATGGGCCAGGCATGTTGTCTGTATTCATTTCTTTATTTACTATTAATAACTCATTTCTTTATGATGTTTTCTCAATTTTCACCACTATTTTTTTAATCTAGTGTTACCTAGATGAAAAAATGAATGGGTATTCATTCCTACTTACATTCTAACCAAGTCGCATGAAAAATACTCTTGTTTAGTCTTTTTACTGATTTTAATCCCTGTACTTCTTACAAAGTTACCTTCCAAGGGTTCCTTTTCTCTGCAAGCCCACACCCTTGTTGTGTCCTTTTCCCTAGTTTTCATGGTAAGTATACTGCTCTTACCAAACTTGCCATCTACTTCGTTCACTTATACAATTTGGTAAATAATCCCAGTATGAAGGTCTTTCCATTTTAAAATTTCTTCATTTTTTTGTGCCTGTACCTTGTTTTTAAACGCATTAACACTTTTAATGTCATTATCAAAAGAAGTCATCATAATATAATACTTTAGTACTTAAATATTTATAGTTATTTTTTTTCAATTTTGTAGTACTACTTTCAAAATTCAACCCTTACTCCTATTTGAGATTTAACCCTAACCTAACCATAACGTTCAATTTTCATCTCTTACTCGTATTTGAAAATTAACCCTAACCCCTAACTCTAACCCTAACTTTTAAAATTCATCTCTTACTCCTATTTGAAATTTAACACTAACCACTAAAAATTGAAAGTGCCGCTGAATCCCCCTCTTCCTACTACTGTTGAAGGCCGTACGGTTGCCTATAATTGCTTACATCTAGTTCATTTGTACTGTGGTAGATAGTTGTCTCATTGGCAATGATACCACATCAGATTTTTATATGTATCAGTAAAGATGTCTGCTGACAAATTGAACTAACGAAGATGATATAATATGAAAAAAGAAAATGTGTCCACTTGATATTAGACATACATGTATATTTATACAGTTCAAATCGTAAAGAATATGTGTCCTAAATTTCAAGTTGATGAGACCACACCTTCATGAGTAAACTACCATTGGCCAAGACTTTAAACCTACATTAAACCAAAAACTGTAAACCTACATTAAACCAAAACCTTAAACCTACATTAAACCAAAACTTTAAACCTACCTTGAACAAAAACGTGAACCTGATACACAAAACACGAATGACATAATATCATTCCCCTAACTATACTACACGGGCTTATAAAAGTAAATGAGCTTGTCACTTGACTGTAATATTTTTAAATGACAAAATGGTTGATAATTAAACATTCTGCGAAGTACATTTTAACGAACAAGCTACCCAACTAGTTGACAGATCGGTATTATGATCGTACAGATAAGGTAGTGTAAGTAAACAAGAAAAGACGTTTCAATATGTAGACTGATCAATTATACTAAAGCGTCCCACGTACTAAAGCGACGGTATAATATGATCGTTGTGTTAGGTAGTTCGTACCAGCAACATGGAATAGCCAGATCTTAACAAATTTGAGAGCTTGATATTTTTGTAGTATACGTTTAACAAATTTGAGAGCTTGATATTTTTGTAGTATACGTTTAACAAGTTGAGAGCTTGATATTTTCTAGTAAACGTTTAAGCATCTTGATTTATCATTATATAAAATAGAAACACGAGTAGATAGAGAAGAGGAAGAGAGATAACATTATTACTTCACTTTTTATTACCGTGAATGGTAGGGTTTCCAATAAACCATCGATGATTGGTCTTTATATGAAGTTACTATGCTGGGTGATAAAACAATATTGAGATTTTGTCGACTTATTTAATAAAGGTTTTGCTCCTATTTCAATTTGAACAAACATGATTGATTTCCTAACAGATAACGTAAGTTCACCTAAGTATTGAACTTAAATATGTAAAGATCTTGCTCGTTAAAACTTTTTTTTTCATATTTTTCTTGTTGGTTTCATAGTATATGATATATTGAATCTGTTCCAAACATGTTAAGAAGTATAATTTAGTAAGTCCTCGAGATGGTGAGTATTGGCCAATTGCCTACAGAGGAATACAAAAAAAAAACAACAAAAAAACAAAACAAAAACAAACAAAACAAAACAAAAACAAACAAACAAACGAAACAAAAACAAACAAACAAACAAAACAAAAAAAGCTCGCCGTTCATTTGTTTTTGGTTTTGTGTAAAGTTCCTTGTAGTTTTTGAAACATTATATCCTTGTGTCTTCTTTCATTTCATTTACAATGTATATAGAATAATGCATTTTAATCTTGATACTGTCTTTATCATCTAGAATATCAGTGTGTCCAAGTTTTAAAACAGCTTCGATAACGCCAGAGTGTTATATGGAAATTAATAAAACATGAGCGATCGGTCTGCTTCATATCTTAATGAATTATATCTACACATTTACATTTATATTTACAGTGACAGTACATGTTCACAAGGAATAGATGACTTCAATTTCCCAGTAGTAAACTTACCATGTAGCAACTTCTAGTACGTACTGCAAATGGAGTATATGTTTTAGTTGATGAGATATTCTAGGGTTACAATGATTTTCATCTTGGAAGAATGATTACATAAAGGATTCTCAATCATAAAGATGAATTTATTTATTCAATTATTAACGAAAACCATAATAATTTGTTCGAACGTGTTGAAATATTTGTATCAAGGATGACCACGCAGATGTTCTATTTGTCGTCGATGCAATCACGTCCTCCTTCCTCGTGTATGACATCACCAAATGTGACTAATCACCGGAATTGTCATGATCAACACAGTAGGGACCATCAGTCAAGAAGGAAATGTTTGGGCCTTTCTGGAACACCTAACTTTGTTCATCCCCATTTTGTTGCTCAGTCTCTGGTTTTCTGCATAGTGTTTTGACGGTCGGTTGAAAAGAAGTTAAAAAATAACAACATCGTTACCGCGTTATTCTTCGTCAAAATTCAATAGTGAGGTGTAAAAAGTAATACTGAGCATGCAACCATACAAACAAACGTTTATAATCAAAAATATAAAAGCAATGATATGCATATGATCTCAAACAATATACATATATGTTATTTTTAACTCACCTAAAAATTCCGTACTCGTTATGTGTCCAGCTCGTCTAACTGATCCCTACAAACCCCTTAAAGAATTGTTGTTGCAATGATTCTTCACGTGCAAGGGTTTTACTGCCGGTCGGAAGAAGACCAAGGGTGACCATATTTCTATCCCCCAGTCACCTTTGGGGTTCTTTCAGAATCGGTTTATGCCTTCTTTCTTTCATGTTTGCTTACTTTTTCTTTCATCACGGTGTTTTTCCTTCGCGTTTCTTGTTTTTTTTTTTACAAAAACCTTTGTAAAAATAACTCTACATGTATTTACAAATTCTTTTTTTTGAGTTATTTTTGAAAATTAAATAAAATTTTCAAATGTTGACGCATTTTAAATTTGTATCCATATTTGGTTTCTATTTATAACTCTTTCTTTCGTTTTCATATTTCTCTTTAATTTTATGTTGCTAGTTATTATTTCTTAAAACCTTAATTAATAGCATTTGGATTAAAATTTCTGATGTCACATTCTACTATAAAAAAGTAATCATCATAAACAAATGGCGGAAATAAAGTGTTTTCATTTCGAATGTTCCGATAGGGCATTGTTTTCAACTAAGTAAAATAAGACAGATTTTGAAAAAAAATTCCTTTCAAAATATTGATTTGAAGGTAATTGTCCTTGTCATTTCACTCGTTGAGTTCAAATTTTAGTACATTAAGGCATAATTTGTCAAATTTAAAGACTTTTCATTCATCTGTATAGCTCTATAAGCTCTCCTTTGATTAACTTCAGTCCGAACCTCAAATATCGAATTTCGATTTCGAACTCCAAACGTCAATTATTGAATCTCGCATGAGGAATTTGGAATCTCGAATGGTCTGTTCATGCTTTTCAATAGCCCTTAACACTGGCATATATATGTCAGCTTTAGAAATTATAATTCATTACCATAAATAGAAATAGAAATAGCGTAGACAGAAATAATTATCACCAGAAGTCCACTTTACTAGGATGACGGATATTACATGTGACAGGTGGTAACTATTTTATTACATGTGTGCAAATAACGAAGAATTGGATTTTAATGTAAATATAAGCAGTAAGTTTTACTGATTCGTGTGGGTCATTGATTAGTCGACAAAATTACATCCTGCATTCATATCTAGTGGTTTTCGTCGAATAAGGTAGGTCGGTGAATTTGTTATCATAATTATTCTCTTTCTATGATTAGTTTTATTTCTATGTCGTTTAAATTTTAGCGTCGTGTAAGAACATAAAGGATAAGAGAATGTTAAAAAGAAGTTAATGGGACAGCAGACAATAATACTACGTTAAACAGTCAAACATATTCAACTAGAGTCGTATATATCTTTGTAAATATTTAACAAAAATTTAAATGTACATCCAATGTTAAATATTTTCTACGAGGCTGGAGATCAAAATGGACATTTCTGTGGGAGTTCCTTGTCTTGAAATGTATAAATAAAACTGTTTTTTAAAGTAAGTCTGTTCGTATTTGTACGGTCGTTTTCCAGTGTTTTTTGCATGGCTTCCGTTCGAACGTGTCTTATTTATAGTTCTGATTCTAACCGCAATAAACCTCTAACGCTCGGTATTAAGATATTTCCAAAAATGTCCTTGAATGAGAATCATATTAATTTTGAATTAATTGTTTCATGTCATGCCCTTATGCTCGATTACACATGGGCAGGCATTATATTTGGAAATATCTTAATACCGAGCGTTAGAGGTTTATTGCGGTTAGAATCAGACCTATAAATAAGACACGTTCAAACGGAAGCCATGCAATTGAGCATAAGGGCATGACATGAAACAATTAATTCTAAATTAATATGATATTCATTCAAGGACATTTTTAGCATTACATACAAACCTTACAAATGTAAATATGTTACAAATTCAAAGTTGGTCAGCTATAATTTGTTGATGAAAGGAGGTACCGTTACAATGTAGAAATTAAAAAAAATATAAGAAAAAATATGATTGTTTGGCCAAGTGTAGGTAAAATATTATGGGAGACTACAGAACTGTGAGCTACAGAGGACAAGAACCATATGCGGCAAAACGGCATGGCTTTGTAAAGTATTATGAGAGACAACCAGAACTGTGAACCACAGAGGACAAAAGTCAGTGACAACAATACGACATGACTCTGTAAAGTATCATGAGAGACTACCAGAACTGTGAACCACAGAGGACAAAAGTCAATGACAACAATACGACATGACTCTGTAAAGTATCATGAGAGACTACCAGAACTGTGAACCACAGAGGACAAAAGTCAATGACAACAATACGACATGACTCTGTAAAGTATCATGAGAGACTACCAGAACTGTGAACCACAGAGGACAAAAGTCAATGACAACAATACGACATAGCTTTGTGAAGTAAATGAGAGACTACCAGAAATAACTTATTTATGAATACCAGTCGGGATTCTTACCAATAATTTCAACTGCTAATCAGTTGATAGAAATTTACAATTGTTTTGTTATTCACTAGAGAAAAGGGAGATTAATTTCTTGTGATTTTTCGAAGGCGTTTGATAAGGTTTGACATAATGGACTATAACACGAACTAAAATTCTATGGAATTCATAATAACTTACATAGTTTTCTGAATGAAAAAAGGGAAGTAATCAAAAAATCCTGTTCTTCTCCGATCTCTTTTTAAGCAGGTACACCAAAATGTCGGTCAAAGGACCTCTTCTTTCTTATCTTCTATAAAAACGATATTGCCGAGAATCTCATATTACTAACTAGTCAGACACTTTGACACTTCTTTCAGCTATTCTAGTGATGATAAATCGCAAATACAAACTGAAATTAATCGACAACGACCGAAATATAATGGGTAAATGGTGAAAAAGATGGTTCATGTCATATCATCCACATAATGCTTTCTCGAATTATGAATTTCATGTTTTATGGGCAAAATATTCCAGTCACCGATTACCACGAACAACTTTGAGTTACGCTTAGTAACGATGCAAAAATGAAACATACCGAAATACATAATTACACATCCACGTATGCAAATATATAGACTTAGCAGGTCAAACTTAGAAAATTAAACTTATCATGTTTCATTTAAACGATCATTTTTGAATATGCCAGTAAAATATGGGCCAACTGTGGAATTCGTATTAATAACAAACTAAAAAAATTAAAACTTAAAGCTGCAAGAATTCTTACTGGCTTACCAATATTTACAAATACAAGAAATATCTATAAAGATATTGGGTGGGAATCTCCTCAAGACCGTAGCAGAAGAGCTAATGTTGTACGAACCTAAAAGTTGAAACGCTCCTAATTATATATGCGATTTGATTCCGCCACAAAGTACTACTACACATTCTGTAAGAAATGATGACACTTTTATGTTACCTTTCTGTAGACTTCCGACACTTTTATGTTACCTTTCTGTAGACTTCCGACACTTTTATGTTACCTTTCTGTAGACTTCCGACACTTTTATGTTACCTTTCTGTAGACTTCCGACACTTTTATGTTACCTTTCTGTAGACTTCCGACACTTTTATGTTACCTTTCTGTAGACTTCCGATATGCAGTGACTCATTTAACCCATCAACTATTAGGTTATGGAATATCAGAATCGTTATCTAAGTTTAAAAATAAACTAAAACCGTGCTCTTGGGTAGAAAATAAGACGTTGCATAGTTACTATGCCTTTGGTCCAAGAAACCTCAATATCATTTTAACGCATTTAAATGTTAAACTTCATAATGACGCGCATTTAAAGTGAATTTAGTATCAGATCCGTTTTGTCGCAATGGGTTTCCCCTTGAAGATTAGATTTCTTCGTTAAAAGTCCTCTTTGTATACATTTACGTCATGTTCTTATGAATAGTCTTAACTGGTTACCAGATGACCTTGTATTGGAACTAGAAAATATAGCATCCGGTTGTAGCAAGCTGACAAATAAGCAATATGAAGATATTCTTATAAATGTCTTTGTCTGTATTAAATATGCCAAAAGTTTCCTCGTTTAATCATTACTGTGTAAAATCTTAATGTTGTAAAAAAAAACCCACACACACATGTATATATTTTCCACTCCTTTTTCTTCATAGCTTTCCTTTCTCAACCTTGTTTTTTAAACTACAAGTGGTTAAGTTAAATTATGTCATAGTGAATTTAAATATTTGCAAAGCTATGCAATTCTGTTATTCATATTGTATCTTAGGAGACGACGTTCTAGTTTTCTTATGTCTTGTCCTTTTTGTGATATTTTTAAAATAAAATGTGTTTAAACAAAAATAAAGAAAAAATCTAATTTTTATTTTGACAATCAAGACTCGCTTTCAAAGATTTGAAAAGTATTGTATGGTACATGCACATGAGTAACAGCAAAGACGGTTATAAAATCACTATATATAGATAACAGGTTAGAAATAAGGCCTCTCAGATGAGAGATACCCCTTTCATGAAAGATACTCGAATGATAATTTTCAAGAGCTAAAATTGTATTTAATTAGGACTTACCATTGTGATTGATTGATTGATTGTTGGTTGCTTAACATCCAGTGGTTAGCCATGTTTAAAAATCGCACTAACTCATAAAAGGACTTAATCTTACATCATATATACGTCCTTGCTCATGACAAAAACACGCCTATGCAATTCATTTTTTTTAAATGTTAAATAGAATCAAATTGCGTTAGTCTATAATAGCTATTTCCAACACATCTCTACTGTCGCTTTTTTTAAATACATGATAAGCAAAGTGTAATTCGTTTAGTGATACTCATAATGATGTTACTCCTATTTTTCTAACTATTTGGAAATTGAATACAATGTGGAAATGAGATACAGAAAGTAATAAAGGAATCAACTTTAAAGATTTGATAAGCATATCTTTGTTTATTTATATTTTGAATTAACTAGCACCTAAATTGAAATAATTTTCTGGAGAACACAATACTGCAAAATAATTTAGAAATTGTTTCCTAAATTTCTATTGGAAATAGACCATTAATTGATTTGCAGATAATTACTCGTAGCTTGAGTTCAAATGATGCAAAACTTTTAAGCTAATCATTACTATGAAGATAATTTTGATAACATTTTTTTAAAGCAAACATATCTTAATAATAATGGAGATACAACAGTATAACATTGTTTTTTCTGAACTTCCGGTGCTTAATGTTGAATTAGCTATATTATATTTTAATGGAAAGTGTGGAGATATAACGTAGACATATCTTATTATAGTTGTATAGGGAGATATATCCTTGCACCTGGATCTCAAATGTATAACTATCTCCATTTTTATCAAAAGTGGACATAAGATATTATAAGACTCGCTCACAAGACGAATTTACCTCTGCTGTGAATAAAATCAGTTTTAAGCACAATTTAATGTAAACTTATCAAAGTATCAGTTCAAGTTGAATCGTTTATTAAACACACATCTTTATATCAAGCTGGTATCCATTCTTGGGGTAAAAACCAATTCATGTTGTCAGCCATTTTTTTTTCGAAATTTGTTCAGATAAGTCTTGAAAGTCATAGGAAAATAGTACACAGGTTTGAAATAACACATTTTTCAAAGGTTATATAGTGATGTACGTCCATCAGATTTGTGTGAGGTTTGATTTTGTGTCTTTAGATAGACCCAGCAGACAATATCGGTATACCGTTTTGATCAATATTTTAACTAAAAGAAAATAAATTTAAAAGACAAAAGCAGAGAAGATATTGCAGTCTACGTTTTAAATGTATCATGTACTATGAATGTTTTTTAAATTATGTACACCTGATGAGGCGGATTGATGCGATGACAATTTGAAAATTACTTACTTTTCTTTTTTTTCCTCATTAGTTTTTTCGTCGGGCAAAGCAGTCTTTATTTTTCAACGACTAACGTGAGGGTACCCAAATTGCACTTATTTTGACATTTTTTTCACCTACGTTTTTTTTAAGATGCAGACAAAAGTCCATTCTGTGTTTATTTTAAGATGTATACTTATTCACTTATAGTTCCACCAATTTTGAATCCGTATGGACACATAGAAAAATGGGTTTAAACCTACCTCCAAAAGATCCATGATTCTGTAATGAGGAGTACCCAAGTTGCATCCATGTTTACATTCACATCTGTAAAAATCGAATAACTGATGTTTAGTTTTATTTCTTCAAATATTTAGAACAATTTGACAATTAATCCATGCTTACTATTCATTTTTTGAGAAATGGATGTCTGTAACATATTTTAATTGCTCATTTTTAAAAGTTGACTTTTTGTGGACGTTGCAAATATACGTTTCCGTAGATTTTACTATTTGGAGTGAAGATTTCATCTATTGATATATATATTGTGAGTGTTTTGCGTATATTTAGATATATTTAGCTGTGTTGAAAGACGTGCATCATGTCAAATCACAAAAATAGAAGTTGTTTAGTCTCTAAGAAAACTTGTAACATTTCCATTGCTATTTTTGCTAAATTTGTGCAATTTGGGTACTCGGTGCAATATGGGTACTGTGACGTTATAGTTCTTGCGCCCTTTGTAACTGGTACCAAAAAAAAAAGATGAAAGAAAACAATGAAAAAATAAACAAGTTGATGCCTTTATTTCCTGATATATAAAATCACAGAAAAGTCCAAGAATAATACGATTTGAAAAGTAGTTTTGTATTTATGTATATATTCACATCTTTGATATAACTTTTTGAACGTGTTGTCCTCAGTAGTTAGAAAGTGTAATCTGATGTGAAACTTACAGAAGGGACAAATATCAAAAAGTTTTGAACCTCGATTTAACTTAAGAAAGGATTTCGGTACAATGTTCTGGATGCATTAACATGTGACGCGAATTACACGTTGTTTGCAGACAATCGTATCCTCATACCAGGGGTATAAAAGAACAAAGTTTCTGTGTCCCCTGCGTCCAAGGCAATATATAAAAACAAAACATTTTGTTTTAACTTTTGAATAAATATCTTACAAAGGGTGTATCATACAGAAAAGAGGGACACACTTCATCCGGGCACCTCTCCTGAAACGGGAAAAAACATCAGAGGTTGTTAATATTCTTTAAATTGGATGAAGGATTGGTGTCAGCTATTTTAAAAATAGACAGACAAACTATCAAACACCAATAAGAAATAGACGCAAAGTAAACTGCAAAAGACTTTTGTGACTTCCAACATTCAAACATTATGGAAAGACTAGAAACCAAAAATAGCAGACCAGTTAAATTGGTTGATTTTAAGGCAGATTTAAAAACATATATGACGAATGGTCGATAGGGCTCCTAGAGTCTCTTGAATGTGCTATTTGTATATTATATCGAAGCTCTCATTATCCGAAGCCAATAAAGGGAACATTGCATGCTCGATGGGTTTCACGGCTGTCCTCTAACAGTTGGGCTAACCAACCAGCTCTCCTTCTAGTGCACATATATTCGCAATCGGATCCTGTGTAATATACCGCGGCATTCAGATACTTCAAAGTGATGTTTTAGTGTTGTAAAAGATACAAAAACCGCTATTCTGCACCAATTTGATTGAATTGGAAAATTCATTTATTGTTTTTAAGAGATCATAAAGAAATACTGGGTCTTTGCTTAGCAAAGAGAAATCAATGAATTGTCTCGAGCAGATTTGTATCCAATGTATTAGCCCATCTGTATATTTAGATAGATAGGCACTAAAACATATCTGACGAATGATCGATACTGTGTACCGAAACAGATCGACACGTATAACCTTGTACAAGTATCATTAAAACATTATAAGGTTCCTCTTTGGGGTAAATAGTTGGATAACATTATGATGAGAAACCATTTTTGTCAAACGAACCCCTCAGTCTCGATTGATTATAGTCGAGTTTGTTTTAGTTATACCTTCATTCATATCTTCCAGACTCGAGTCACTAGTTGTTTAATTTTGTCATTAATCTGTCCAAATGCTCCTTATCATTTGCAAGCCTGTGCTATCTTAAATCTTTTTCTGTACGATTCGTTAAAGCCACATACATTTGTTCAGTTTTAAAAATAGTTTCTTGGAATTAGTGCTTTAAAAAATGATTTTAACAGCGGTACAGCTACCTTCAACTGCACCCGTTAAACGATTAATCTCATTGACCTACCCCACAGTTTGGTATATTTAAATAAAATTTTATCTTAGCATGTAGATTAATATAGATTTTTGCTGTACTGTAACAGTAACGATTTCGCCAGTACTGTAACAGTATTGATTTCTACAGTACTGTACCGGTACTAAGTTTTCAGTTCTGTAACAGTAGTTTTTTTTCAGTAATGGATTCAGTACTGATTTTTTCAGTATTATTTCAGTACTGTTTCTAGACTGATTTATTTCAGTAGTGATTCAATACTTACTTTTGATTGCTGTTCCTTATTGATATTTCATCTTGTTGAAGTCACTCTTTCTGTGAAGTTTTTTTTGTTGGTTCAATATTCCATAATGATAAATGAAATTAAGGAGATGTTGTATGATTGCCAATAAGACAACTATCTACTAGATAGACCATTAAAATGAGGATATGAAGTACTCTTTTGTTAATTCAGTTTCTTATATACACATGTTTATAAATTGAGTGTGGTTTAAAGAATTTGAGTAAATACTCATTGATGTTGCAAAATAAAATAGCATCTGTAGGATTTTTGAAATTACACATCACATTACAGTTCCAGCGAGACTGAGGTACGAACAATGTCAATCTTTTTTGAAAATTGTCTGAATAAGGTTTGTAGAGAATTTGTAATAGAATGGAGAATGGAAACGGAGAATGTGCCAAAGAGACAACAACCTGATCAAAGAGCAGAAAAAACAGCCCAAGGCCACCGATAGCTCAACGCACTAAGAAAACCCCACACTCGGAGGCGGGCTTCGTCTGGCCCCTAAACAATAATGTATACTAGTTCAGCGAAATGGATGGCATACTAAACTCCAAAGCATACAAATGAACCAAAATGTTAAAAAAAGACACACGAGACTAGCAAAGACTAGAGGTTCATGACTTGGGACAGGTGCAAAATATTGCAGAGTTAAGCATGTTTTGTGAGATCTCAACCCTCCCCCTTTTCTTCTAGCCAATGTTGAATAAACAAAAACACAGCAAATCGCACAGTAAATCTCAGTTTAAAGGAAGTAAGAGTTTGATGTTAGAATAGGTAACAGTAGAAAACTACGCAAAATTACAAAGATAAACATAAATTAACAGAGGACTACAAGCAGTTACTGACATGCAGACTGCAATTAAATTGATTGAAAGATTATTTCTCCATCATATGAAAATCAACCACAATCCCTCCCGTTAGCCCGGGGTTTAGTATCATGCCATCATAAATCATACTTTGTATTGTGTATTGTGAATGGTATCTGCATTGAGCGTTACTTAGGTGTGAACAAATCTTCTTTATATCTGCAATCTGTCCTATTAACCTTAACTGCAGAGCATATTTAACTAAAACATACATGCAATTTTGCGTTACAATATATAAGTATCCTGTAAACAGGAAGTTGAAGGAGGGTGAATTTTGAACTGCATTACTCAGTATATATAGCATGTTCACAAGAAGACTGATGACTTTCCGGAAACTCTTGATTTGTAGTTCCTCGGAAAAATGTGATGGATTTGCATATTAGAGACGGACATACAGAGGTAAAACAGTATAAAAATCTAAATACTGATGTCCAACAGACTAATTAATTTCTGAAGGATGTTATTTGGAACATCTATTAACCTTTTTGATCTTTGAACATAAGTGTCCCCCCCAAAAAAAAAGACCTTGTCATACCTTCTCCTTTCATTAAAATGACTTAATCAATTATACTTCACCTTACAAGTTACATGAATTTGTGTTACTTTTTGAAAGATTTTCAATACTAGTACTAACAAAAGCTCCTGTTGAAATTGAGCAGTTACATAATGTGTTTTTTTTCTCTCTCTCAATTTAATGTTTTTAATCACTGTTTTCTTCAGTCTACTTCAATTTCATTTTCACTCCTCTTCTAATGCTTATGATATATATCTTTGACAACTTGTATCTGAAAAGGGAAAAGTGCATAATAACACTGTGCAGATTTCAATGTTATCATTTTTCCAAGTGACTAGTCCAATAATTAGGTCAAATATAGGTCAACCATAACATAATGTGTACAATATACATGCATTGCTTCAGGTATTACGTGAATACAAAGTTCACATTATACATGGAGAAAAATGAATAAAGAATTGAATAATGTATGATTTACCTACTTGAAAACTGTTCTAAAACGAATTTGAGAAGAAATTTAGCACCCTTAGTCTGGATTGGCAAATTTCCATGTTTTCTAGAAGGGCTGCACTCTGACATCCATTAACCAAAGCAAGTTCTAAAAAGGCTTGTCAGACATCAGAGCTATATCGGACTTACTGGTACTATGTTATTTATTTTGATTTTTATAATCTATCCTTGTCAGACAGTCTTTTATGTCATTTATACCTAAGACTTTGTGCTTTTCCAGAACTAGATTAAACTATATGTTTTGTTATGATCATTTTATCAATCTACTATTTAGGATAAGTACTGATTATGGTAAAAAAATAAGGAATATTGAGTTCTACAACAAACCAGTCTCTAAGGACCCTATAGTCGCTCAACTGGTTCACAGCAGCCAGGAATAAAATTGAAATTACGCATGTGAGATAACTTTCTAAATAGAAAATAGTGGAAATTTGAACAATGACAAAACATAACAACTCAATAGTACTAGTCTTTTCAGGTTTTGTCACAACCCGAAGTTTGTGTTAAGTTTTAATTTTAGTGGTGGCCATCTTGGTTGGTAGGCAGTGTCAAGGGGCATAATGATCAAGGAGGACCACAACAGAACTATTCCAGAAGAATTTGGTACTAAATTGGCACTAAACTGTCAGTAACTGCGAGTACTCTCAAATCTGTACTTTGTGTCTTTTATGTTGTTAGGGATGTATAGATACCCTGCCCCGTCCGGTCTGTGTTTTTGTTTGATGTTTTCCTGCTTTGTATCGATCTGATGAGTTTAGCCCTTTTCAACTTATTTTTATGTACATGTAGTTTGTTCTTATGTTGTGCTGTAACACCACTGTCCCCTCGCTCACAAACATGTTTAACCCTGCCACATTCTTTATGTACTTGTCATAAGTCACGAGCCTGTAGTTTAGTTGTTGTCAGTGGTTCATGTCTGTCATATTTGTTTTTCTCAAATTGTTTTGTTATAAATAAGGCTGTTAATTTTTTTTCAATTGAATTGTTTCATATTTTCATGTCGGGGGTCTTTTATAACCGACTTTACGGTATGGGTTTTTTTCTCATTGTTGAAGGGCGTACAGTTGCCTATAATTGCTAACATCCACTTCATCTGAAATTTGGTGGATAGTTGTCTCATTGGCAATCATACAACATCTCATTATTTTTATACAGCAGTTTCAAAATTTTTAAAAAAGCAATTTTTTGCTGAATTTTTAATTATTAGTAACAGTGGCAATTCTTTAGAAAAAATGTAATTATTGGAAAGCTAAAATTACCAAATGGCAATATGCCCCAACAGTGCTTAGGTGCCTGAATATTTTGGGAACCTTCGATGTGAAAGTTAAAGACCTGTACAGAAGGATGTATTAATATGGCACTCATCAGAAAAGATAACATTAATCATGAACAATGCAATCCCGAGTTTCGTACAAGTCATCTGGTATAACCAATCTACATGTAGCAAGAAATATCACATGTGAGACTGAATTGTGCAGGATTAATACAATGTGGTTCCTATGCATAAAAGTTTTAAAAAATATTAAAATTAAAATTAAATTAAAGTTTTAATCATTGCAATTGTCCACAGCAATCATGGTGAATACAGTTGACTTGTACGTTTTTAACGGCACAAGAAACTGTTGATTTTAGACATCGATGTTATAAAAGTATAATAAGTATACATAATCATACACCTGACCTGATCACGCCCATTTACACAAAACCTTATTGGAGAAAAATATTTAATTTAATTCTTTATTTATTTAAAGACAGAATAATTTATATAATTTCTGAATAAATAATATGGTACATGGATCGTGAAAAAGCACAAAATAAATATCATTTACACCAATGTACATGTATAATGCATTCAAATTAAAATACAAGCCACAACGAATCTATGAAAATAGTATAAAAAATTAACCAAAGCGTTCTTTTAAATATACATATAAAAGTAAGAAGATGTGGTATGATTGACAATGATCTCCACCAGAGACCAAATAACATAGAAGTTAACAACCCGATGTCACCGTACGGCCTTCAACAATGAGCAAAACTCATACCGTATAGTCAGCCATAAAAATGGTAATACAATAATTATGGAAACAGTGATTGAATGTGAACTAACATCCTTAAAAACGATACAAACAAAGACGAACTGTATCATTTACTTAAGGTCAACAGTTGGCTATGTCACAGATTTTGGTAAAACTTTGCATACAACTTTAGCTCATTGAATCATAACTATAAATCCCCCAAAAAAATGCATTTATCTCTGTTATTATCTGAAATATCACTGATGGAATTTTCTAAAAATAGGTAAACATTTGTATGGAAACCTCACAAAATTGACGAAAAACGTACTTTAATAATTATGTCTTTAAAGCATCAAATTTCCAGTGTAAAATCCATAGATTTCTCTTACAAAATATATGTTGGCTACAGAAAATTTCATTTTGATGATGTGGATTGATAATAGATTCACCTACCTAAACAGAAGTGAAGAATAGGTGAGCACTAAAAAGTAAGTACTGATTCGATAGGGAAATAAATCAGTCTATGGAACACACTGAAAAAAACCAATACTGTTACAGTACTGCAAAAATCAGTATTGTTACAGTACTGCAAAAATCAGTATTGTTACAGTACTGAAAAACTCCGTATTGTTACAGTACTCAGTACTGTTACAGTAGTAAAAAAAATCGGTACTGCTACAGTACTGAAAAACTCGGTACTGTTACAGTACTGAAAATATCATTACTGTTACAGTACAGCAAACATCAGTATTGTTACAGTACAGAAAAATCAGTACTGTTACAGTACTGCAGAAATCAGTACTGTTACAGTACAACAAAAATAATTACTGTTAAAATACTGAAAAAATCAGTACTGAATTTACCAAAAGTAGAACATTACAATTTTTAATGTAGACGTTAAGTACTGATTTACAAGAGGTAGAAATGTACAAGTATTAGATACAATACAAAGGTAACAAAGAAACAGGCCGGTAACAACCGTTGCCGGATAGTTTTTCTGCACGAGTAGTCAGGTGAAGGTCCGAGGCGATAGCCGAGGACCTTGACCTGACTACAAGTGCAGAAAAACTATACGGCAGTTTGTTTCCGGCCTGTTTTTTGTTACCTTTGTTTTGTATCTGACTTGTACGACGTTTCAAGAAAGTAGTAGTACATTTTGCATTTAGAAGTGGTAGCAAAATTAAACAGATTAGAAACTTAAACGGCCATATACCAGTTAATGTAAGTTACAGTTTAAACAAACTTTTTTTTCACTTCCCTTGAGCCGAGAGTTTTTCCTCAAGAAATTCAAGAATCTAATAACTTTATAAAAAAAAGAACCATGTCAAGTAAAAGATGAATGTCGTACACATTTGAGACTTTTAAAATGCAGCTGCGCAAGTCAAGTAAGTAATGTATGATATGAAAAAGATTTCAGAGGTAAGCAAGCTAACATTTGATTTTTATTTGGGGAAAAACGGAAAAGGTGGGGGGGGGGGGGGGGGTTAAAATAAATTTATCTGAACAGGCTTGATCCTTTTTTTTGTTGAAAAAATGCAGGATGTGCCATTCCATTCCCCTTTAAAAAATACTTAAAATCGTACGTTTGCTCCCAAATATATAAATTCAATATTTAGGAATTCAATATATATGTATTCAATATCAAAATAAATGTATAAAAAGAATGAATTTCCTATTTTATTAGTAAATGAAATGTTATGAAATAATGGATTTTGTCTTGCTATTAGATATATATAGGCATATATTTTGGATTTAAAAAAAAAATTCATGCTGATAGGTTTTTATATGTCTCTAATAGTGTTGATCATGATTAAACACGTGTCACAATATAATCCAATCGCAGCTTACCGTCCAAAATTGGTGACATAAGTTGAATGATTTTCTTCAAGATTTTCTGCCTATTTGAACATGTATTACACGGACACTTTTTATTTATAGGATCAATCGTGCATTGGTGAGTTGATAGGGATTTTATCTTTTGATTAGATTTGATTTTTTTTATATATATTTCCTGTCTTTTTTATTGAAATATGAACGTCGGTACCAGCATTTCTCTACTTTCAGCATTGTCCAGAATACTATTCATGTCCATATATTGAAGAAAATAGTTACTATTCATATCCATATATTCAAGAAAAAAATTACATTTACGGACCGACCATTTAGCTTCAAAAGGGGGTATGTTTTCTTCTGAGTAAGAAATTTATTTAGTTTTTCAACGCTATCATCCAAATATTTTTTTTCAAAATTAGCACTATTATAAACGGTATTCGGAAAATCAGGAATCAGAACATTATTTTGTCATCTGCTTGACCACAATATATTTTTTCTCATAAAATTGGGGATCAGACTATTTTTTTTAGGAAAAAACCATAACCCCCCTTTTGAAGTTAAATGGTCAATCCCTTAGTGTACTGATATGAATAGTAAAATACTGGAATTGTTTGAAAAAAATATAGTTATTGATACCAACGTAAATATTTTAATAAAAAAGACAGGAAATATGTCGGTGAAACAAAGAGTTCAAATCTAATTGAAATTTAAAGTGCCCTTGAACTCACTGATCATGCACGAGTGATTCTATTCATAAAAAGTGTCCGTGTAACAACTAAAAAGTGTCCGTGTATCATCTAAAAAGTGTCCGTGTAACACCCGTTAATGTACTGTTTTTCTATAGCTCTGCTGGGGGCAAAGTCGTACAATAAACATATATATAAATTCTTGGTAGTGTACTAAATAAACTGAACGACGATTTTACACTTGCTAACAAAGAGAACAACGCTCTGCATGGTAATTTTTAAGCTGTACATCCACATTATGTTTTTTTATTTTAAATAAAGAAATAAAATGCTTATCTATTTAGGCAAACCAATAGAATGACAAGTGAAAGCAAGCGTGTTATTTTGGCCTATAGTGGAGGATTGGATACTTCTTGTATACTAGTTTGGCTCATTGAAGAAGGCTACGACGTTATCGCGTTCTGTGTAAGTAGTGTACATTGATACATTTCTATACTTTTCTTCAGGCTTTACACTTTGTTGACATAATAAATTAAACAGATGGAATAACCCTGCATGTACAATAAAATTTGCTGTTTTCCTTTTTTTAATTTGGCGACAACGACACGAATATGGTGTTGTACATTCGTTCCATGCGATTATCATATCTTGTTATACATTATTATTCAAAGACAAATCAAAGGTATATCACTTGATTTAATGCCAACTCCCTCTCATTTAAAGGAACGCAAGGGGTAAAAGTGGCATATTGAATTAAAATGCAGCCTTGATTTTTAACTACAAATCTGTTTGTTTTGTACAGAAGATTAGTGTATGTGGTTATTTCGGTTTCCCAGCCGTACGCGATTAAAGGTGCATTACCCTAACATTTTACATATGTAATTCTTTTCCGATTTTGTTACGTTTTCAATTTGTTTCACCGTGAAAAGTCTATCTTTTTCACAAATTAGATTCGATATGAAATCCATTTAAAAGCTAAGGTTTATGAAAATTTGTTTCAAGTTATGATGGCATCTTATGTATTTTTTTAATCTAGAATGACTTTTTTTTCAAAAAGTGTTGGCAATTAAAGATTATATGCTCTTCAGATAAATTGCCTCGAAATTAGCGGATGTGGATATGTTACTGTTGCATCGTCATGCGCATAGCGCAGACTCATACCTTTACAAGTGTTGTCCTTTTTAAATTTTAGTTCATTTATATGTTTCGGAGTTTAGTGTGGTGTCCATTTTCACTGAACTAGTACACATTTTTGTTTAGGGGCCAGCTGATGCCCGCCTCCGGGTGCGGGATTTTCTCGCTGTATTGAAGACCCATTGGTGGCCTTGGGCTGTTTTCTGCTCTTTGGTCGGGTTGTTGTATCTTTGACACATTCCCCATTTCCATTCTCAGTTTTATTTGTATTACTTGTAGAAATGAAATTTTAACAATCCTAAGAGACAACATAAGGTCTCATGGGTGCCGAGACAACATAAGGTCTAATGGGTTCCGAGACAATACAAGTTCTAATGGGTGCCGAGACAACACAAGGTCTAATGGGTGCCGAGACAATACAATTTATAATGGGTACCAACTGTACACCGTTTTTTACATGTACGAGGCAAAGATCAACAAAGCATTATTAGACAAAAGGAAAATCGGACCGTCTGTAATGTGGAATCTCTTTTGGCTCATTCTTTATTTTTGTGAAAACTCAGACATCACAAGAAATCAACATGTAAATATTGAAAAAAAAAAAAAAAACATGTTAAACAATTTTAATATTAATTTGTCTAGTGATTATCCATAATGTCGCCTTTAGTAACTGAAAGTAACGTAGAGAAAAATCTAGACAAACATCAATGTGCGCATACAGAGCAGAACAACATATTTAAACTTTAAACATTTTAGAAATAAAATGGTGCTAACTAAATGATTTACTTGTATTCTATAGGCAGATGTTGGTCAGGAAGAAGACTTTGAAGCAGCCAAGGAAAAGGCAAAAAAACTTGGAGCAAAAAAGGTACTTATATTTTATTCACTTAACCATTCAAGATTGTACTTCGGATATACAAATAAAATAATGTTTGAATAGTGCTCAATTTTTTTGAATGAGAAAAGAAAAGATATAGATAAAATTGAGAATGGAAATGGGGAATGTGTCAAAGAGACAACAACCCGACCATAGAACAGACAACAGCAGAAGGTCACCAACAGGTCTTCAATGCAGCGAGAAATTCCCGCACCCGGAGGCGTCCTTCAGCTGGCCCCTAAACAAATATATATACTAGTTCAGTGATAATGAACGCCATACTAAACTCCAAATTGTACACAAGAAACTAAAATTAAAAATAATACAAGACTAACAAAGGCTAGAGGCTCCTGACTTGGGACCGGCGCAAAAATGCGACGGGGTTAAACATGTTTATGAGATCTCAACCCTCCCCCTATACCTCTAGCCAATGTAGAAAAGTAAACGCATAACAATACGCACATTAAAATTCAGTTCAAGAGAAGTCCGAGTCTGATGTCAGAAGAGTACGTATATGAGACATACAAATCATTGATTACTAGAACATTATCAATTTCTTAAAGGAAACATGGTTATTTTAGGGCTGTTATTCATCTCAATGGTTGTTGAATGTATCAAATAATGAACCAAGAGTTCATAAGATAAAGACGGTTCTTTAATTCATATTGGATTTTCATTACTGTTTCCTGATTACAGATTTTTATAAGGTGTCAATGGCTGTCGTACAGGAACAATGATCTATTAGTAAATTATTGTATTCTTAATTCATTGCAAATTCAGTGACGTCAATGAGTAAAAGTAAAATAGTACATGTATTGGCCATTGACAAACTTTAACCGATACATATGATAAAGTATCCCTCAAGGTGAAACGATACTAAATTACCATGACAAACTTATGGGGGGAATGTATTGACATTTATCTAGTAGCGTCACTTTGTTCAACTAACTTTTCAAAAGGTTTTAAGATCACCCAAGAAAGATATTCAACAGCAAAAAATTCAATTTCAATATAATTTATTGATCACCTTCTGGGTAAAATTTATATACATTTCGTGATATAAGCAAAAAATAAGAACTAAAATAGGAATCAAATTCAAGGAATGACGTTATGCCTATAATTCCATTAAAAATAAATAACATACGATCTATATATTATCCTAAAATCCTATTCAATGAAAAATCAGTGACAAAAGTAAAGATGATATAAAGATAGTATACTTATATCCTAGTTTAGTAATTAAAAATAAACAAATAGAGTGCAAAATTGAAATTGAATTTCCTTAATATGTTTGCTTTGATAAAGTATTACTGTATAAACCGGATTTAAAATATTCCCTTAGTCATTTAATTTGTACAAGATAAGTGAATTCATATTTCTAAAATAATTCTCCGTATTTTTTATATAAAGTTTTCACAATTGATGATATTGACACCCTTAATTGGAATAAAACCACGAATTCATGGACCCATTGCTTTCTATGTTAAATTCTGCCATATCATGCTTTCATAGCTATTTTGTCTTTATTTTAAACAAAGTTCATGTCAAACATATACATTTTGAACCTTTAATTGCATATAGAGAACACTAGTTGTCGGAGGTTTGATAGAACAAAAACAGGTACTTTTGATCTTAGAAACAGACACAAATCGCCTTTCTATTTCAATTTCATATTTTGTTTTTGTTTTTCAATTTAAACTTTAATTCAACAAAGATTCGACAGTAGTCCCAAGTCCCTAAGCTTTCAATTGTTACAAAAGTACTTAATATCTACAAAGTTTCAGCTATGCGTAGGAACTATTTTGTTTAAAATATGTATACTACTTTCATCTACGTTCTTTCGGACAGGATCCGAATTAAAAGTTCTATACCTTAATGATAAAGTTGTTATTGTAATGATAATTTTGTTTCACATTTTGTCACCCCTTATATAGCTGACTATACGGTACGGGGTTTGCTCATTGTTGAAGGCCGTACGTTGAGCTATATAGTTGTTTACATCCTCATCGTCCTAGGCGTCATCTCCTTATTTTGATATTCTACAAACTCGTAGTTTTACTGCATAAAATGGAGCTAGTAGGACTTTTTTTACTTTAAAGTCTAATTTACAGTAAGGAACGAAAACTATTCACTTTGTCATTTATTTTGACTTTGGATCCATCAGAATCTAGTAGAGGAAAGTGGTTACTGATAATGTTTATAAAAAAATACTCAGAAAAATAAAAAAAAAAAAAAATGATTGTATCATGTTGTATATGCCAACGTTGTAATATGCATTTCCCTTCCTAGATGGTTGTTGCTGATGTCAGCCGTGAATTTGTAACAGATTTTATCTGGCCTGGTATACAAGGCAATGTAACTTATGAAGATCGCTATCTCCTTGGTACCGCTTTAGCTAGACCATGCATTGCAAAGTAAGAATTAATTTCTATATTGTTCTATATTGTTCTGTATCGTTAATAGTTTTTAATTTAGTCTTATTTAATGGATACATTTGCTACAGAAGTATATATCAAACGTTCATGACAATCACGAAAAAGCGTTGGAACACTGAAAAGGTCTTCAGATAAGTGTATCCAGTCATTTCTACGTTACGTTAACATTTGTTCATTTGTTTCTGAAATAAAATTTAAATTTAATTTTATGTACAAAAGAATCAATTGTATTTTCACTCAAATATTTTCACGACAGAGCAATGATTAAGATAGCCAATGAAGAAGGAGCTCAATACATTTCTCATGGTGCAACTGGAAAAGGAAATGATCAAATCCGATTTGAATTAGCAGCTTATGCATTACATCCTTCCATAAAGGTAAATAAACAGCTGCGCCATGAGCGCATGATACGCCCGTCGTCTTGTGTGTGAATTTTTATGCAATAAGCATAAATAGTTTCTGACATACGGGGTGACATGCGAAAACCCCCTTTTTTTACAAAAAACTCAATATCTCTAAAATTAAATTTTGAATCAAAACCAAAAAGTATACAGATCTTAAGATTAATATAACTAAGAAGTGTGTAAAATTTTAAGCAATAATCATAAATCGTTTTTGAGATACGACACGACATGTGAAAAACCCCTCCCCCTTTTTTTTACAAAATACTCAATAACTCAAAAATAAAATTTTGAATCATCACCAAAAAGTATACAAATCTTAAGGTTAATATAACTAAGAAGTGTGTAAAGTTTTAAGCAATAATCATAAATCGTTTTTGAGATACGGCGCGACATGTGAAAAACCCCTCCCCCTTTTTTAACAAAATACTCAATATCTCTAAAATAAAATTTTGAATCATCACCAAAAAGTATACAGATCTTAAGATTAATATAACTAAGAAGTGTGTAAAGTTTTAAGCAATAATCATAAATTGTTTTTTAGATACGGCGCGACATGTGAAAAAAAAACACACACCTGTTTTAGTTACTAAGTCCCGTAACTCAAAAAGTTTTAATCTTATTTTCACCAAAAAGTATACAGATCGTATGACCATAATAAGAAACAACTATGTTAAGTTTCATGAAATTTGGATAAGTCATTCTCAAGTTACGGTGCGACATGTTTACGCCTGACAGACAGACGGACAGACGGACAGGCAGACGGACAGACGGACAGACGGACAGACAGACGGACGGACGCCGGACATTTGTATACCATAATACGTCCCGTCAAAAATTTGACGGGCGTATAAAAATCAAAGGTGTTCAACCCGCACTTGTGTAATATCTTCAGGTCGTAAAATAAATGTCTACCATAATGTCTACATGTACAGTTTATATTTCTTACAACATACAAAAAAGTGTGATTGATGATTTAATTCAGACAATTTAAACAGAATTAAAACTTCGCTTACATGCTTTAGGTCTATGTGCATAATCAACAGATGATTCTCTCCAACACTCTAGACAAGAATAGAATTCATGACAAAAATTTCTTTTTGTTGACCTTGTATTGCTGATCATTTTGTTTGTTTAGTTTCTCTCTATCTTCTTTAGTTTTTGCTCTAAACACAAAAGAGGGTAAAAAAAATCATCATTTTAGGGCAGTCACTCCTATGAAGAGTGACAGTCTACTAACTATATCGGCAAAATTTGACTTGTTTGTGGATCTTGCCTTGCTGATCATTTTTTGTTATTTAAAGTTTCTATGTATTTATTATAATTTTTCTCATATAAGGCAAAACGCGAAACAAATGGTAAAAATCGTCATCGGAAAATTTCCCCCATGTTGTCTTAAATGTAGATCTTGTCTTGCTAATCATTTTTTCTTATTTAAGTTTCTATCTCTCTATTATAATTTTTCAAATATAAGGCAAAATTCGCAAAAAAATGGGAAAAATCGTCATCAATAGGCAATAACTCTAATTAGGAGTCGACTGACGATTTCGATCATGCATACTTATTCGTAGATCCTGTCTTGCTGATCATTTTTGAAACTTAAAGTTTCTCTCTATCTATTATAGTTTTCAAGATAAAAGGCAAAAATGAAAAAAAATGGGAAAATTTGTCATTTAAGGGCTTATTAATAACTATAAGAAGTTGCCTGACAGTTTTGACGTCAATGAATACTTGGTAGAGATTATTAGCGCCGAATAACATTTTAAATCAGCGAAAATATGAACAATTGTTGAGCTATTTTTAATCATATTATTCTGGTTCCTTAATATTCAAATTGAGGCAGGTCTCAACTTTTTGGTTTTGACATTGCGAGTGTAACAAATACAATGAAATTAGTTCTTCTTCTGCCTGTCTGCGTGATAGAATGTATGTATTTTTAATTATGTTTAGCCACCTCATAACATGTACACCTATAACATTGAAAACTGTTTTGCAAACCACTTAGGTATTTTTACAAACAGTACATGAACGATAAAAATATAATCAATCAGCAGTCAATTGCTGTCTATATGATCAACCTTAATTTCAATAATTATTGTAATAAGTTCCATTTGCATTCTCAAGTGTGTTTTTACAAAATTGTTAAACTTCGTTCGTCTCCTGAAAACGTAATTGCGTAGACGAATGAAGGTCGTTGGAACTTTCCCCAGTCGAGTTACAACAAGTATAAAACTTTGTTTGTTTTCCGCCTTGCAGACAACATTCAGAGTTAAGGCAAAGACTGGTTAGCCCGGGAGTCAGAAGTATGTGTACTAGTAGGGTGAGATTACATGTATCATGTAAAGTATGGCATATTAAAGCTGATTCGGTTTGTCGCTCTAGCAAAAAAGAAAAGGGGGGGGGGGCTAAAATACATACATGTAATCATGATATTCGTACTAATTTTGCATTTGGACGTAAGGAATCTATCAATCAATCAACAAAGCATATGTTCAACTCTTTATTTACTGAATTAACATTACATTACATATAAAAAATAAGAATGTATTATTTGAAGGTCGGGTTTTAAAGTATAATTAGTTCTTTATTTAATTTTAGGTTATTTCTCCATGGAGAATGCCGGAGTTTTTCACGAGATTCAAAGGACGAAAAGACTTATTTGAATATGCAAAAGTAAGTTGTTATTAACCGAAAAGAGATTTTTAACCGCTATTATCATGAAAATTAAGTGAACCGTTTTATATTTGTTAAATATATTCTTATACGTCCTCACAATCAAAGCTGTGCAAATATTAAACGGTAACACAAAAAAATGTTTTACTGCGAGTTTTGTGAGTAGTTGTCTCACTGTAAACCATATAACTCCTCGTTTTTAATCACAAGGTTACTCTAGTGAAGTTGTACTTAAATTCGCATTTTATGATTTCAGTCTTATTAACTTCTTGTGAAAAATACCGTTTTGTATCCTCAACTTATCCTAAACACCTTATTAGTAGTTATTGCAACTTTCTCAGAATCTTCACCATTTAATGCCATTGTTTATCTTCTGTTTTTTATCTGAATTATTTTGGGGGTATTCCTTAGCAAACAGTTAACTTTTCCATTGCTTTAACTGTGGAGGAGTGTACTGTTATTGTATCAGCATCTCATCATAAACCCCTTACTAAACTGTATTGAAACTTTCTCAAAATCTTAACCATATAATGCCATAAGCACCTTCTATTTTATTTTTGATTTGTTTTAATTTTTTTAATTTTGATTTTTATAATAATACTTTTTTTTTGGGGGGGGGGGCGCTTTCCCTAAGCAAATAATGGACTTTGCAAGGAGCATGGTGTATCATTAGAAAGCTTTGCACGCAATACTTATTTGTGTTCGCAAGTGAATTATATGTGTTCGATTCCACAGCTTTGATAGTATATCTGCAAAGTAGTCTAAACATGATTTTTAAAATCCCAACCATTTTACTAAAAAATCAAACACATTTTGCTTAAAACGAATGAAATTATCATGCTTCCGTCTTATCTTTCTTTGCTATTTGAAAAATTCATGAACTTTTTCATTGATCAACTGTGTAGAATCGGTGTAACAGTGAAAAAAATAAGCAGAAGATATCAAGTGGACAAAAAAATCTTAAGTCGATGAATGCAGGATTAATTGCAGGTTAGAAATGCTACTGTATTAGTACTGTTTAAAGAAAAAACTTGTCGAATACTGTAAAAGAGTCTTTTTGGTTTTTCTTCCAGCTTCACGATATTTCACTCCCGGTTAACCCCAAAGCACCATGGAGTATGGATGCAAATTTAATGCATATAAGGTAAATAGTAAAATCACAATAATGAAACAACCTGCAACGACAGCAGGTATTATTATGTGCAATTCTATAAACAATCACATGTAAATGCATGCTTCCTTCAGATATTGTACAGATAGCAAAGTTGGTGTGTATTATGGTAAATTAAAGTAAAACATACTGAATTTTCTGCGTTTAAGTCGTTTTCTGGCTTCATCCTCAAACATGCCTAAGAACAAAGCTGTTTATTGTAAAATTGGACAGTACATGTATGTTGATTTCAAAAGTCTGCTTGAAATGAGTTAAAGGATTAAAGAGAATAATTTTTCCTAGTCATATTAATTGATCTATAACGTAAAACTGAAAAGCTATCAAACAGCTTATAATGCGAACTAACATTTTTTGTCATTCAATTATTACAGCTATGAGTCTGGCGTTTTAGAAAACCCTAATACAGAGCCTCCAAAAGATATGTATCAAATGACAACAGACCCTGAAAAATCTCCAGATGAAGCAGATGTTCTTACCATAGATTTCGAAAACGGTAAAGGCAATCTTCTTTTGATAAAAAGTATATTCATGCATAGTAGGTGGTTAGTGGAAATGAATATCGAAAAGAACATACAAAAACCATGAACAAAAGAAATAAGACGGTAGATACAACAGGAACAAGACAAACAATTATCTACAAAACTTTCTAAACAAAACTAACAATTGAGAAACAGGAACTGCTAAAATACGCGACTGAATTCAGACGTTCTTGATGTGAGCATTTCCTGCTCCACTGGCGGCTTTCGACAAGTACAAATTCAGATATAACTCTAAATCCGTGTAAAGGCGTTAACGGTAAAAAAAATGAAATTGTGTCTGTCTGTGACATATATCTCTAAACGGTCAACAGCTCATAGTAGCTTCATGATAGATAACTTTTACTTTCCTATTTATAGATATAAATCACACTTAGCTGCATATGTACTATTCATTTATATGATTTGGATTTTAGTATGACGTCCATTTTCACTGAACTAGTACACAATTTTATTAAGGGACCAGCTGCGGGATTTTCTCGCTGCGTTGAAGACCCATTGGTGGACTTCGGCTGTTGTCTGCTCTTTGGTCGGGTTGTTGTCTCTCTGACATATACCCCATTTCCATTCTCAATTTTATTATTATGTTTTAAGTGCATTATCATTTATATTTTTTTTTGTACCAAAATGATCTACTATTACTATAACTTGTTCGGATGTATTACACTAACATTTCTATTACTAAAGTACTATAACTTGTTCAGATGTTTTACACTAAATGATCTATTACTATAACTTGTTCGGATGTTTTACACTAAATGATCTATTACTATAACTTGTTCGGATGTTTTACACCGAATAATCTATTACTATAACTTGTTCGGATGTATTACACTAAATGATATATTACCATAACTTGTTGGGATGTATTACACTAAATGATATATTACCATAACTTGTTCGGATGTACTACACTAGATGATATATTACCATAACTTGTTCGGATGTTTTTCACTAAAATTTCTATTACTATAACTTGGTCGGATGTATTACACTAAAATTTCTATTACTATAACTTGTTCGGATGTCTTACACTAAATGATCTATTACTATAACTTGTTCGGATGTTTTACACTAAATGATCTATTACTATAATTTGTTCGGATGTATTACACTAAATGATATATTACCATAACTTTGTTTGGATGTATTACACTAATGATATATTACCATAACTTGTTCGGATGTATTCCACTAAATGATATATTACCATAACTTGTTCGGATGTTTTACACTAAAATTTCTATTACTATAACTTGTTCGGATGTATTACACTAAATGATCTATTACTATAACTTGTTCGGATGTTATACACTAAATGATCTACTACTATAACTTGTTCGGATGTTTTACACTAAATGATATATTACCATAACTTGTTCGGATGTTTTACACTAAATGATAATATGTTATGGATGCCGAAAATAATTTAAGTTCTTCAGAGTGTTAAGTCGGAATAATATGCAGGATCAAAATTGTGAATCGTGCAGTAATTAGTCACCGAGACTATAAATAATTGCTTACGTTAATCACAATTCTAGTCTGTAATCACATTTCTACAGCTTATTGACAGGAAGTTGACATCAGTTTGATGTTAATTTTTATAGATATCTTGATTAGTTTTTCCCCAACTGTATTAATGGTTTTGCTTAAGTATCTTATGAAAAAGTGATTACTTTTTGGCAATAATTTGAACGAAGCTAAAAAGAATTAAAAACCAATTGTTCAGAGAACAATTGAAGGTCTTTCCACTCAAATTCACTTAAGATGAGAAAATTTTGATAAAAAACACTATGTCTGGGCTCAAATGATAGCTTATCACACACTGATTTTGAAAATACAATGTGTGAGGCACTTTTTTCTTCAACTAAATGAGATAATAAGCAACTTCCGGTTAAATCAAAGTCACGTCCGGTGTCAAATAATAGCTTACATTACTATGATTAAAAAAATATATAGTTTCTATATACTTTTGCTTTAAATAAGGGGGATAAATTGCTACTTCCGGTTTAAAAAGGGTCACTTCTGGTTGACATTTTCAAGGTCATATGTCTACTAACCTAATGCAAAAGATCCCAAGGCTGTATCATGTATAAATATGAATCTACAGCAAAGGTCAAAAGCTAGAACGTCAATTTTACCTTTGACCTTGAACTAAATTTCAAGGTCATAAAGCAAGTACCTCAAATCAAATCACCTTTAGTCTCTACTATGTGAGGGAAATGAGTCAATATTAAGCCAAAATAAAAATTTCGAATCTGACCTTGACCTTTGACCTTGACCCCATTTTCATTTTGGTGGACCAAGGACCTCAATTCAAAAGACCATAGGCCTCTATCACTAATGATTCACCAGTTACAATTACATTTCACTTATTTTAAATACAGAAAGGGAAATAACTCAGATATGGAGTCTCCGGACCGCTTCGATCAAAATTAATTTTGTCGTAATCTTTTACAGTTGCGAAGGAGATGCGCAAACAAGAAAAACTGTGTTTGAGGAGAAAACTCTTACAATAAAAAGTGTTCGGTTAAACAGGGTCAGTTTCAAAAGTGCAATAACTGTTCGATATCATATGCAAAAAATCTAAGCGACATCTTGCGAAACCACTATACACCGCAAGACAAAAATGTGGCGGAAGAAGAAGAAAATAAATAGGTCTTTCCACAGAAAAGTGGAAAGACCTTATCTTTCCACAGAAAAGTGGAAAGACCTAATAAGAATGTGATGCAACTAGAAGTTTTAAATTCAATAACTTTAACAGACAATAAGGAGTCGTATAACGGCAAATAAAATTATTAAAAGTTATAAAATTTGATAAGTAAGCAAACAAACGAGCAAAAACAAAAGAAACAACGACGATAATTTATATAATTTGAAATCATTGTATCCAGTTTGTTAATGCACTGATTGATATTAGTTACACAGTGTGCTAGTGACCTAATACACTATATACGGGGTCAGTAAATTTCATATGGGGGTTCGAGCGAATACGATATATACGGGGTTAGTAAATGTCATATATATCGTATTAGGTCACTAGCACACTGTGTATTGAATTTATCTTACCGACTATCTTAACATGTGGAATTCATACAAGTGGCCTATTAAAGTGATCAAGTCTTCAATATTAAAAACTTACTTCCATTGGTCTATTCAAAATATATACCAACAATAACAATTTTAATGTGTTTTCCGTGTTAATTTTCAATCGTTATCATCAATTTCTTTATATGTTGTCTGGGCGATACGTTTCAGATTTTTCAACGTCATGTTGTTTTTTAATAGACGTAACACTGCTACTAACAGTGTATTAAAATACTTACCCAATATCAAATATACAGGGTCTCCACGAGTTCGCTTTTAACTTTTGATATTCCTAGAATTGTATAGGAGGTAAGATAAAGGTAACTATCAATATACATGTAGTTAACTACAAGACTGTAGACTGCATTAATATAACAAGATTTGGCTTCAACTACAACTTCCATATTCGATTCCAAATTGGAAATCTGATGGAAATCTGTACAAGACAGTACAATTCTCAAAGACAATCTAAATTACATGATTTATGTATAAATATCCTGTTTAAACCTCTATCATGTGATTGATTTTTGTGCAGTTTTTCATATTATATTTTGTTTATGCATTAAGGAATACCAGTAAAAGTGTCCAATCAGAAGACAAAGGAATCAATGACTGATCCTTTAGAACTTTTCACTTATCTTAACAAAATAGGGTAAGATATTTGGTGTAATATACTGAAACATTCTGTACAATATAATGTTTACATGTACATTTGTTTCTTAAAATGATAGTTACAAATATAAACTAGACAAGTAGATGTGTAGGCTGTCAATGAGTAATCTTAGTACTTTTAAGTATCATCTGGAACACGGTATCCGCTTTTAGTGAATATTTCCCAACTTTTATTATTTTGGTTTATTACATATACTCTCACAACTGATGTTTGTCTACATATACTTTATTAGTTTATTGAATATTTTCCCTCATAGATTATACCCATAAACGCATTTAAAGGTATTCGTTTCTCTTCATTATTTGCCTTATAAATGAGATCAAAATTCCAGTGAATAGAGACACATTTGTTCGGTCAACTACAAACACTTTATACTTATTAAGGGAGGAGACAACACGATACATACTTGGCTCGTTTATGTTAAAATATTTTGCAATATTTTCTTATGTTTGAACAAAGATTCTAATATTGTCTGCATGCGGAATCGGAGTATATGAGTTCAAAGTCTGAAAGAAATGTCTTACATTCGGCAAAAATTTTAAGTCTGCTAGCTTAAAAGTGTTCAAGCATCAACTTTTTCACTGGGCATTTTATTTTAATAAATTAACTCCTGCATTTAGAAGAACTATCAAACGATTTCAAATGGCGTGGATTTACGCAACTATAGGTCACAGGCCGTACAACCTTCAATAATGAGCAAAACTCATGCCCTATAGTCATCTATAATTGGCTCCGAGATGACAATATGTGGAACAATTAAAACGAAAAAGTATCAAAAACATAAACGAAGGACAATATAATAGACAGCAACAAACGAAAACCACTAAATTACATGCATTTGGCTTGAGACGGGCACATGTAGAATGTGGCACGGTTAAACATGTTTATGAGTGCACAACTCTCTCTAACCAGGGACATTGGTTTAACATTTTTTTTATTGTAGAGGTAAGCATGGAGTAGGTAGAATCGATATTGTCGAAAACAGGTTCATTGGAATGAAATCAAGAGGTAATTACTCTATTTATTCAAACTTGTCTCAAATTACGATAATTAACTAACTCCTGAATTTACAATAAATTACTCTCAAATTACGATAATTTACTAACTCCAGACTTTACAATATATTACATGTAGTCATATAATATACATTCATTGTGTCGAACGTTGTAGCAGTTCTGACTTTCTTCTATAGCCGATTGAAAAATAAATTGGTGCAATGTCAAAAGATGGAATTTCATTTGTTCCAGATGACGACAGCGATGATTATTTTCGGTATTTTAATCACATCATTGAAATTGCAAGACATTTTAAGGAATAAATTATAGATTTATAGAAACAGACAAGAAATACGACAACTCGTTCTAATTTGAGATTTTGGTGACCTAAAATTTGAAGTTTGTTTTACCGAACATTTCTGTTGGAAAGTACCTATACCAAGTCAGGTACCCCGGTGTTATTGCTGTTCATCCAGTTTATCATTTTTTTAAACTTTTTCCAGGGGTTTTTATTCTAACTTGTCGGTGAAAGTTACTTGACATGGTGTATTTATCCATTCTTTTTTATGTCAATAAGTATTGGCTACTTTTGTTCACCAAGTTGTCTTTTTTGAGTTATGAAGATCTTTTATTGTACAATGAATTTGTGACATTTTAATCATCTTTTAAAACAGACGTATTTTGAAACATGTCCCTTACATTTTCTTTTCGGAGGCATACACATATACCGCTGTTTGTTCTTGAATAATTATCAATACTATTTCGTTTGATAAAAACAAAAACAAATATTATCTTTTCGTGACGTCAAAATAGTATAAAGTTTTGGACGGCAAGATAATTTTCATTGAATTTTCACCCGTAAATAATGTTTTCAATCAAACGGTTGGCGAATAATAAGACAAAAGCAGATATTGTCTACATTTATCGTTTTTTCTTAATCTTAGTTTAAGAACTTTGCATTTTCTGTTTCAGGCGTATATGAAACTCCAAGCGGCACAATACTACTAGTAGCACACACGGATATAGAAGTATTTACAATGGACAGGGTATGTCACTTTAAACATATTTTATTGTAAATTTCCTACAATGAGATTATATACATCAACAAAAGAATATGGGAGAAAATATTAGTAAGAAAGCTAACCCGTTAAATAGAGGTACCATGCTTGAACACTGTATGTTCAACAAATACATGTTCAACGATAAGCAGTTTGATTTCGCAAAAAATTAAAATGGCTCGAGGAACTATAATTTTACTGGACAAAATAGTATATTCAGAAATTCTTTACAATTTAAATATATAAATATTTCAATAAACAATTAAAAACCAATTGTTCAAAGAACAATTGAAGGTCTTTCCACATCAATTTTCTAAATAATTGATAAGAAGCTACTACTTGTTTACTCAAAGCTACTATTGGCGTCCAATCATATGTTTCTTCATACTGATTCAAAGATTTATGATTTCTAAATACTTTTGCCTGAAATGAGGGAGATAATTGCCAACTTCCGGTTTAGAAAATGTCACTTCCGATCTCATATGATAGCTTTGTTTACACTGATTCCTAAAGTATATGGTTTATATATACTTTTGCCTGTAAAAAGGGAGATAATTGGCTACTTCCGGTTTAGAAAATGTCACTGCTGGTCTCAAATGATAGGTTAATGTATGACCATTCAAAAAATATATGGTTTCTATGTACTTTTACATGAAATAAGTGCAAAAAATACTACTTCCGGTTCACTCAAGGTCACGTCCGGTTGATATTTTTCAAGGTCATATGTCACCCAACATTTTGCAAAAGATCTTATGGCTTTATCATGTACCAATTTGAAATAATAATCAAATTTACCTTAAACTAAAACATTTCAGGGGCAATAACTCCAATAAGATGTCACTGGATTGATTCAGACCAAATGTATCATATCTTCATCACAATATAACAAAAATGTTTCACTAGTTCTTTTATATATAACAATAAAAATATCGGAGAAAATGCAAAAACAAGCAAAAGACAAAATTCAAAACATGAACTTGACCTTTGACCATGACCTCATTTTTAATGTTAGAACTCAAGGACCTCAAATAAAAAGACTATAGGTTTATACGGCTTACGGTTTATGAGCAACAAAAACTTTACGACAAATTTATTTGATAAAGGTAGATAACTCCTATAAAATTTCACCAGATCGCTTCCATCCAAATTAGCCAAAAATTTCTTAGGATGTAACCAACAAATATGAATAAAAATTTGTTCGTTATCTTTTTTGGTTACAGAGGAGATACACTAACAAGAAAAACAGTGTTTGGGGAGATAACTCTTACAATAACAAGTCTTCGCCTTAAAAAGATGAGTTTTAAAAGCTCAATAACTGTCCGATATAATATCCAGTATATCTAACGACATCTTGCAAAACAACTTTATACCGCAAGAAAAGGGTTTGGCGGAAGAAGAAAAAAAAAAATTAAAAACTAATTGTTCAAAGAACAATTGAAGGTCTTTCCACATCAATTTTCTAAATAATTGAAGCTACTTCTGGTTTACTCAAAACTACTATTGGCGTCCAACCATAGGTTTCTTCATACTGATTCAATAAACATATGGTCTCTATAGACTTTTGCCTGAAATAAGGAGATAATTGCCAACTTCCGGTCTCATATGATAGCTTTATTTACACGGATTCCAAAAATATATGGTTTATATATACTATTGCCTGTAAAAAGGAAGATAATTGGCTAATTCCGGTTTAGAAAATGTCACTTCCGGTCTCATATAATAGCTTTATTCACACTGTATCCAAAAAATATATAATTTGTATATACTTATGCCTGTAATAAGGGAGATAATATGCTACTTCCGGTTTATAAAATGTCACTTCAAGTCTCAAATGATAGGTTAATGTATGACCATTCAAAAAATATATGGTATCTATGTACTTTTACATGAAATAAGACAGAAAAGTGGAAATACCTAAATATTCGCAGAACTAGTAAAAATATTGTTTAGGGGCCAGCTGAAGCCCGCCTCCGGTTGCGGGATTTTCTCGCTACTTTGAAGACTCATTGGTGGCCTTGGGCTGTTTTCTGCTCTTTGGTCGAGCTGTTGTCTCTTTAACACATTCTCCGTTTCAATCCTCTATTCTAAACAAAGTTTAAAGCCAAAAGCCAATGAAATCAAGACCGGCTATTTATGTTTAGTTTATCACGTTACCATGAGGGTCAAACTCATTCCTATTCAACTTCGGTAGAAAATGTTAAATATAGGGCAAAATCTTTTGTGCAAACGAAGACATTACTTACGAAGAACTCAACACAACAAAATTATATTACCTAACTGGATTCTTTTAATAAACTAGGGATATTGTTAACTAAATGAACGCATTCAATAAACTAGGGATATCGTTAACTTAATGAATGTATTCAATAAACTAAGAATAACAATATCAAGTTAATGAATCAACTGACAATAGAATGACCTGAAATTTGCTTTTTTCGATATTCAATTTAATGATACACATTTTGCCTCTTGGTATCATTATATTCAAATTGCCCATCTTTTGTGCTATCTAACAAGGCTGTGCAAAACAGTTGCCGATAATGTACGTACAGACAATTTAGCCTTGTCATTGATAAGATCACTTTGACCATTTTACTTTTTAGACTATGTGCATCAAGATTTATGAGATTTTTAACAATATTAGTTTTTTTATTTCAAAGATATAATAACGAAAGATTGTGAAATAGTCTGTAAATCAGAATGCTGCAAAAAAAATCACATCTAAACACCAACTTAAATAGCAATCTTGAATGTTTCATATGTAGAATAAGTTTTTTTTTCTGACTGCCGTCTTCTAAATTTCAGTGGGCAGGGTCTTTACAAATTGTACGTTTAACG
Organism: Mytilus californianus; assembly: GCF_021869535.1. NCBI lineage: Eukaryota > Metazoa > Mollusca > Bivalvia > Mytilida > Mytilidae > Mytilus > Mytilus californianus. Next base: position 113,179,549 of record NW_026262668.1, read on the forward strand.
AAATTTCAAGAAACTAATATTCATTTGTCTTTCTAACAATACCACAACGCATCTAGATACTTTTGCATTGTTTTCCATTTGCCAAAGGTAAACTTTCAAAGAGCACTGCATAAGCATACGTTACAACGTTACAACGGTTTCTATGTGTAATAATTGGAATTAAACACATGAAACAATGTATATTACGTATTACCCCAAAATACATGACAGTTAACTGTATCCAATGTTTGTTGTTTTAATATTTGTCTAGGAAGTAAGAAGAATAAAAAGAGATCTTGATGTAAAGTTTGCTGACCAAGTATACAGAGGTAAGGTATTATATTCTTTTAAAAGTATTATGTCAACTTTCTCTCGTGTTTTAGCTGACTCGTTTAGATGTTTGATTAAACATTTTTCAAAGAGTTTAACTACCATTCTTTCTACAGAAAAACATGAAATATATACTCCAGACGCGGCTGAAGCTGGTATATTGCTGTTAAGGTGGGGAACATTTATAATTTCAAAATTGCAATCGTCTCGTTTGTCATAGACTCTGGTACTGATATGACCGCTTGAGTCAAAATCGAGGTATATGTCTAACAATAAAACAAATGAAGCTGTGTCTATGGTTTCTTTAATCTCTTAGCTCAAGAGGATTTATCAATGAGACCCAATATGAAAAGTTTGGATTGTTAATGGAGAGAACATCATCAATACATCTATATGTGCAATTACATGATCTAGCTTCCTTGATTTTATTGTTTTTTACAAGGATCTCCGACTCATATGACAATAAGAAAAGGTCGTCAATGAGAGGCGCAAAGATAATCCCATAGGAATGACGACAACCTGCCGGAAAATTCTACCTCAAAATCCAACAAATACGTTTGTCAAGGAAAACCTTCAGCATACTGATCCCTTGTTCATCGGTGTTGCATGTTTTTCCACAGGTTTTATTTTTAACAAAATATTGTTATCCCAATTGTATTCCATAAACAATAAATTTGTAACGTATAAAATTAAATTTAATGTGTTCAGAAACACATACAACACCTTCTTTGCAAACGATGTTTGTTTGCTGATATCTGAAAATGAATTAGAGGATCTGTACATGAGACTAGTTTTACCAGTTTTACAACAGTTTATCGTAAAGCGCAAAACGACATTCAACATCCGACAGAATAATGTCGTATGAACATCTAGAGGATGACATTAGCTAGGTTCTACGACCGGCGCTTATCATACCTTCTAATTTATCAATTACTTGGAAGGAATTGATGTTAAGTAGCATTTCTAATTGATTCTTTTCAAATTATAATTGTAGGATTTTGGTTCAGTCCTGAATGTGAATTTACACGTATGTGCATATTGAAGAGTCAGGATGGTGTCACAGGTTCTGTTAACCTGAAAATTTATAAAGGCTGTGTCTACGTCCTTGGTAGAACGTCACCAACATCGCTTTATAATGAAGAATTAGTTAGGTATGTCACAAACCAGTTAATACCTTTCTTTTCTTGAAACATTTGATAAATATTTATCACTTATGTCATTTGATAGCTTCAATAGACAAATATTTTCTGGGAATACGGTTGCGGAAATGATAAAGACGCATTTGTTCGGAACAACTTCATGGATTTTCCAGAAATACAAAAAATTATAAGTGAATAAACTATGTTGACCTCTGATCAAGATCAACAAATAGCCTTACTAAAAAAAACTTGTATACACTAAATGATTTGATTCCTACACAACGTATTACTTTAACGTGGTACGATGGTTGACATAATGAGAAGAGGACACCTTGATGTCAAGGAACGAGGTCAAGATCCGGTTTTAATAGCTTTTGACAACGCGTGTATAGGCAATACACAATTCATCTCTTGGAATCTGACTTCAAGAAGTGAATAACGTCTAATACGCAGCAATGAAAAATATGAGCAAACACTTAACCAGATATACATTTATTTTGAAACAAGATAGCTTAATCAAACGGTAGTTTCTGAATAAAGTTCATTATGATATGGTTGAGACGTCACATGGATGTCACAAACTACATTCCGATACAGTTAAAGTGATCAGACAGCTATGCCATTCTAATCATTTTTCAATAAAATTAAAGTAAATATGGCGAATATCACTATTTATGGTATTTTCAGGAGGCAACATATGAGATTTTATACATAGTAAACAGTCAAGTTTCTGATTCATGTTTTAAATCTGTCTCTACGAACTATGTAGTAGACTTGCATTAGAACGCGTAATTGCTACAAAGTCGATCTTATTTATTGTTCATACAGTACACAGTAAAGACAAATAGATACGAGAATACGACATCTCTTTTTCTTTATATAAGGAAGGACAGAACACGTATGATATGATTATCATGTGCACAACACATCTTTCTGGAATATCCTTCAGCAGGTACGCTTGAAACCAAACACTATGAAAGCCAAAAAATAAAACATGGTGACGCTTTCAGAAACTACACAACTAGACTTCGACCGATATACATAGGACCACATGGTTGAAGGCATTGAAATATCTTCTCTTAAACACACGTCATTAGTTTCAATACAAACGCACTGAACTATAAAAATATAAACTGGCTAATCTGATGTCACCTAAATCCTCATAATGCAAATTATAAACAGACAAATATTACAATGAAAACGACGGAAACCGCATGAACTACAAATGAAGTTCGGCAGGAGTGTCACCAGGGTTGGTATCTCATGACAAACTTTTCCTTATTTGCCCTCAAAATGAAACAAGCTTACGATTAGAATAAATTTTGTAAAAAAAATTAGAAATATGCAAATCAGTTCACCGTATGTAACTAAATGCTGTTCTATGAAAGATAAGTATGCCGATTTTTAAAATAAATATGTGATGACATGGTTACATATGATGGATTCAGCACAATCATTATATCATGTAAAAAACTGTGTTCTTTATTGTAGTATGGATGTTCAAGGTGATTATGAACCAACAGATGCCACTGGCTTTATCAAGATAAATGCTTTACGGTAATTTTTCTGACACATTTAGTATGCGTATATAAAGGGTTACATTAAAACATTTGTTATTGAATGGCGTTGAACTAAAAGATTCACTATTTTGCCCCTAAAATTTATTGAAACATATACAAACATTTACTCTCAATCGTCTAATCAATAAAAGGTATCAAACCACTAACTTGGCTCCATTGCTTTCTATGTTAAATTTTTACCAATTTCGGGCATTCCTATCTATTTTGTCTTTAGTTTGATTAAAGTGGCAGTCATTCCATGTCAAAACATTACATTAGTCTGACCTGTGCTGGAAAATTCATACATTCAATTGCATATAAGATCAATAGTTTCTGGAAGTCCGGAAGGATAAACACAGGTACTTCTGATCCGAAAAAAAGGCACAATTTTCCCTTATTTTTCAATTTTATATAACTTTTTTATTGTTCAAAATTCAACGTTGATTCAAGGTCCTTTAGCTTTCATTTCATATCAAAATTACCCAAATATTTGACATATTTTGAAAGTTACAGCTTTTTTTTATATCTAAAATTCAGTTGGTCGTGGCATATTGCCTCCCGTAAAAAGAAAAAAAACAATCACAAAAAAAATCAATATATATAGTTTCTGATGACATAAAAAAAAAGATATATCTTTTAGTGTTACTTTTATGATACAATAAAGACACTAGTTACATGGATAAAAGTTAAATAGATAATGACTACCTTGTTCTTTTTGATATTTTCAGTCTTCGAGAATTCCAGCGACTTAGAAGTTTGTCGAACAATTAAACAACATGTATTACTTATTCCTGTGTGGTTTTCAATGACATTATTTTTATTTTGTATCAATACCTTTCAAACCAATATACACAATATAGTACTTTCGATATGTTTATAATAATTGCTTATCATAGTTATTAAAAATAAAATTAAAATTAGTTCCGAAAATCATTTTTATTGAGGTCCAAAGGTATCTTAGTATAGTTATTACACTTTTTTAGAGACTGAGAAATATATTTGCACGGAATCGTCTCTAACATTTTATGATAGCTTCTCTTGAAATAAAAACTTATTCTCAATCAGCTAAAATACTAACAATTTTCCCATTAGTTTTCCTACTTAGACGATGATTAACATTTCAGTGTCTTAGATACACAGAAATTATGTTAAATTCGATAGGAGGCATTTTTATCGTTTGAATTCGAAAACGATTAAAACTGTTCTTTATCAAGAACAGAGAGTGTTCTGAATTGCGCCATTTAAAACTATTCTACTTTAGATCAGTTATTGACAGATGTACACTAAAGATTCCACAAATGTGTGAGCTAGAACAGCTTTAGACAGTTCAATCCTAGATCTAGGCAAAAGTAGTTGATGTTCAAATCTCATAAATCGATGAAAAAACAAACAAAATCTGAGGGAATTACATAAACTCCAAACGAAGTAAGGCCGGGTGCGTCGACAGGGTAACCGACCTCTGCTATGCATGGATCGGTAAAACTAATACAGATTCCATCAATTATACGCTAGAACTCATTCGGACAGCTCTGCCCTAGAACAGATTCTGACAGTCATGCCTTAGAAGATTTCTTGACGGTTATAGAGCAGTTTTATGACAAATGATGCTTATAGTTGTGGTACTATCACTTCCAATTAGATTCATGCAAAGATGTTCTAACCATGAGATGAGAAGTTTCGTATAGTCAGATATTACGGTGGAAAATTCAAATTGTACTCTTTCCATGTTTGCATCACATTTATACTCAATACATATACAAGCCCAGACTACTCACTTTCTAATTCATGACACTGAATTTAATTCAAATGATGATAATCTGATATATATGTTTAATCTGAATGAAAAGAGAAAATGATAAAATCTTAAACGGTGCAAATAAACATCTCATCCTTAACTAAATAGTAACCCTCTCAAACGGTCAAAATGGTGTTTACTGGCCATGTTCATGCAATATTTGCTGCCGAAAAATTTTAACATTTGTCTCGATGTGGCGCGTGGTTGTATTAATGCTTGTATGGATCACGTATCTTTAAAGGCAACAGTAGCATACCGGTGTTCAAAAGTCATAAATCGATTGAGAGAAAACAAATCTGGGTTACAAACTAAAACCGAGGGAAACACATCAACTATAAGAGGAAAAAGGAACTACGGGAACACTGAAGTGCAACAAAAAAAAACGCAAACATACATAGAAACGAACTATTTGATAACAACTGCCATATTCCTGACTTGGTACAGGACATTTTAAGAAAAAAAAGGTTGGTTGAACCTGGTTTAATGGCTACCCAAACCTCCCGCTTTAGGTAAAATTGCTCGTTTATTTCATGGCAATATTTGATTTTATGTGAATCTGATGCTTTAAAAGATAATGTCACTTTACGATGTAAATACCACGTGTAGCATATTGCATATGGGGGTAATCCCAAAGTAGACGGATGATTAATCAAGGAGAAGAATAATATTTACAACGTCAAAGAATATCAGAATTTTATACTTCTGGAAGAATTATGCATAAAAAAGTGAACGCAAAAGGCATTTGTAAATGAACGCAAAGAAAATGTATGCATGTTTGAGAATACTCGAAATCCGGGAATATCTTCTTCAATCTAAAATATATATCTTTCAGTTTAAGCCAGTACTTTTCCATACATTCGTTCCATTTTGTATATTATATTCGCATTGTAGGGCAAGTAAATTTTCGACGCCCTCGAGTTTAGAGAGTGAAATGATGTCTCATTCTAAAAGAAGTCTTGCAACTATTCTAGTATCCGTACATGCCCTGTTACAAGCCAACATTTAAGAACTACCAAAACAACCATAATTTTCCAGTGGTTCGATTCGCCTCATCTGCATTTTGGTCTATGTTGTTCTTGTTTTGAATATGCATGAACTATTTTCCCCTGTTAATATTTACAAAAAAAATTCTATTATCATTTACCAGAGTATTTTCTAGTCAGCTTAAAATTTATAGTTCTTGGTGGAAAACGTGACAAATATCGGTAATCGAAAAATTCTGTCACCTTGTTTTTCGATTGAATAAACAGTTTTATAGTCCTTCCCTTCGTCTATATCATCCTGCTCAGTCGCTCCGTAAATCTCGTATCACGGCTTAATTTCAGACGTAAGCAGACATTATCAGCGACGTCACAATGTCTAAGGAAAAGTTATAAGCGACACCACAATGTGTGAGGAGACGTTAGCAAGCTTTCTTTCGTTAAAGATAAAGCTGTCTAAAGGAGGGAAGAAACAGTAATAAAACGGTAGTCAGAATATCGGGTTTTCTACCGTACGTATAGATATCGTAAAATATCAGCCACTCGACACAATGTGAATTTTTTTGCTCGTTCGCTGTGCTCACTCGCCAAGAAGCTTCAATTTGTGGCTCGCGGCTGATATTTAACGATAAAAATGGGTAGAAAACCCAATAACCTATACAAACATACTACTAGTAGCCGTGGTGGTCTCAAACATACGACATCACCTAGAAACCATCACCAATGAAAGAAGCAGATATTTAACATTACAGCATACAACAAGAAGCAAATCAAATGGAACTAAATTATTCCAGTTTTTTTGCCATTTTGTAACTTAAACAGCAGTCAATATTTACATTTAATGCATTCTAAGCGATAATTTTGTAATCGGAACAGTGATCGTGTACAATATGAAGACGCAAATGCGGAGAAATCTGTATATTAATTATTTTAGCGCCGCAACTTTTTGCTCACTCTAAACAACAAATTACTCGTGTATTTTTTATTAGAAAAGATTATACAATGTAGTAGAATACACACAGTTCCATCTTCGCTTAATTTTATACATTTTGATTTGATGTTCTTCTTTTTGGACGCTGCGTTAATATGTTTTTTTCATAACGAGACAGACAAGACCAAGCCGGCTTCAGCATTTCTAAGAAATGATCAACATATTTATACATGCATTTCAATTACTGTAAAGAAACTATATGGAGTAATTCCTTGTAATTTAAAATGTGTGTTCTTGACATCTTTACTTTAAAACATAAAGAAACTGTCCTCAACATCAAAAAAGTTTGATAGTTTTTGTTAACTGATTGGGTTCAATATATCCTTCGGATGAACGGGCAGTTTAACTTTTTGTAAATTAATAATATAATGTTGTAACAATAAACTGTCATTTTGTCATTTATAATGAGATGATAAATATAGTTATATGTATCACATCAGTTTCCTCTACTTGATTCACTGGGTTTGCGTTCATCGTTAATATTTGCTCCTTTTCATCCAAAACTTTTGAAGGTAATCAAGATTTGGATATTTTCGTGTAGACTTCACTGACAGTTATAAAAAAAAAAAGCAATTAAGTCCATTTTTGAAGTTGCTCTTTTTTTGTTGCATTCTCAACCATTGGTCTAAATGTACCCTAATAATTATATATACAAATAAGGAAATGAATATCGTAAAAATTATGAAAAGGTACTGTTTTTATTTAAGTACTATCACCTTCTCGGGAAATGGACATTTGTGTAATGTAAATGTAGATCAACTGACAGAGTATTCGATTAACCGCATGACGCCCTTGTTATTGCGAACGTACATTATGATGAATATAATGCAACGTTCTCGCAGAGGCTTTTTAATCGGAAGTAAATATATTACAGTTGTGGGTAATAGAAAATGAAAATGATTTATTGCAGTATTTTTTTTTTATAGAACAGAATAAGTTATTAAATTCACGTTTAATGTTATCATTTCTGCAGTCTATAATCAACGTCTATTTCTTCTTTTCGTGTCGCTTGAAAATAACCTTTTCTAGTCCCATCATCGGCGCCTCAAAAGCAAGAGAAGTCAAAAATGCTCCTGCATATGACAAGGCAAGATGTCCTAAAAATTCATATATCTACAAGTAAAAATATATGCTAAATAGATTTAGAATTCTTTTTAATTTAACAAATACACAATGTATTTTATATATGCTGCAAAATATCCCAGTTTACTCAAGTAGTTATCTTATCTACCGTGTTTTATCCTATTCAAATTAAATGAGAATTTTGAAAGCATTTGTCTTGCAATTTTAAAGTTGATCCTGTTGTTTCATAAAAAAATATTATTTTTCACTATATTCATTCAGTTTGGCTCCACATATGCCAAGAATAAGCTCAATATTGTGTGTGTGTGTGTGTGTGTGTGTGGAGGCTCTCAATCAACATTCCCATAAATTATAATAGAGTGGGGTGTTTATGTTTCAAAAGTGGAAACAATGGAAGAGTTTCTTTTCAGAATCCAAACTTCCGTATGGTAGGAAAGTTTGTAATCTGATTTTGACAAAATGTTTAATTTACTTCCTTGCGCTTCAAGTCCAAATATCAAGAACTTTATTCTGATCAGCCTTCTTAGCGTAACTATATCTAGCTAATCTATCTGATTATATTAGTATTGCACAACTTGTTCTTGTCCAAAATATTTATGAAATACTTGGTACTGGACGTTACAAGAACCAGATAATTAGTTTACACCAGTTGAACATATATTGTATTATATTAACTTGATTAGGGGGGGGGGGGGGAGGGAATCAACCATGAAAACATAAAATAAACATAAGATGTTATTCAGGACTTCCAAATTCCATACAATATGAACAGTTTGTTTTTGTTTTTGTGCTTCAGTGGTATACACATGTGAAAATGAACAAATTACAATCAAGAAGTAGCTCTAAAGGGAATGTATTGTGTATGTAGGAAAAAAATTGAAGCAATTTTCATAACCAGGGTAGGAACAAAATAAGGGATTTTCCTTCCAGTCCTGATTCCTATAGTGTATGAAATGATTTAAGGTTTGACTTTTAACATAGTATTTTAGAAGATTTTTACGATCAATTGAGGCTGCTTATGTCAAGTAATGTTTTTAACTGACGCTTTTCAATAAATGAGCTTTACCCCTACGCATATGCATATGCAAATCTTAATTACTTTAGCATATTGTCTTATAACATATCTTAATGTTTTTGTTATTTTGAGAATTTGCTGTTAATCTTTCTGTTAATTTATTCATAACTTTATAGACTCGAGAATGTATTGTATTTTTTGGAAGACCTACATTGTCATCTAAAAGTATTTTAGACATTTTTGTCGTTTGGTAGCTGTCTCATTGACGTGTACCCCTCGTTTCCTTTAATCAATAAATATTTACCTAGTTATTTTCTCCTTTTGCTCATTTTGATACCCAGATAATTAAAAAAACCTATGAACGCATTTAAAATTGTTCTGCACTTGGTAAATAAATCAGTATTTCTGCTGTGTAAAGGGGATAATTGGTTTTGTTAAGTAAAATAGGGTACCGATTTATCGCACGCACGACGGGTGTTTCTGAAATAATCGTCTTTAGGCTCAGATTGTACGATAGGAACTAAAAAGTGAAAAGTAAAATAACAAAAATACCAAACTACAAGGAAAATTCAAATCGGAAAGTCCCTTATCAATTGGCAAAATCAAAAGCTCAAACACATCAAACAAGTGGAAAACAACTGTCATATTCCTGACTTGGTACAGGCATTTCCTTATATAGAAAATGGTGGATTAAACTTAGTTTTATAGCTAGCTAAACCTCTCACTTGGACGACAGTCGCATAAAATTCCATTATATGTGTGAACAAAAAAAAAAAAATTACAGGTAAAAACCACACACATAAAATGTTGATGACAAACCAAAAGGGCCAGAAACGGTTTTTGCACCACTTACAATTTCTGTATCAGTAAAATGAATCAGCCTTCGTCTTGTCAGTAGGTAGTAATAGATAATAGGAGGATGCACAAGGTATGCACAGTATGTAAGTCTGCTAAGTGGAATAAAACCTTTCCAGGATAAAATTGTGTTCACGTAACCTGTAAAAGGGGAAGGTTTTATTGAGTAATATCATCTAACTTAATTTGAAATAAAGAATATATATCAAACCTACTGCACGTGTAATCATTACATGTTATATATTTAGTTCTAAGTTATTAAACTCAATAAATGTAATGCACTGTATGTGTAAAAGTAAATCTAGTTGAAAGGACAATTACATACAAAGTACGGTGTAGATTCTGTTTCAATTTCCAATAGAAAATGAAAGAAAATGTGTTTAGCACCCATTGATATTCAACTAAAATGTCATAAAGTATGTTTAAATCAACTATTATAGCAGATAGATCACACAGTGGGAAGAATGTTTTAATAGGACAATGTTTAACAAATCTGGCAATACTAATAAACTTGATACATTTGTACTAGAAATATTCAAAATGGTAGCTTGTGTAACATATTACCTCCATATCCATGAGCACATGCAAATATCACCCAGGAGATTGCAGCGCCCCAGACTGTTCTGTGCACCGAAAGGTAGAATGAGGACACTTCCTGTGACGGACGATTACCGTTAACGTCATCATATATACCGTATAAAACTGCACATGCTGATACAGAGGCCACTAACCAACCAAATAAATTAACAAACTACAAAAAAGAGATACACTTCATTAAGAATTCAATTTTAAAACTATTCTTTAGATATTGACATCAAATGGTTATTATTCTGGATGTACATCAGCGGGCTTCGAGTCCTTGCTTCTGTGACATCGTGGCAACACCGCCTGCACCGTGTCCAGCGCCCTAGACCACTCGACCACCTAGGTTACATAAATATAGCTTTCGGTGGTCGATATAAAGCCTTTCTTTCCTCGTTGTCATTATCTAGGGTTGTAACACAGTACATGCTGTATAGTGGCAAGTAGATGGTGTACCTTTCAGATCAGCTATTTCGTCTGTCGTAAAGGATGATAATGTTAATTACCATGCCGCCAGATCAAATTTTAATTTTTGAACATATATATATATACATGCACACGTATAAAAATTGCGGTTTTTATCCAACGCCATCCTAGGTTTGAACGTTGTTTTCAATTTAGACTTGTTTATATATATAGACATACATAGAAAATGTGGTGCTTTTATGAACAGCTCAGAAAAACCTTATGATGAAAGGCAAAGAAGATAAAAATTAACGAGTCAGCCAATAAAACATTCAAGATGATTAAAACAGAAATTTCTCGAGGAATCATAAACTTTCTTATTATTTTCAAACCGTATGACGCACATAACATGTGAACATGTAATTCTGTCAGCTGTGTTCATTTTGAATGTGTTCACATGTACATATAATTGAAACGCAACAAAGTAGTTTTCATCGGTTGAGATATTTAGAAGAAACGTAAATCTTAATAATCAAAAAGAAGAGGAAACATCCTATTAAAAAGGTCAGCTAAGTTACAGATTACATACATAAATATAAACATAAAACTTACTCTATTTATTTTCAACTTTAAATCTGTTTTATAAAGCAGATATCCAGTAAACATTCCCACTAAGTAAGGGCCCATTCGGAAGTAAGGCCTGATATAAAGTTTTCCCCAGTGAGTCATATCTCCTCTGAAATAATTATCATATATAAGTAACTTCCATATACAAAATAAAGGTCCGTATTTACAAAACTTATCAACTGCAAAATCATAGGTTATCAAATGACTTACACGGGGATATACATAATTCAACCATCAACCATTAATGTTTGTGCATTTTACATTTGGCATACAGTAGGGTTTTCAAATTTACATACAGTTCTCGAAATTTTAAGATTTATCAAGTATAATGTTCCATATGCGTTGCCACAATCCCGGCCTCTATTCATCGATTGTGATGTCACCGAATGCGACGTAGCATCAGATTTGTTTTACTTGCCATGAACAACACGACGGGTACCTTAAGTGGAACAAGAACTGCCTACCCTTCTGTTGTAGCACCTGCGTTTTTCCTTCGTTCTTTTAAAGGACAATAGGTGCCATTGTTTTTGCTTGAGTTTTCAGTTTTTTGGCTTTCAATATTTGTCTTGTATATCTTTAACTCATCCAAAATTTCATATTTGGTAAAAGTCTAAGAGTTCGATAGAAATACGTTTACCAATGGTCTATGTATTTGGTAATTTCTGAAAGTTAGACAAGGGAAATTCGCTTTTATATGATGCATAATCTTTGGATATAACTCCTCAAGTTTTTAAGAGGAGAGACACTTGTGGTATCAATAGTAAAGCAGGATTTGCTTCCCGAGCATACAAGTCCACTCGTGGGTTTTGGTGTTACTCGTTTTTTTTTTATTATTTTTTAAAAGTTTTTTATGGACTGTTGGTCTTTTTTTTTCCTATTTTTTTCGGCCATGGTCGTTTATAGTTTTCTTTTTCTTGTACTGTTTTATTGTCCACTTAGTATCTTTTCTACATGTATATTTTTTCATAATGAATTATGATATTAAGTTTGTATTTACCCATCAAACATTGACATTGGAACATTCCATTTCGTTGCCATAACACCCGTTGCTACCAATGTTCCAGTCAAAAAAGCTAATAGTACAGCAAATCCAGCAACTTGAAAACTAAATACAATTGATTCAAATATTAGGATTCATATTCAATAAAATTTTGAAAAAGTAAGTCTTGTACGTTATTACTGTTAGTCTTAGTTATTATCCTACTTGATCATGTTAAAACAAAGCCATCTATGAGTTCTACACTGGTATGGTAATGCTAGATGTTCAAAAAGCTTTTGATACAGTTATTCATTCTATTTTATGCTATATACTACAAATAATACGTGTAAAGACCATAGAATGGTTAAAAATGGTTTGCAAAACACTCTTTTGCAAATCCGGCACCGCCTTTTATAAAAGATACTTTGTCAAGTAAATAATTCAAATGTGCATGGGATTTATGAAATACTAAGCTTTAAGACTATAAAATTGTTTTGCAATTTGAATTAAAAGAACATGGGATTAAAAGTAGAAATTTTAATAGAAAAAAACATGAATTTTGTAAATTTCAAACGGTAAAGTTCCATAAAAGTTTGTTATTTTCAGGTTTATAAACAATAATTGTGTCAGCAATTTTTGCAAGAATTAATAGATAAAACTAAATTCTGACGAAGTTTGACAAACTAAATCTGTTATATAAGAGTACCAGAATTTCGACTTGTGCAATAATGTTTTAACATTCAGACTATATATATCATGTATATATTTCATGACATTTCAGATTTACTTTAAACTTTGTTTTTTACTACACATTTTAACAGTTATGGATATTCCTTTTGAGAACATGTGCAAAAACAAACAATAATATCTGCCTATAAATGTTTTCGACCGTTATTAAGAGTACCCCATAACTGGTCATTTTGAATGTTACTCTAAGCATAAAATGAAACGGCAAATTTCAATAAGACTTTTAAATGGATCCCTACCCTTCTAAATTTGTTAAGTAAAATAAAACGAGAGAAAAAGTTTGGGGTTGCCAAGGCTTACCTCTTAAAAGTCTTCACTTGCATGTTTGCGACAACATCACAACTCCATATAATATGTCTTGTTGGGTAGCAATGGTAAACAAAGACAAACAACAAATGAACACACACACACATGAACACACACACACACACACACACACACACACACACACACACACAAGTTTGATTCATGTTGTCTGTTACAAGGCATAATTGTAATTAAAGGTTTTTTGCTTGTGAGTTAATTATTTGTTCCTTTTTTTCACCTCAACAATTTAGTTTACTGAAATACTCACAAAAATAGCGGAAGTAGTATTAAAGGACTAAGTACAAAAAACTGCATATCATTAGCTAAATACCAAGCCCATCCAAAGCACTGAAAACAATTGAATAGATACGAAATGCTTTAATACACTTTATATATATATATATGTTTCAGTAGACATGTTTTAATATGCTATGATAATAAATCAAGACTTGTAGTATTAACATCAATTTCCGAGTTATCATTAAGTATTTATCTATGAGGACTTCTGTTTGTTGAAATGTAATTGTATGTTGCTCAACGCCAACTCAGATGCTTACATTTACAAATGATTTTTTTCGTGATTTGGATGACCGTTATGGAATATCTGGGTCACAGATGACCACGGATATATTCTATTTATCGTACCCACATTCCGTCCTCTGTTCCTCGATTGTGATAATTCCGATAACAACTGATCAACAATGTTTACATGTAATGAGTAACACGACGAACAACTGCTTACACTTCTGAGAACAAATGAGATCACTCCCGAATTTTGGTTGGGATGAGTTATTTGAACTTTTTTAATTTTCTATTTAGTGTTTTCTTGAATGTAGTTGTCTGTCTTTTCGTCATTTTGCTTTGTATCCATGGTATTGTCTATTTATAAGGTTTCATATAGCCCTTCGATATCAACTCCTTCTTTTTACATCTAAATCCCTTAAGATACTCGATTTAAATTACTTTACATCATTTTCCATATCAGTTCTGATATCATCCCAGATTTGCATATATAATGTGGTGAAGGAATAATGTCTTGGAGTATCGGGGTTATATCGAGGCTACCTGATATATGAATCACTAGATTATATCGGCACTGATATTAAAATTGTTTGTCATATAATGTACATGTACAGTATATAATACATTTCCTACTGAACGTTTTTTAACAATTTTGATATTCATAAAAATACTTGTTAACAGATGTGGTATGATTAGTTGTGAGACAACTATCCGTTAAGACTAAAGATGTGAACATTACAGGTCATCGTAAGGTCTTAAAAAATAGGCAAAACTCATACTGTATAGTAAGCTATTAAAGATCCCGGTAGAGAAAATGTGTAATAATTCAAAAGAGAAAACCAACGGCCTGATTTATAAAACAATGCACAAAAAACACAAATATCACAGGCAACAACCACTGGATGAAAGGTTACTAGCTTGAAACAGACACGTAAAGAATTTAGTTGGATTAAACATGTTTGTGGGCGCTCAATATTCCTGGGAGAGTGGTGTAACAACACAAACACAGAAGAAGCTGTAAACATTAAGTTAGAAAGTGTTGACTTATACGATCAGTACTCAGCACTAAATCAAACAACAATTAACCCCGCCACATCCGTTATGTGCCTGTCCCAAGTTTAGACCTTGTAGTTCAGTGGTCCATGTCTCATTTTTGTTTTTCGGAAACTGTTTTGACATAAATAGGCCGTTAGTTTTCTCATTTGAATTGTTTCACATATTTCATGTCGGGGCTTTTATAATCGACTATATGGTATTGGTTTTTCTCATTGTTGGAGGCAGTACAGTGGCCTATAATTGCTTACATCCACTATATTTGAACTCTGGTGGATGGTTGTCTCATTGGCAATCGAACCGCATCTTCATATTTTTATAAAAAACGTGTAATGATATGGTGATTTTTTAAGACAATAACTACTTGAGACATTGCTACTATGTAATAGTAAAATAAATTGTCAAACGTACCGAATCTTCTGGTTTGTCAAAAAAGTTATTGATGTACAGCAGATTATAGTACCAAGAAGTTTTACAGTAATTATATTCATTTCCGTCTTTTTTCCATAGAGGACCGCTACCAGTATATGGAAATAATGAAACATAAACCATCAATACCAACATGTATGGTGGCGTTAACCTGGAAAATAGAATTATCATAGACCATCAATACCAACATGTATGGAGACGTTAACCTGGAATATAGAAATATCATAAACCATCAATGCCAACATGTATAGAGACGTTAATCTGGAAAATAGAATTATCACAGACCATCAATACCATTATTTAAGGATGCCATCTAGAAAACAGTTATATCATAAACCATCAATGCCAACATGTATGGAGGCGTTAATCTGGAAAATAGAATTATCATAGACCATCAATACCAATATTTAAGGATGCCATCTAGAAAACAGTTATATCATAAACCATCAATGCCAACATGTATGGAGGCGTTAATCTGGAAAATAGAATTATCATAGACCATCAATACCAATATTTAAGGATGCCATCTAGAAAACAGTTATATCATAAACCATCAATGCCAACATGTATGGAGGCGTTAATCTGGAAAAAAGAATTATCATAGACCATCAATACCAATATTTAAGGATGCCATCTAGAAAACAGTTATATCATAAACCATCAATGCCAACATGTATGGAGGCGTTAATCTGGAAAATAGAATTATCATAGACCATCAATACCAATATTTAAGGATGCCATCTAGAAAACAGTTATATCATAAACCATCAATGCCAACTTGTATGGAGGCGTTAATCTGGAAAATAGTAATATCATAAACCATCAATGCCAACATGTATGGAGGCGTTAATCTGGAAAATAGTTATATCACAAACCATCAATGCCAACATGTATGGAGACGTTAATCTGGAATATAGTTATATCACAAACCATCAATGCCAACATGTATGGAGGCGTTAATCTGGAATATAGTTATATCACAAACCATTAATGCCAACATGTATGGAGGCGTTAATCTGGAAAATAGTAATATCATAAACCATCAATGCCAACATGTATGGAGGCGTTAATCCGGAAAAATAGCAATATTAAATAGTAACTGAACACGTCATTTTCATACAACCTATTTCGCCACTTTGTAAAGAGGTTCTAGTCATGACCTAATATATTTTCAATTTCGGTTAAAAACACGACTTTCATATAGCATTCTTATTACATGTAGCTGTATTTAAAATATGTATCAAAATCTTCTTTGAACATTGCACACTATCGTATTTTGTTCACTATTCATGATGCTGCTGTATTTAAGCAATCAGAAGTACAATGCCCGATATTAACATATAAAAATGCATAATTTTACTATCAGCAGAAGAAATAATTTTGAATTTACTGTCGTCAGTATACAGGCTAAGAAGGAACCAAAATGTAGTCAAAAATCATAAGATGAAAAAAGTTAAACAACACTGTAGTAAAATCCGAAAGGACAAATCAGTCTCACAAAACACCATACAGAAAACTAATGATTGAGTAACATGAACTACATCAAAACCGAAAGCGAGTTCAGGTGCTTCTTAGGGGCGAGCACTTCAACTTGAGACATTTTGTTTCGTATTCTTTATACTTAAATATACGATAAGTCATAATAGGTGATAAGGCATGATACTTTAGTAAATTGGTAATAGTATCTTGTCAAATTCTTAGACAAACCCAAACTGTCGCCACATGAAAATTATAAGACCCAACTGTATAACCACACATTAAAGATTTGAAATCAAAACAAAGTGTCTCGGGACAAAGGATTATAAAAATAGAGATGTGGGTATACGGCAATATTCTTTGAAAAAAAGTTTTACGGCTTTTCTAGACTCGGAGGAAAAATAGAACCAGTCATATGGTATTAACATTTTCTATAACTGAAAACTGAACATTTACATCTACATGTCTTTTAGAGTCTTGTGTTACATTGATGCATTTATCATACATCTCCTCTCTTAATCGTAAGCAAGATCTTACCTCCAAAATCTATGAAAATAAAACATTGCCCAGTTTAATTTTCCTCGTTTCTTTGCCATTTCTTTCATCACAAGGTATGTCAATAAAAGGCCACTTTGGAAATTGGAAATAAAACAAAAAATCCAATACTTAAGTAATATATCAATTATTTAATAATTTTAGAAAATACATTTGATTGTTTCCAACTCTACGCATGGACATTTTAACTGTGTGTTTCCGTCTTTTTTTCACCAAGATGATTTTGTTTTTATCTTGCTATAATTATCAAATATTGCATTTACCTCTTCTTTTCAGTTTTGTTAAAATCAAGATCATACAACTTGATGATATAACATCTCCAGCTGTAAATGATTTACCGTTGTTCTAATAGAAAGATAAGTTGTAATTTGTACTTACATGAACAATACGACGGGTGCCACATGTGGAGCAGGATCTGCCTACCCTTCCGGAGCACCTGAGATCGTTCGTGTTGCTCAGTCTTTGGTTTTCTATGTTGTTTTGTGTACTGTTGTTTGTCTGTTTGTCTTTTTCTTTTTTAATCATGGCATTGTTTATCCTTCGCCTCTCTTATAGGAAACCAAGCATCGTGCAACAGTCACTTCTTTTTATCCTTACAACAATTCTGATAAGCATTTTAGAAATAAGCGCTGTTTTCATTAGTCATCTATTTAATTGTTTACCTCAAAACAAAAAAGGTGTCCACTGATACAAGAGCGTTACTGACAGCAGGAAATGTAACTCTTTTCATCATTTCAGGCAGAAATGTACCAACATTATCTTTAAATAAAAATGCTCAGTATAAATATTCAAAGTAAACACAAAATAAACAATAATTTCTCGTTCCCAACTGTCTTTCGTTGCTTATACCACATACCCTCCGTTAGTTCGCTTTTTTAGTGTCTACATTTTAAAGAAGTTAACTTGTATGTTACTATAGAAACTCATCAAAGATACCAGGCATGTAATTTTGTACGCCAGACACTGTTTCGTCCAAAAAAAAATACTCAGTGACGCTCGAATCAAAAAAGTTAAAAGTCTAAATTAAGTAAAAAGTTGAAAAGCAATGGAAACCCAAAATTCTGAAAGGTTTTGCCAAGAAAAGACAATGTAATCTATTCCTGTGTTAGACAATCCTTAGTATTTCAAACAATTCAAAGTTTTGTTAACAGTTAATTTATAAATATGATATGACCATATCAATAATTCATGTTAACACTATAGAAATATTACATTACACCAATGATTTCATTACCACAGATCATGTCATGTACAAAGATTTATGTTTCCTAATTCTAAGGATAAACTCGTAAATGTAAGTGCAATCAATTGCAACTTATTTGTTAATTTAATCACCTCATCTATAAACGTCATATTGTAGTGATTCTTTTTTTAATTGTTCCTTAAAGCATTGCATAATTTAACATTAAATTATTGTGATTCTGCATGAGCTAATGGTGTTTTACTACAAACACACAAGAGTTGCATTGATTGATATTACAGGTTAGGAAACATGCTTTATATATTAATCAAGTGAACTCTGATTTGAATAATTGTTGCAACTGTTTTGCTGTGATGCAAATTTTCTATATATTTCTGCTTTATAAACTGGTTTATATATATAATTATCCAAAAAGATATCAATTCTTGGTTGTACAAATTAATTTAATTACGTGTTGTTATGGTTTTACCTTCTTATAGCCATTGCTTTGATATAACTTCTTGCCATATTTTGAAAAAAGAACAACTTATTTTTTTTATAATTTCTTACCAACATCAGAAAGTACAAAAATGTATGCATGTCCAAGTATAACCCAAGTCATGGATATAAATCTGATTCCATTGATAGCGGTCAATGAACCTTCCGGCTGATGTGTACTTAGAAGTTTTTCACCATTAGTATATACAGAAAAGGCGAGCAGGATTTTTCCAAATATTCCTGAAATTGCAAATAAAAGTAACATTTCAGTTATAGACATATTTACATTAAAGCCATATACATAGTTACATTTCAGACGTATTTACTTATAAAAAACGAAATGTTAATTATGACACAATTTCATTTTCACACTGCAACTTAAACCGAGCAGAATTAATTTGTACCCTGATACAGAATGATAAGGAAAAACTTCATGTTTGATATGTTCAATTGTTCATAACTATTTTGAACTCAGTTACATTTGATATACTGAACAAACAACTATCAAAGGTGAATTTTTTTTATCCAAATGTTAGCCATACCGGGTTGATATTTGACGAAAATGTTAGCCATAACTGGTTGATAACTGACCCAAATGTTAGCCATACCTGAGTGGTTGATAATTGATCTAAGTGTTAGCCATACCGGATTGATATATCATGCAAACTTTAGCCATACCTGGTTGAAAATTGACACAAATGTTAGTCATACATGAGTGGTTGATAATTTACCCAAATGTTAGCCATACCTGAGTGGTTGATAATTGATCCTAATGTTAGCCATACCTGAGTGGTTGATAATTGACCCAAATATTAGCCATCCCCGGTTGATATATGACGCAAACTTTAGCCTTACCTGGTTGAAAATTGACACAAATGTTAGTCATAGCTGAGTGGTTAATAATTGACCCAAATGTTAGCCATACGGGGTTCATATATGACGCAAACTTTAGCCATACCTGGTTGAAAATTGACACAAATGTTAGTCATACCTGGTTAATGATTGACCCAAATGTTAGCCATACCTGGTTGATAATAAACCAAATGTTAGCCATACCTGGTTGATAATTGACACAAATGTGACAAAAATAAGAAGATGTAGTATGATTGCCAATGAGACAACTCAACACCAGAGACCAAATGACATAGAAGTTTACAACTATAGGTCATCGCATGGTTTTTAACAAAAAACAAAACCAATACCGCATATTCAGCTATAAAAGGCCCTGAAATGTCGAATGTAAAACAATTCAAACGAAAACACCTAACCACCTGATAAAGTGCAAAACAATGAACGAAAAACAAATATGATATACAGCAACAAACGACAACCACTGAATTACAGGCTCCTGACTTGGGACAGACACATACAGAATGTTTGTTGGCGCCAAACCCTCCCCCTAACCTTGGACAATGGTGTCACACTTAAGCATAAGAACAAACTATAAAAATCAACTGAAAAGGTCTTAACTCATCAGATCGATACAAAGTTAGCCATACCTGGTTGAAAATTGACTATCTGAACACTATCTGTTATTAATGGAATTTTCTCGTTTGCCTCAACTGCAATTTCATCGGGTTTTCTTTGCTTTGCGGCCTGTTGCCACTTAGGCCACTGTATTAATGTTATATCATATGCAGTACCAGCTGCACTTATGGATATGAAGAAAGATATCACCACACTGTCAATAAATAGATTTACTTTTTGTAGAAAGAAATACACTTCATCATCATTGCTTTAATTATCATTCAACAATTACACACCAAATTTGTATATGTGAGAGAAAGGATATAAAATGAGAGCAAAAGCTCAGCAACATCCATTTCAATGATTTAGGTGCATCAGATGTAACGTCCTATTTCTTGCCGGATGTGGCTGCATTTTTAGTTCTCCTTTCCAAAAGGAAATGTGAGCTTTTGCCATCACTTGGCGTCCGTCGTCGTCGTCGTCGTCGTCGTCCGTCCGGTGTAAACTATTTCAAACATCTTCTCCTCTGAAACTACTGAACCAATTCCAACCAAACTTAAGCTGAATGATCCTTAGGGTATCTAGAATAAAGTTTGTGTTTTATTTTCTGTTTTGTCAAAAAACATGGCCGCCATGGCTTAAAAAAGAACATAGGGGTAAATGCAGTTTTTGGCTTATATCTCAAAAAACTAAAGCATTTAGAGCAAATCTGACATGGGTCTAAAAATTTTCATTAGGTCAAGTTCTATCAGCCCTGAAACATGATAAGGAGTTATTGGCCTTTAATGGCAATTTTTCACAATTTGTTCATCTAGTTTGCTTACTTTAAAAAATCTTCTCCTTTGAAACTGCTGAATCAATTTCAGCCAAACTTGGGCTGAATGAGTTTCAGAGTATCTAGTATAAATTTTGTATTTTATTTCCTTGAACGTCAAGAAACATAGCCACTATGGATAAAATGGAACATAGGGGTAAAATGCATTGTTTTGCTTTTGAAGAAAATATGACAGATACAAAGAACATTTAAATGGTATTTTTAAGCCACTCATTAATATATATTGAAAAGCAAAAATAATCATTGACGAAAGATTTAAGCAAAAAAATTACAGGTGAGCGATTCAGGCTCTTGAGAGCCTTTTGTTATACATCCTGAACAGTTTAATGGATGACTTGCAGTATAATTCTCATTGTGTGTCTATCCTAGTCAACCATTGGGTTCAGTATAGTATATGGTAAATAAGAACGCGTAAATTACGGTATTTGAACATTAAATTTTAATTTAGCTGTAATGTTGTAATTTTATTCAGATATAGTTTTTTAATAATTTGACACTACTTACAGAACGATTACAGCTCTAGTATCATAAGGTCTATCTGGTTGTTGGCATTCTGCTTGGTAGGCTATAAATAGGTTGTTTGTCACATTTTTCAGAGCTATAAATACAATATAATAAAATATCATTGTCAACAATATATCATGAATAGATAGGTTTCAAATCATTCAAAAAGTTCATAGAAGTAAATATAAGTATATTTCGTATATTAATTCCAGACGTATTTATATATATTGAATTATATTTACAATTTATGAATTGAGTCATCTGGCTTTAACGGTTTCTAACCATTTCCAAAAAATGATACTGTAAGTGCTGAGTAACTTTCAAATTCGCAAATCTATATAGTTTGCACAAAAGGTATTACCAGTGTATATAACCACCTAATACGGATTCTACTACTAGTGTATATCACCACCTAATACGAATTCTACTACTATAGTGTATATCACCACCTAATACGGATTCTACTAGTTTGCACAAAAGGTATTACTAGTGTATATCACCACCTAATACGGATTCTACTACTAGTGTATATCACCACCTAATACGGATTCTACTACTAGTGTATATCACCACCTAATACGGATTCTATCACTAGTGTATATCACCACCTAATACGGATTATATTACTAGTGTATATCACCACCTTATACGCATTCTACTACTAGTTTATATTACCACCTAATACGGATTCTACTACTAGTGTATATTGCCATCTAATACGGATTCTACTACTAGTGTATATCACCACCTAATACGGATTCTACTAGTTTGCACAAAAGGTATCACTAGTGTATATCACCACCCAATACGGATTCTACTACTAGTGTATATCACCACCTAATACATATTCTACTACTAGTATATATTACCACCTAATACGGATTCTACTACTAGTGTATATTACCACCTAATACGGATTCTACCAGTTTGCACAAAAAGTATTACTAGTGTATATCACCACCTAATACGGATTTTACTACTAGTGTATATCACAACCTAATATGGATTCTACTACTAGTGTATATCACCAACTAATACGGATTCTACAACTAGTGTATATTACCACCTAATACGGATTCGAATACTAGTGTATATCACCACCTAATACGGATTCTACTAGTTTGCACAAAAGGTATTACTAGTGTATATCACCATCTAATACGGATTCTACTACTAGTGTATATTACCACCTAATACGAATTCTACTACTAGTGTTTATCACCATCTAATACAAATTCGACTATTAGTGTATATCACCACCTAATATGGATTCTACTACTAGTGTATATTACCACCTAATACGGATTCTACTACTAGTGTATATCACCACCTAATACGGATTCTACTACTAGTGTATATCACCATCTAATACAAATTCTACTACTAGTGTATATCACCACCTAATACTGATTCTACTACTAGTGTATATTACCACCTAATACGGATTCTACTAATAGTGTATATTACCACCTAATATGGATTCTACTACTAGTGTATATTACCACCTAATACGGCTTCTACTACTAGTGTATATCACCACCTAATACGGATTCTACTACTAGTGTATATTACCACCTAATACGGATTCTACTACTAGTGTATATCACCACCTAATACGAATTCTACTAGTTTGCACAAAATGTATTACTAGTGTATATCACCACCTAATACGGATTCTACTACTAGTGTATATTACCACCTAACACGGATTCTACTACTAGTGTATATTACCACCTAATACGGATTCTACTACTATAGT
Source organism: Mytilus californianus (assembly GCF_021869535.1). Classification (NCBI taxonomy): domain Eukaryota; kingdom Metazoa; phylum Mollusca; class Bivalvia; order Mytilida; family Mytilidae; genus Mytilus; species Mytilus californianus. Next base: position 113,203,199 of record NW_026262668.1, read on the forward strand.
GTATATCACCACCTAATACGAATTCTACTAGTTTGCACAAAAGGTATTACTAGTGTATATCACCACCTAATACGGATTCTACTACTAGTGTTTATTACCACCTTATACGAATTCTACTACTAGTATATATTACCACCTAATACGGATTCTACTACTAGTGTATATCACCACCTAATACGGATTCTACTACTAGTGTATATTACCACCTAACACGGATTTTTCTACTAGTGTATATCACCACCTAATACGGATTCTACAGTTTGCATTATGTTTGCTTTATATGTTTATTATACTGACAATACTGCTTTACCTTTTAAACTCTCATATCTATCAATATTGTATCCTCTTAATTTAATATCAAATTATACAATTATATACTAGATGCTATTTTTTTAGAGAAATTATGCAAAAATAAGAATTGAAATCGTACAAACCTATGTCAATTAAACGTTGCGTATCATTGACTGTACAACTGTCAGGCATACACATTCCAATATTTAACGGTGTGTACTAAAAAAAATAGTCATTGCGATTAAGATATGCTAACCAATTCATATTTTTGCATTCCTTTCGTTTTATTTTAAAAGAAAAATGCCTGCTATTCTTTGAACCTAAGACACAGTCTTTTTAGATTGTTTCTAAAATTATCCCTTTGCATTTTGTTATAGATGTTTAGAAATTTTTTTAAAAAAAAAGATCATAAGTTGTAAAAAGACAGAGCGTCATCGCATAGAGTAAAAAATACGAATACAATAACAACTGTCTACAAAACCGTTCTCCATGCAAATGTTTTTTGTAATGCTCACTTTTTAATTCTCCTCTTTTCCTTTGATTTTTTTAATTACGTGTTTCAATACATTTTGTACCGTTATTTCGTTTAAGAAATTGACTATACATGCTTATTAATTTCAATGTCATAGGCACCTGGAGACATACGATAGAGGCGGGTAGTTCCGTTCGTCCCGTGATGTACGTTTTTTACATTTTGTCAACGAAGTGCACGGACTTACCGGAAGAACAATATAATAAAGACTAACTTGTTACGTAACTATAGCAATACATAAGATCAAACGTAATATCTCACCAGTGGTAGTATTGGTGGTAAAGCTTGTATGTTAACTACGGTAACTATGCAATATTGTGTTTCAAAACTATATGTTAAATTTTTAGCAACTGCATGTCCTTCGATGTCTAGACATTCTTCATAGTCACCCAACCATCTGAATCCCCCACCCAGCAGATTAGCTGGGGGTTTACCTGCAGAATCCAACACTAAAAACACAAAAGTATCTCATTGTTAATGGTACTGATGATCATTGTCGTTATATCTTTTTATTCTAACTAGTGGCGTATTAAAAGACTTCTCCTTTCAAAGTCAAAAACATAAAAAACAAAATTTGTCCCTTAAAATACTGAACATAAATACATCGATAGGTAGCAATTATGTGTGGCACCTGTCCAATTAAAAGTCAGAAATTAACAGGAAACTTAAAGAAACGGACAGCAGAATTTTCAAAACGAGCTTAAATCTGGCCTACATATAGTGCTTTTGTAATGGACAATAGATCTTTTTTATAAGAACAATGTGTATGCAAACAGGATAAATTAAATACCTTGTCAATGGGATAATCATGTTAATGATTATTGCTTTCCGACAATCGCCATGATATATATCATGAACTGTAAACAGAGTAAAACCTAAAATGCTTGCATCACCTGTTATATACGATTTCAAAGTCTTATTCAACAGTAAATGTTAAACCAGGAGATGACAAAACCGGTAAAATTATTAGACAGTCCATAGGTACCTGATGCAGGTCTATGACAAAATTAGCATGTGTCTAGTCACTTGAGAGACATTTTTACGATTGATAAGTTCATAATGCATTCTTATTGGTTAAATAATCAAACATTATACTATAAGAACGTTGATTCTTTTCTGTGTATTGACAGAAAGCTCACTAAAAGCTATACTGATATTAATAGTTATGTATGAAAGGGTTAATATTCAATGTTTTAACAAGATGGTGTTTTTAAAAAATTTCTATATTCAAATGATTTTTACAGAGTGTTCTTGTCACCCAATCTTTAGCTTTCATTTTATTTTTCTTGTTAGTCAATAATGTATCTTGGAAATGGTATTGGCTATTCTTCTAATCTTTTTTTTCCAGTGTTATAGATGATATTAATTTTAGCATCTACTTGCAGTGTTACACATGGTTCCTATTCTTCAATTTTTAAATTATGGTTCTTGTTTTGTTATACTTTTTTTATAATAGTTGTATGTTCACGATACTGCCTATTTTGTCTTGATATCTTTAGTTTATTTTGACTGATATTAAGTTCGATCTCGCAATACGCATTTCAATTTTGTTTAAAAAAAATTCACGAACAGAGTAAACAATTTTTATCTGTATGTTGCATTGTCTTGTTTAAAAACGTCGCTCCTGATTTACTCTAGCAAACTATTGGCATGATTTTGGAGTCCTTTATTGACAAGAAAGACTTACTTCTCAGTGCCCAAAGTTGCTGTTGATTTATTCCTTCAATGATGCCGGTTGCATGAATTTCACAAAGTTCTGATATGTATGGTTCAGGAGGCTTGGTCGGTTCTCGGCTTGAACTGGTGCTTACAAGACCTGGAATTTCTGTCACATTGTCTGCCTTAACACCAGTTTGTGCTGATAACGCTTTTTGCAGACTGAACACTGTTTTAAGGTCTGTAGCTTTACCTATGGATCCGGCCATTTGCGCATATTTCAATGGCGATTTTTTAATGTTATACTTATTTTCTTGAACAACTCTGTTCACTTGTAAAAAATTATCCATATATCCTTTGTTTTGATTTATAGAATGAACTTTTATTGTGAAAAGAACGAGATACGTGAAAATTGACAAATTCATTTTAGGAATATTCCCCAGATCTGAGTTTGAGATAGATCACCTTATTGTTCACAACGTTGATTAACATTGAGGTATTTTGTAACTTTACTTTGCATAACATTTACTGATAAATTGATATGTAAATATTTTCCTTCTGACGTTTATCAAAGTTACAAAGGACAGTGTGCATGCATGCTTCATAAATGTTGTCATATACATGTGACAATATCTGGTAAAGGGCAAAATAGAGGATGATCATTTTATATATTGCACATATTAACAAACCTTTAATCTACTACTAGTAATTAAATTCATCTGATTCAGTCTTTTTATATATTGTACATATTAACAAACTTTTAATCTACTAATTAAAATTTTCTATTTAGGAAACAAGAAGAAGATACAGAGTTGACAATAAAAATAAAAGTCAATTAGTTGATTGATTGATTGTTGCTGTTGTTTAACACCACTTTCAGCACTTTTTTTTATCATGTCGGCCAGTGTTTTTTTGGTGGAGGAAGCCGGAGAGAACTAACGACCTCTTTTTTAAAGTCGAAGAAGCCTTAGTTAACAAAATCACCACGGTCAAAAAGAAAAAAAAAAAAAAACAGGTATCAAGCAAAATGAATACTACTAAAAGCGGACATCATATCGAGTGCGTATATACCTGTAAGATGTCGTTTTCACTAAAGTCATCGGTCGTATATGTAGATAACGTTATAAATGAGATAAAGATGATTGGTCATCTTCTGGGACATCGATATTCCGTAACGGTAAAAAGTAACTCTATATGTTTAAGACTTTCGAAACACGTTTTAACCAAGCATAACATTTAAATACTTTTCCTTTAGGAGACAGACAAGGTAGCATTCAAACATGTCGTTGGATTCTTTTAGAATTGTTTCACACCAAACTTTCAGTTAGTATGTTAATTGTTACTCAGAAATCGGTTGCGATTGATGTTGAGGAGATATTAATAATTCAGATAGAGAAGTGGAGCTATTGGCATATCGTGCTATATAACGATGTTTTAAGGATATTTATATAATTTGGATATGCTGTAGAATAAAACAATATCCAGGTGAAAAATTCTTTAAAACGTAAAATTTGAATGAAATTGACCTTTTAAACTTTATTATTGATTGCTTAAAACATTAAGAGTAAAGTAATAAGTTAGCGAGAATTTAATGGAACTTGTTTTTCTGAATCCCCTCTTATAAACCATTAGTTAAACAATATTAAAGAACAGTTGATCGACGACATGTAGGATACATTTTTCCTATTACTTAGTTTTCTTGATGTACAATGAAGTCATGATTTACTCTCCCATGCTAAAAAGGTAATTTTTATTCCTATTGTTGGCAGTCAGAGCATAAATGGACCATAATTAAATGACTTCAACATTATAACATGACTCACACTGGGCGATACCGCTGCTGGTGGACTGTTCCCCGAGGGTATCACCAGGCTAGTAGCTCAGTATTCAATTCTGGCAAGAAAGACACACTATTCATTCAATTGTTTAAAATTTGCTGCTACACAACCATTTTAAAGTATGGAATGTATCTCCTTTATGCATAACTCTGATTCCATGTTAATATTTTGATATGTTTTTACCCGTTTTAGTTATATTAGCTCGTCAAAGTTTGTATTTGATTTTGATTTTCAAATATTCAAGCCTCGAGCTTCGTTGTAGAGATAATAAATGTCGAAATGCGCATCTGATAGAGTTAAATGTGTTCTCCGTTTAAACCTATCACTTGGCAATGTTGACTGTTTTTCTCCGATTTATGATTGTTGATTAACCCATTGGTATCTTCTGCCTCTTTTCTTGTTGTTTTTTTGGTTTTTTTTTGTTTTCGGTAAGGTCTACGAAAAATGATAATACGATTTTTGTTTGGATGTATTTAATTGACACGTAGTACAACAGATCATCTTGTATTTTCATGGTTCAGCGACTACTTATGTATAGTTTTTCTGTCATGTGAATTTCTCTCTTATTATGAGAAATAGGATAACTGTATTTGGTATATGGCTTTATTGCAACGTCTACGTGTCTGTCAGACAGGATTCACCTGACCTCGATCACATTCCATGTATCAGAGATCGATGTTAAAGTTATGTGATTATGTCCGTTTCGCAGATACTATAAGCAGTAGGTAAGTTATATGTGGAGCATGGAATGATTGTAAGGTGTACATTTCAGTCTGACTGGTTTTATGACCTTGATCTCATTACGTTTTTTTGTGTTTTGGTCTGTTTTTGAAATACCATAAGCAAAAGGTCTACAATATTTGGTGTATAAAATGATTTTATGGAGTAGATGTTTTTCTGGTAGGTATCATATGTCCTTGACCTCATTTCGTGGTTCATTTGTCAATGTTAAGTTTCTTTAGTTAGGTTTTCTTCTCCGATACTTTTATTATAAGGTCAACTATATTTGGTGTATGGAATGTAAGTAAGGTGTACGTGTCTGTCTGGCATGTATAATCTGACTCTGTGACTTCATTTTCGAGGTTCATTTGCCAATTTTAAGTTTTCCTGTTTAATGTAAAAATAAGAAGGTGTGGTATAATTGCCAATTAGATAACTCTCCACCAGAGACCAAATGACATAGAAGTTAACAACTATAGGTCATCGTATGACCTTCAACAATGAGCAAAACCTATACCGCATAGTAAGCTATAAAAGGCCCAGAAATGACAAATGTAAAACAATTCAAACGAGAAAACTAATGGCCTGATTTAAGTAAAAACAATGAACGAAATGCAAATATGAAATACAGCAACAAACGACAACCAATGAATGTCTGTCTGGAAGGGTTTATCTGTATTTGACCTTATTGTTATGGATCATTGATAATATTAAGTTTATGAGGTACTTGTAATAAAACCCTTATTTGGTGAGACATTTCAGCGTGTGCACTCATTCATTAATGTTAAGGATTTTTTATATATACTATGAACAAAATATATCAAAGAATGCTGTCAGCTACCGAGATAACGCTAATAGTATTTACCGTTATTCACGAGGCTAAGGCCCACCTCCGGGTGCGGGATTTTCTCGCTGTGTTGAAGACCCATTGGTGGCCTTCGGCTGTTATCTGCTCTTTGGTCGGGTTGTTGTCTCTTTGACATATTCCCCATTTCCATTCTCAATTTTATGAGCAATACAATTTTTCCTTGTAGTGACCTGTCTATTGCTTTGAGGATTGTTGTTTGTATCACTGTTTTTAACAGGATGTTGTCTAGCCTTTTGGACGTAATTTTGTATTATTATACCTAGCTTGGTAGTGTTTTCTATTTTTTTTATTGTGAAATAGTGGATTCTTATGTTTATATCGACTGCTTGTGTAGATTCCATCCAACAACGTCATTAACTTGGGAAATTGCAGAACAGGAAAAACATAAATATTTTGTTCATTTTTGTAAACTGTAAATAAGCCAATCAATATAAAAATGAAAGGATCAGTGATTTCAAAACAACAATACAATTATAACTTATACATTTATTCATTTGCTTCAAGTCATAAAGAAAGATTTGAGGGAATGTGTTATTTATTCCAAACATTATTTCATTTTTCAAATACATTAATTTCATGAGCATGCATGCCTACTTCAAAAGCCTTGTCAATAATAAAAACTCGTTTTTCAAAACTGAATATCCTCCCTTCCAGAAAAATCGATTATTCAGCAACGATTGTCTTTTATGAGTAGCTATAACTTACAAAGTAAAAAGTAACTATATTATTCAGCTTCCTTCAACTGAAAGCAATGTACTTGATAAGGGTTTAAGCCTTTAGGTAAGTCGTGTTTCTGGAAAGTCATTTGAATAAAGAATTAAATAATTATAAGAACACAGTGATATAAACATTAACTTTTATTTCGACATAAAATTTTACCACAGTATCCAAATTAATGAAGACGTTGATTGGCATATGTATCCCAATTATTTTATGCCTACACTTGCGCAAACACTCATTTGTCATAGCTACAACACATTATGCCAACTCAATATATAAATGTTTGAAGATCAAAACACTCATTTTTTATGCTCTTTACTTTTAAATATAACTTTTTCGAGTCCCATCATCGGTGCTTCAAAGGCTAAAGATGCTAGAAACGCTGCAGCATATGACAAACCTAGATGTCCAAGAAATTCATATATCTGAAAACATAAATTTAGAACTCAACTAAAATATCGTTACGAATTTATTCCAATAACTTTTACTCTAAAAGAAATCAATGTTCATGTTTTAATTTCATTTCAGTCTTTCATGTTTGAGGCTTTTCTCCTTAAAATGCTAGATATGACTGGTAATTTAAAAAAAAGTATTTAAGTGACGAAGAACATCAAATAATTTTTGTTAAAGTTTTGATATGATAAATAGCCTGTATTGTTTTCAAATAACCTTAAACATAAAATTATTTTGGAACTCGAAATTTAAGTAGACAAAGTAGAGTTAATCTTTTTGCAATAAGAAAAGGGTCCTTACAAGATGAATACGGAATACCCCGAAATTTCACGTCAAAGTATGACTTAGAACCTTTTACTAACGATAGAAAACAGAACAAAATAGTTGGTCGACCGTTATGGAATATCTGTTTCACAGATGACGACATATATGTTGCAATTGTCGTAACCACAATCCCGTCCTCTTTTCCTCGAATGTGGCCTACCGAATCAGACTTATCACCGGGTTTGTACAGACGGATGCCACATGTGAACAAGATCTTCTTACCTTTCTCGAGCACCAGAGAGCACTCCTGGATTTTGGTGGGGTTCGTGCTCAGTCTTTAGTTTTGTAGACGGTTGTTTGTCTTTTGTCGTTTTTCGCCATAGCATTGTCATTTCATTATCGACTTATGAGTTTAACTTTCCCTTTGGTATCTCTTTAACTTGGTAATTCAAATGATATCGGAACAAAATAACATTTCTTCGTATCGTCTCGGGATGGGTTACTTCTTATGCACCGAATGGAAAAGTAACATCTTACTGTTATTCAATCGGGTAATTTTTACTGTCGTACTAACTTATTCATACAGGATATATTTGCGTGTGACATATATTAGTATACAAATAAGGAGATGTGGTATGATTGCCAATGAGGCAACTATCCACAAGATTTCAAAAGACGAAGATATAAGCAATTAGTGAACAGATTAAAAATAAAAAATTCTTTTAAACCGGAATGCAAAGACGAGGAATTTTCCCCAAAAAAGCAACTCTTGAATAAACAAGCAAAAGAGTATTAACAAAAATACCAAACTCCAAGGTGAATTCAAAAAGGGGAAGTTCATTAAACCTGACAAAATCAAAGGCTCGACTTTATCAACCAATGGAACGAATGGAAAACAACTGTCAATTTCCTGAAATAATACAACAATATGAAGGTATTATAGAAAACTGATGTTACAAGCCAAATACAAAAACCTCTGCAAAGTCAATCACTTTCTTAAATGAAAAGTTAAATTTAATGTTATTACAAATTGACAAAAAAACCTCATCGATTTTATATTGATTATCTGATAAGATTTGGTTCTACTTTCTAACGGATTTAATATAAACAAAGGTAGCGTCAAGCAGTCAATCGTTTCACGATAGTTCATAGATCACTTTCCTAAATTCGAAATAAATAAACAAAATATAATATCATTTCTAAACATAAGGGGAAAAATATCAAATGCTCGTGTTGAGAATAATAGTTCATATCATTTACAGCGAATTGCAATTTAGAAGTTTATGATTAATAGTTCAATGCGATACTGTGATGTAATCATAATAAACCGTCGCTATTTTAAGTACTAGATACACCCTGAGAACGTAAGCCCGATGGAATGTATCCAATTTACACCATTATAATTTTGTAAATGATAGCTTTCAGTAACTAAGGAAGAGGAGGTCTTTCAGCAATTTTACTTTAAATATTTAGATTATATATTGGTAAAGCATGATAAATGCAAGACATCTAAATACGTTTAATGGCATCATTGTATACAGACATATATAACCCAATTAACATGTTAAAAATTTATTTTGTATATGTGTACTCCTTTCTACTCACAATTTCTATATCAGATAGATGAATCAATCTTCGTCGTGTAGATAGGTAGTAATATATCACAGGCGGATGTACCAGATATGCACAATATGTTAATCTACTCAGTGGAATAAATCCTTTCCATGAGAGAACTGTATTCACATAACCTATAAGATATTTCAGTGAAATGTCTTAATACTTATAATGATACCAGGAATGTAACAGGAAATAGGTAGAAGCTTCAACGGGGTAATCAAGAACAACAATTCGAAGACAAACTGATAAAAGCATGGTGAAAGGATAAAGACAAAAAGAAAAACAAACGTGCATAAAATACCACACAGAAAACAACAGAATGAGCAACACGAATCCCACAAAGCTGGGGATGAACTCGTGTACTCGCGAACGGTCAGAATTTCTTGATATCTGGTTTCCTTTAGTTGTTGTTTGTTATCTTGATTTGTGAGATTTGAACATTAGTTATACCTACTGTTGCCTTATTGACGAACTCTGACAAATGGAAACCAGACCATATGTATCCTGTATATATATGTTTATATTCATTAATAAATAACTAATTGTAAACGTATAACATTTGTTTTAAAATACATTATTAGAGGAATATTCTTTTCAATGTATTAGAATCATTCAACCACAGAGACATTTTAGGTCGATTGTGTGATCGGGGATAACTGTCGGGATTGTACTTTTATTTGATCTGCATTATTTCCATTATTTTCAAACTTAACTGTTTTAATGTGATTGAATCCCAAAAATTTGATTGTATCAGTTTAGAAATATGGTTAAATATGTCTCATTGTTGAGTTGAGTTTTCATTTAGAATGATATAAAGTCCGAGATTAAAATTTGTAATTAATTTGCACAGCAAAAAAAAAGGGTTCGAGTAAACTCAACTCTTCAGTAACACAATACGAAATGTGTGTTGTTATTTAGATTAATCCCGTGCTTAATGTTACTTCAGCAACAGATAGTAGCATTTTTATCTTATTTCATAAACATTCATAATATCCAATCAAATTTCTTGATTTGGCATGACAAGTCCTTGTATTTGAATAAAGTAACATTCATTTTCATTTGTTAATGGTAATAAAGTTAATTTTGCTGAAAATAAAAAAAACTTGTGTTTTGAACATTGTTGGTGATCAATGGAAGTCAAGATAAGATAGTTTATTATTTCGGACCATACAAACATACAAATTCAATATTAATGTGTTACAATTTGAACCTGTCGCATGCGCATAAAAAAGAGAAATGGCCGGATTTATGAATTGTGAGATACCAAAGAAATCAACAACTTTCAAATGTTATAATATTTGATTTAGAAAAAAGGCGACAAATGCTATATCCATAAACCTATATTATTTAACAGCATATCGTAAAGATATGCAATAAAATTGTAATTACCTCCATATCCATGAGCACAAGCAAAAATAACCCAGCCCACAGCAGCACCCCAGACGGTTCTATGCACTGTTATGTAGAACGAAGATACCTCTCTTGATTCACGACTTCCGTTGACGTCATCATATACACCATATAAAACTGCGCATGCTGATACAGCCGCTATCAGCCAACCAAATAAATTTAGAAACTATCAAGATAAAAAAAAGTCTTATAATATTTTGGACCAAGGGCATCCTAGGAAAATATTTTTAGAAAACATGAAATTGACGTGCCTTATTTGTGACCAGCCATGAGATTTTCAGGCTAATGGGTTTAACAGGGATCTTTGTGAAGTACATGTATTCATTGATTCAAAACAAGTTATTTTGCTAGATTCTCAAAATAACAGAATTATAGAATTTTTTGTTAAATTCGAATTTATTACAAATTCATTTTTTTTTCAATTTTTTACATGTATGTTTGTTATTATAGTTTGTATGTTTGTTTTTTGTTTTTTGTTTTTTGTTTTTTTTTTTTTTTGGGGGGGGGGGGGGGTCAAGTCTTTCTAAATTAATCAAAATGTAATCGTAGCTTTGGTAACTAAATGACTGAAGAATTTTTATTCGGTTGCCATATCAACAATGGGCCGGAATCTGCAATCAAAATGATAATGACTTAAACCTTTTTCTTTCTTTCGTTAGGAAAACTACATCCATGCCAAGAAAGTGAATACCATGATATATAATAAACCATCAAGGAGCTATGTATTATTTAATATGATTTCTAATGTTCGTCTTTTATCTTATTGGTGAACATATTATAGAGAAGTTTTCATTCAATATTCTTCATTATAGAGAAGTTTTCATTCAATATTCTTCAAAGGTTGAAATATAATGTATACATAATTTAGTTGCACTTGTCCATAGATAAATGACCACATATAAAATTTTATCGACCATGTACAAATTTAGCCAGTGGGGTTTATGATGTAAGTAAACACTCGATTCAGATTACTAAATGACCATGTTACGTAAACCCCATTACACATGTTACTTTTAAGTGTATTGGGAAGGTTAAGAGTTTAAATAAGGGTAATTCAACGGTCACTTCAAAGATGCAAAATTTTAGTACAGACGTTTATTACTTTATTTGATTAATGGGATAATTTCTCCGGGTACTATATAAACAAGTTTGTTCAGTTGGTGTACTATCTGTGTATTCCAACTGAACAGAACTTTGTGTTTTTATTTTAAAGGTTAGTAAACTTTACACATTTTTTGTAATGACTTAATCATTTAAATTGAGAAATAATTTGTGGTCAAAAGTAAATTTTTAAACTGTAATCTGAAAATAGAAACAATATACTCGTTTAATTTTAATTTAATGGAAAGCTTAAATTGTTCAATGTTATTTGATTTATTTACAATTTTATTGCATTTGTTAATTATTACTATGGTAATTTGTATTTCAATTTGAAGTTTAGTATTGTACAATAATAAACAAAACAGATCTGTGTATTCCATCTGAACAGAACTTTGTGTTTTTATTTTTAAGGCACCGGACAATTTCAGAAACCCTAGTGGTATGATAAAGTCCTAAAAACAAAACATGAACAGCATACAAATTACTTGTCAGCCACATACACATACGAGTTTCATCCGACCTCCCTCTACACCAAGTCGAGTATAGTCTCACCCCAAACAATACCAAAACCAAGTATAAAAAGTGGTGGAGGAAAAGAAAACGATTTCCGGTGGATGAAACTTAGAAGTGGTAAAAAAAAAAAAACAGGACAAGGAAACCAAGCATGAACAACAACCTTAAAGGATTTCACCCGTTGTCACCAGCACTGGGATCCAAAGTTGGAGAAAGGATAACAAAGAATGGAGAAAGGAGAACGGAGAACGGAGAAAGGTGGTCCCTGACGGAGTTGAATTTTGGACGTTTATTTTAAATTTAACTATTTTTTCACGCTTTGTGTATATATTGTATATATGTTCTATGAAAAAAATCTGATTATTAGATAGCAAGTAAGTAAACGTTAATGTTAAAAATAAATTAAATAGAAAAAAAAAAGTTAAAGTTAAAGTTAAAATAGATAAAATAGCGATAAGGTGAAAAAAATAGAAAGTAAGTTAAAGTTAGTTAGTAAAAAAAAAAAATAATGTATGTAAGAATTAGGTTAAATTGAAAATGAAGTCATTGATAAAGGTAAATTTAAAAAAGAAATGTCTAAATTGAGATAAACGAAATATGAATTATTATATTTAAGTGCCTAAACATCTTTATTTAAAGTGTTGATAAAAAAAAAATCATTTAATTTGGAAGACTGTAAATGGCAACTAAGATACTAAAATGATGATGATTGATGTAAAATAAAAATAAAGAAATATGAGATGATCAGGAAAATATTTTTAGTTTACTTAATAAAAAAAACAACAAGTAACTTAGAGTAACTATATTGAAATGTAATATGTCTTAGACGCTAACGTTTAGGCGGTTCAAATTCATTAAACGTAAAAAGGAAAGGAAGAAATATCCTTGTTTATATGAGAGCCTTTAAATAATGCCTTAAACTTTAACCTTCAAAAGATAAAAGTACATAACAAAAATCAAATCTGTAAGAAGAGGTTGGTTGTTTAAAGACTTAAAAACTTGATATTATGTGGAATAAAACGTCCACATTAGAAAATGTCGAGATAAGGCAAAGTGTCGTATAAGGAACAAATATAGATAAATAAATAAATAAATAAATAGTCATTTAAAGAGAAATGCACGTGTGAAAATGAATTACAAAACTTGGTTGATTGTTAAAGTGTTTAATGGTTCTAGAGCGATTACAATTAAAATGTTGAGTAAAACATGTGTTTTAAGGTTCCTGTGTGCAAGAATTTAATGTTAGTTTAATCATAAGAATTTAATTTTAGTTGATCACCTAATTAAATTAGTGTTAAATATGTTGACCTAGCTAGTCATCATGTAAAACCTTGATTGTAGCAAACACAATATTATTCTAGCATAGGCAAATCCTTATCCATAATGGTAAATCTTAACTGTAATCAAATGTTTTAGAAAACTATCCATTGTAAAACAAACAACAAATTTGACTAAAGTAATATAATAGAAAATGAGGGTATGACTTGCGGTAGTTCTGGAGTCGGAGCAAAATACCCAGGAATATGAGCATACTCCATAGAGAGGAAATGACTCAGGTATGTTTGGAGTTCGAGCAGACTACCAAGAAAAGCGGGCTTACCACAAAAGTAATAGAGAAACAATAATAATAATGATAAAAAAAAAAACACCAACGCTCTTATAATAAAGAATAAAGAGATTTGTAAATGAAAAATATTTTTAAGATCAAATTGTTTTTGGTTTTTTTATTTAAAAAAGCCATAAATAAAATACTGCATGTATATGGTCATATAAAGTCACGAATAAGAATAACTAAAATGCAATCAGTCATCTTGGTCATAACAACTTGTCTAACCGATATATACAATATCAACAGATATCAGCCATATTCCTTACAACCCACATATGTTGTTTGGAAACGCATTTTTTTTTTTTTTAAGAATAAAAACAGATATTTTTCTTTTATGTGCTTCAATTTGTTTGTACATATTCATTTCAATTATTTGTGTTGTTGATTTGTCTTTTTCCCCAAAATTTTGGAGCTCCAAAATTAAATGGAGTGGGGGAGTATTATTATAGAGAAGTTTTCATTCAATATTCTTCAAAGGTTGAAATATAATGTATACATAATTTAGTTGCACTTGTCCATAGATAAATGACCACATATAAAATTTTATCGACCATGTACAAATTTAGCCAGTGGGGTTTATGATGTAAGTAAACACTCGATTCAGATTACTAAATGACCATGTTACGTAAACCCCATTACACATGTTACTTTTAAGTGTATTGGGAAGGTTAAGAGTTTAAATAAGGGTAATTCAACGGTCACTTCAAAGATGCAAAATTTTAGTACAGACGTTTATTACTTTATTTGATTAATGGGATAATTTCTCCGGGTACTATATAAACAAGTTTGTTCAGTTGGTGTACTATCTGTGTATTCCAACTGAACAGAACTTTGTGTTTTTATTTTAAAGGTTAGTAAACTTTACACATTTTTTGTAATGACTTAATCATTTAAATTGAGAAATAATTTGTGGTCAAAAGTAAATTTTTAAACTGTAATCTGAAAATAGAAACAATATACTCGTTTAATTTTAATTTAATGGAAAGCTTAAATTGTTCAATGTTATTTGATTTATTTACAATTTTATTGCATTTGTTAATTATTACTATGGTAATTTGTATTTCAATTTGAAGTTTAGTATTGTACAATAATAAACAAAACAGATCTGTGTATTCCATCTGAACAGAACTTTGTGTTTTTATTTTTAAGGCACCGGACAATTTCAGAAACCCTAGTGGTATGATAAAGTCCTAAAAACAAAACATGAACAGCATACAAATTACTTGTCAGCCACATACACATACGAGTTTCATCCGACCTCCCTCTACACCAAGTCGAGTATAGTCTCACCCCAACTGACACCAAAACCAAGTATAAAAAACACATTATGTACATGTATCCTGACAAAGTGATTAAATCAAAGATCTGTTAATGCAGAGTAAGATGAAAAATCAAACAGCATGATGAATAATATTAGGGCATGTATGTGAAAGGAATGTAAGAATACTTTCAACAACACATACATCTTGTTTATGTAGTTCTAAGACAGTCAAAGATAAAGAAAAATTTTTTTTAAAAAAACTAAGTATAAACATGGAATGAGACACTATCGGTTGATTTACATGTACCGGTATATGTTCATATTCTCCCTTACAATATGCAACAATGAGATTTAATCTGATTCTGGAAAGTTATAATTTTTCGGTACTTTATTTTTCTAAATAATATCTAGCAATGGTGATATAATTTTAACCATTTTGTATAATCGAAAACATATTAATGATTCAAGAGAAAGTGATTTACGCAATGAAATCTTAAAGATAAATTGTGTGAATTTAGGACGCTATTCTAAACGGGATTTTAACCTAAATTATTAATTGTACGTTAAAAAATCTACTTGTTTTGTATATCTTAATAAATTCAAATGTTTTTAAGTCATGAAAAAATTAAACTTTCTTTTACCGCGCATGATATAATTGAACATTCAGTAACAGGTACCCCGATTACGTTTGTTACTTTACATCGACGGTTTCTCATTATGACGTTTACCGCCATAAGCATGGAATGTCATGGCGGGTCACATTTGGGCGGGAAGACCCTGTCTCGAAATCACATTAAATTAATCGTCAATTAGACATATCATAAATAACTCTATTGGCTTTTTATATTTCGTCCCAATAATTACCTTTTCCATCAACTAATCCCCTGCAGTACAAGAAAAGCCCTCCCCCTATCAACCATCCGGAAACGGAAATGAAGGTTTGGAGGAAATAAAGGTTACATTTGTGCCACAGGGTCTGATCGAGTTGATCTATTTTTATTGTGATATTAGGTTATTTTCTCATGATATGCGTATTTCATATTTATTCTTTTTTCATGTGTAAAGTAATGTATGTTTATAAAAGTACAGATTTAATCATTTTTTTTTTATATCGCTGTGTTATTTAATGATATACTTACTCTATTCATTTTGAACTTTAAATCTGTTTTATAAAGTAGATATCCTGTGAACATACCAACAAGGTAAGGTCCCATTCTAAAGTATGGCCGGAAGTATATTTCATAGTAGTGGGTCATGTCACCTCTAAACATATACAATAATACATGCATATAAATCCAACGAAATAAAAGAAGAAGGAAAAAAAGACATTAACGCAAACAAAAGATAAGTCTAATACTAAATGATTTTCTCTTAATCTGTCAAAGATCAAATGTAATAACAATTAAAAACATAAATGAAGGCACGAAACGAACATTATTATTAAATAGGATGAATAAAATATGGACAGGTTGCAGTTATTTTGATATACTTAAAAAATAAATAACAATTAACATAAACAAAATCCCGTATAACACTAAGTTGCTTCGAAAATAATTCATGATCCATACACATGACGATATTGCACATCTAAAGTAAAAGTTGGCTGAACTACCTTGCTATGCGGTATGGGTTTTGCTCATTGTTGGAGCCGATACGGTGACCTATACTTGCTCACTTCTTCACCATTTGGTCTATGTTGGAGAGTTGTCTCATTGACAACCATACCGCATCTTCTTATTTGTATAAGCTGAAAAACATATTATTCACCCGTCAAACGATGACATTGGAACATTCCACTTCGTAGCCATTATTCCGGTTGCTATCCATGTTCCACATAGAAAGGCCAATAGTAAAGCGTAACCAATCATCGGGTAACTAAAGCAAACACAATACATCACCGTAATACATACTAATCAAGCAAAAACAGTTATAATTACCACATAGTTTTCGTATCTTTAAGGAATAATTCAAATTAAGTTATTTTACTTTTTATACAATAAGTAAATTCCTGCTATCATGCAATTATTCATAATAAATTCATTAAATTGTACTTTACAAAGCCAAGAGTCTGTAATTCAGTGGTTTCGTTGGTTATTGTCTGCTATATATCTGTTTTTCGTTTATTGTCTTTCCTTAATTCAGGCCATTAGTTTTTTTCATTTGAATTATTTCACATTTTGCCATGTCAGGGTCTTTTATAACTGACTATACAGATTGGGTTTTCCTCATTGTTGAAGGCCATACGGTGATCTATAATTGCTTACATCATTGTTGCCTTATTGGCAATCATACTACATCTCCTTATTTCATATTATTCATTATTCGAATTGCTTGCTTTGTTTATTCGGACAATTCTCAATTTTGACACTCTAATACGTTTAAACATTAATTCTAATAGTTGAAAAAAAGTAGTATCTCAAATTAACTTACAGAAATAATGGCAGTATAATCAAAGGACTGAGTACAAAAAACTGCATGTCATTAGCTAGATACCAAGCCCATCCAAAGCACTGAAATACATTGCATATTTTTATGAAAGTGAAATATTGAAATCATTATCACAACTATCGATTAAAACACGGATGGATAAAACCTTTGAGAGGACAGAAAAAAAGACAAAAACACATGCTTTATTATGGTGAATGTAAAAGAAAGAACTTCATTGCAAAAATAATAAAACTTCAATGAATAAGTTTGTTTAGTTACGAGTGTCATGTAAATCTATATTCAGGGTATAACCTAACCAAGAATTGACCGCAGTTTATCTTTTGTCTTGTTAAAATCAAAACATTTCGATATATTAATCTTATTTGAAAAAGTTTAATTGTTCTGCTATTCTGCAATGATAACAGGAAATATAAGAACAAACAGAGACAATTCTCAAAGGAGGTATGATAAGAGCCATAGTTGGTCCCTGAAAATTAATCAAGTCTTTCCAAACAATGTTAATTGCATTGAAAAATTAACACATAAATATAATATGGACAATTCAGTACAGAAAATTCATATGTGATGTCACTTTGACGCTATAAACATGCTGAACTCGACCTATCTTACCTAACACGACCATTTTTCTAATAGAATTTGGACAAAGAAGATAACTATGACCCAAGGCCCTTCTCAAAAAAATATTTTACATCCATCAAAATCTTTATAAAACACATCTTGTAGCAAATTATTTTTTGTGTAAAGCTTTAGCTCATGACAAGATCTCTAAACGAGGCCATGCAAAAAGTTTTAGACCTAAAATATACCAGACAAAGTTCTAAAATGTTAATACTAATATCTGACAGACTAATGTTTTATGAACATCTGAAGGATATTATTTGATATATTTATGATACTTTTTGATTTTTCGAATCCAAGGGGTAAAAAAGTAGCCTTATCACACTTTCTCCTTTTAATCATGAGACCAAAAGCTATGCCACTTTTTGAGAATAAAGTTAATATGAGTTAGTATGCAATTTCACACTAGTCTTGAAGGCCGTACTTTGACCTATAATGGTTTACTTTTACAAATTGTGACTTGGATGGAGAGTTGTCTCATTGGCACTCATACCACATCTTCTTGTATCTATTGTATATTAATAGAAGTTTCCTTATATCAATGTTATACCCTACAAAAACGCACAAATGTTTAAAAAAAACTTTAAAATGATCATCAGTTTAATAATCTTACCGTATCCTCTGGTTTTTCAAAGAAATTATTGATATACAAGAGATTGTAATACCAGGAGTTTTTACAGTAGTTGTACTCTGCGCCATCTTTTTTCCATACTGGACCACTACCGATATATGGAAAGAGTGAAACATATACCATAAGTACCAGCATGTAAGGTGGTGTCAACCTGAGAATAGAAAATACTTTCAGGAATCTTAATCTAAAAATGAACAAAAAGATAACATGTTATGAATTTGTAGCATTCGAAGCTCTTTTCTGCTTTTGCCTTCTTCGAGAACAGTCAAACCCCAAAAAATATTTAAGATAATAAATATTTTCTTGGTAAACAGTGAAAAGTAATGTTTTGGTGTGGGTTTCTACACATCTTTTTTATATTAGATATATATAGTTCAGTATAAAAGTCTTCTCGAATAAAAAAAAAACAACAAACGAACGAACAAATAAATAAATAAATAAACTATAATCATATGTTCAGTTGAAAAAAATGGGTGATATGATACAGTTAGTGTCTGAATTCTACAACAACGGTTGTTTAACAATGCGACCAAAATGTTTATTTACTTTATTGTGCAAGTGAAAGGGTAGATATTTTCTTTTTGAATACAGTTTGTACTATTGATTCTCAGTAAAACATAGTTAATATGAAAGTTTTTACTCTAATATCTTTAGCTAAGGCTTAATAATCGATCATATACAAGAAGAGGTAAACAGAAAGAACACCGGCGTGACGTTCATTGCCAATCAGATATAAACAGATCACTCCATGAACAAAAATGTCAAAATTGTTTCTTTAATTTCTTTGTTTGCTTTATGAATAGTTTTTTTTTATTAGAAATATGTTTTGAAACAAATAAAATGCATATTATTCTATATAATACAGTATTAACATACGAAAACATAACCAATCAAGTATTATATCAAATATTCTTAATAAATATATTTACGAGTTAATTAAGGATTAATTTAATAAGAAGCAGGCAAACTATGCTTGGTTGCCTAACCATGAATTATAAAGTAATTTTAAACCGGAAACTTGAATGATATTTAACATGATTTTATACAAACAGCAGCCTTATATATTTAAAATATTCCAAATCTAGACAAAGTAAAGTCTTTAATTTGTCGGTACTACATTATGCATATTTCTTTTTGAATATGTTGTATGCATACCTCCAAAATCTGTGAAAGTAAAACATTCCCCAATTAAGTTTCCCTCCTTTTTTCTTTAGTTCTTTCATTACTATGTACACCAGTAACGTTCCACTGAAATATAAATGCATACTGTTCTATTGAAATGGCAAAAGGCGCTGTACACAGTGCAGAAGGAGTTGCTATGATGTCACATAGTTATAGGTCAAAAACCCGCTGAGGGAAAAACAAAACACTTGCTATCGCAGGTTACGTTACTGGGGAAAATTTCCGACGAAAAATATTATGTACTGTTTGGTGTTAACCCTGTAAAGTTGTCCGATGGAAAACATCGACACGATGTCATATAATTTTCAGACGAACTATTTGTTGCTTTTTTGAAACATATTGTAGTTTTTACCATCAAGTCCCTAGGACACGAAATGTTGATGGGTTTTTGATAAAATTAAACCCAAATCCCCTTCAAAATGTTCTCCTTTTTTATGACTGTGAGTTTTGTAATTATTTTTTACTGATTTTATAAATTTCAAAGAGTCAATGGATTTAAAAGGTATTTTTCAGCATTTTAGTACGAATTAAAAAGGGGAAATATTCTAGCAGTGTTTACAAAATCAAATGCGTCGTCTACGTTATGTCATGTTAATAAGAATTTAGGTATATTGTAATACATAAAACCATAGTTTTTCGGATTTACTTTAAAATTTTTTCGACTAGACACGTTTAAAGTTATGGGTATTCAAATGCATGCCTACTGGGCTTTTAATTTTCATTAAGGATACCAGAAAACTGGTCATATTTAGTATACTCTAAACTAAAAATAGCCACTGTGAATATCAGCAAAAATTTTGTAGATTATGTATTCACTCTATGATGTAAAAAAGTTCTCTCTCTTGAATTTACCAGTTTTAAACGACAAATTTTGATTTCTGAAAACGAACAAGTGTTCTTTGATTTCGTTATAGTTTTTAATTTTTGATGTTCTCACCAACAAAATAACAACAACTAAAGAGTAATATTTACCTAAGAACAAAAAATGTATCTACCGAAACCAAGGCATTACTGATGGCGGGAAATGTTGCTCTTTTAATCATCTTTGGTAGAAAACTTCCTACATTATCTGAAATGAAATAGTTCTCTAATATTTATATCAAATATTAATACGAAGGTATGAAAAGACGAGTTTTTATTTTTAAATTACAGTGTTATATAGATCTATCTAATATCTATTATACTAACATCCTCCTTATGCTCGTAAGTCATGATTACTATTTCGTATATCATAAATCATATATTCAACATTTGTCCTCTAAACTACAAAGTTCTTTTATTAAACGAAACACTAGAAAGGATGTCACATTCTGTGATCTTCTCTGCCATATATAAACCACCAGCCTTACCCTCCAAAAAATATTCATTTACATATATATTGCCACACGAAATCTTATATATAGAGGTAATGCGAGTAAGATAGCCTTTCATAAGAATCTCGATCATATTCTTTTTTCCAAAATAATGTTTGTAAATACCCATATGATGACACAATAAACATGTTTATTTACACTAAAAATTACCAAACTGTGTCGTCATATTCATTTTTCATGAAATAAATATCAATTTGACAGAATTATCAAATTCTACGACGTTTCATATTCAGGACCCCCGTCTTTCACTAATCATGTGTAGTCAATAAAGACATTAAAACTTTTAACGTTGCAATGTATTTGTGTTTTGTTATTTCACCAATCAAGATTAAACAGCGTTCACCTCCAAGATGGCACTATATTATATGAAGTTTGGACAAACTATTTCAAACTGCATATAATATAGTGTCATTTTGAAGGTTTTGTAATTTTGAAAGGGTGCATTATCTGAACTGCTAATGCAAAATAAAACTATTTTTTAGTGTTAGTATTATTATTTGTATTTATCATTTTAGATCTATTTTATTTCTAGTAATTTTTGTAGTTCATAATTCAATCACTACCACCCTCTAAATTAAAAGTAAAACCACAAAAAAATGAATGTTTTGCAGTAGACGCAATCGATTGCTTAACCAAAAGCTGCTGACTTTCTTATGTTTGATAGCATCAAAATATCTTACCAACATCACTTAAAATGAATCCATATGCATGTCCAAGTATAACCCAAGTCATGGATATAAACCGGATTCCGTTGATAGCTGTTAAGGAACCTTCCGGTTGATGTGTGTTAAATATTTTTGCTCCATTGGTGTACACAGAAAATGGCAATAAAAGTTGACCAAACAGTCCTGGAAATATTAAATAATATTTTTCAATTTCTTTAAAATAAAGCAAGAAATAACTGCTGCCATCTTGTTTTAACTATGATTATTTCTATATTCTCGATTGCTGATTGTCATGAGGTAGCCGCAATTGAAATAATCCAATTGCATATGCTATTTACCACTATCCCCCCAGAATGTCTTGAATGAACTGACGGCCTCTTTTTGTTTAAAGGGTGGATCTCAATGATTAGGACATATTTTTACACTGTAAAAGTTTAACTGTTTTAGACCAGAAAATCTGGAAGCGAGTCAATGAAAACCAAAAACACAACGCAACATTTTTTATTCTTAAAAGTAGCATATATTTTGTAACAAGAGAAAACTGATAACGATGGACAGTAAAGGTAATAATACAAGTCTGTATTGTTTTTAGTGATATAAGTAGGGGAAAGACTGCATCTGTTTCATAAAAACCACTTTTGATGAAGACAAGATACGATAACTGCCCTTGAATGTTTACTAGATAACATTTTTGTTCGCTATGGAGGTTCCGTGCATGTATCGTCAAGTTGTCGGAGTTCCGGTAGGGACTGACTGTGCACCACATGTTGCGGACCTGTTTTTGTGTTGTTATGAGTTGCAATTTATGACTGGAATCAGCAGGGACCCATCGAGACGGCGTCTGATGCAGGAGTTTGGTGACACTTATGAATATTTGGATGATGTATTGGCTCTCAATAATGACGACTTCGGTATGTACACTGGGGAGATTTGTCCCGCTGAACTGACCTTAGGTAGGGCTAATGCTGACAATGGGCGCTGCCCTTTCCTGGATTTTGATATCTATGTCTTTAACGGAAAGCTTGGTGCCAAAATTTATGATAAAAGAGATGATTTTTCATTTCCTGTTGTTGATTATCCATTTTTGGATGGTGGCGTTCCCTTGTCACCATCTTATGGTGTTTGTGTTTCGGCTTGTTCGGAGATGGACGTATTTTTTCTAAAACCAGTTGTTGGCATGGTGCGGGTTGTGTTCTTCTCGTGTATTTTGTGATGGTATGGTGTTGGGCCCTGGCGGGAGGGGTTGTGCTTGGTTTTCGTATGGTGTAGACGTAGTCTTTTAATCAATCAGTTTAATTGAGGTCTGGAGCTGGTATGTCAGTAACTGCTAATAGTCCTTTGTTAATTTATGTATCATTGTCATTTTGCTTAGTTTCTTTTGTTACCTATTCTGACATCGGACTCGGACTTCTTTTAAACTGAGTTTTACAGTGCGTTTTGCTGTGTGTTTGTTTATTCTACATTGGCTAGAGGTATAGGGGGAGGGTTGAGATATCACAAATTAAACATGTTTAACCCCGCCGCGTTTTTGCGCCTGTCCGAAGTCAGGAGCCTCTGGCCTTTGTTAGTCTTGTATGTTTTTTTAATTTAAGTTCATTTATATGTTTCGGAGTTTAGTGTGATGTCCATTTTTATTGAACTTGTACACTTTTTTGTTTAGGGGCCAGCTGAAGCCCGCCTCCGGGTGCGGGATTTTCTCGCTGTGTTGAAGACCCATAGGTGGCTTTCGGCTGTTTTCTGCTCTTTGGTCGGGTTGTTGTCTCTTTGACACATTCCCCATTTCCATTTTCAATTTTATTAGTATCAAAACACAAGCAAATGTAACAGCCAATTAAACCAATCGTTGTTTTAACTTAAAACACAAGTGCTTTTAAGTCTTTGAACTAGTTTTGAAACGAGTATCAGACTATTTCTGTCCCTAAACATTCTATCAGTTTTACGCTGTTATAAACAGACCTTGTTTATATTTACTATAACTATCTGTTACATCATGATGAATCAGTGGCGTCTTTTCACTCTCTACAAATGCTGTTTCTGCATGAAGTTCTGATTGTCTACTTGTTTTCTCCCATTTAGGCAACTGAATCATTGTAACATCATAAAAGGTTCCAACAACCATTATAAATACGAAGAGAGAAATAATAACACTAAAAATGAAAAAAAAAAGATAATCTGAGACAAGATTGATAGCTAGAAGAAAATAGTGGCATATATTTTATGCTTCTACAATATACTAAAAAAAGAGGCGGAAGGTACCAAGAAGACATGTCGAAGAGAAACTGACAAATAAACGTCAGACAAGACTCAAAAAGGGCATCATATAGTTTGTTAAAAATTTCAAAACAAAACGTAATTTTTAGTGCAAATAATCGATCATAGTTCATTTCAGTTGGATTTGAGAGAATAAAAGGTGCAAATTATGCCATATAAACGATATATTTCAAATAAAACATAGTTAAGAGTACAATGTACAAAGAGCTTATAAAAATAAGAAGATGTGGTATGATTGGCCAATGAGACAACTCTCCACGAGATCTAGAGACCAAATGACACAGAAATTAACAACTATAGGTCACCGTACGGCCTTCAACAATGAGTAAAACTCATATCTTATTAGTTGGTTTGTCAATCATTCTAAATTTAATTATTCTTTAAATATGCATAAGCGTGTCTTAATTTTCACAAAAATGTAAACACTAAGATCTGTGACATATGTGCTTAAGCTATGGATACAGACTGTGCAATCATACATCCAGAAATACAAAAAAAAAAACAACATATATAAATACCTACAGAACAATAATAGCTCTCGAATCAAAAGGTTTATCCGGTTCCTGGCATTCTGCTTTATTAACAATAAATATGTTGTTTGTATAATTTCTTAGGACTAAAAAGGAAAAAAAGATATTGCATAGATAAGAAAGAATAGGATGGAATAAATGTACTAAACCTCCAAGTATATTCTCAATAAAAATCAATGTCAATATGTATTGGCAAATTTTGGAGAAATGACGTCAATCGATCCTCATTGGAACAATTTGCAATGGACTTTCATAGTCATAGTATAGAAACTTCCGAATGAAAGTGGTGGGAACATTAAGGTTTAACAAGATGCCAAAATCCTAAATAGTGTAACCGTCTTTTCAGTCCAAATTAGTTACGTGTCTTGGAGTCGATGCCCCAGTCTTGAGCTATACGTTGTTGTTTATCTATTTTTGTATATAAAGATAAGGAGATGTGGTGTAGAAGCGGATTAAGAGGGATGGGCACCATTCCTTATGGAGCTACTTATATGGTAAATGCATATACTTTTTACAAGTTCCACTCCTAACGTTGCCCTGTTGGTGGGCCCCCCTTTCTAAAAATCCTGGATCCGCATTCATGGTATGATTTCCAATGTATTATAGTACTGGCTGTTGTTACTTTCGTTTTTCTCGAATTGTATTTAAATTTTCATTTCGTGTTTTATTCTTTTTCTTCGACCTGAACACATAGATGTTTCTCTTTCTTTGACAATAAAAAAGAATAAAATCTTGATTTAGTTTGATGATCAGGTTTATCCAACATACTTACTGGAGTCAATTAAAATTTGAGTATCCTGCTCTGAACAGCTATCAGGAAGACACATACCAATACTTATTGTGGTATACTGTAAAATTATTAATATGAAACAGTATGTTCAATTTTCAACCTTCAACACTCTTCACATAAGTATATCTTAATTGTACAGTGAAAATCAGATTGAAAGAATTAATCCACATTCGTGTAAAACAAATGTCAATGTAGATGAATATATTTTATTTTAGGTAGGAACACGTCATCCTTAATAAAAGCGATCTGATTTGATTAAAAAGTTCTCCGAACCTTGCGTCATAAAATTGCTTGATTTTTTTCGTTGCTAATAACATTTTGGTGAACTTGTCTTTCAACAGACGATCGGCTATAAAAACGATGTTCTCTAACTTAAAAATTCATTGCTTGGTGACTATGTAAATCGCATCTATCCCATTGAAATGCAACTAAAGGATACTACAGATGTAGTAAGGCCTGCTTCGTATAACTTGACTGATAATTACCATTGTCTGTTAGGGTCTATTTAGAACTGCGCTTTACGACAAAACAGATGACACTAACAACTGAATGTTAACGTTTATCTATTTTGTGGCAATATTCCACAGGGTCCTGCATATGGAGGATGTGTCTCCAAGCTAATACAGTATTTTTTCATCCTTCTTCTTGATCGTAGTTTTGTCCATTTTTCTCCAACTTATATTCTTTTTTAACTTTTTAAGTTTGTTGTGCCCTAGTTATAATTCTAATGTTAACACTTTGGTGTTTATTCGAGCTATTGCGCAGTATATCCGCTTCAGGTGGAAACGTTCTCTAACAGACATGTCTATGAAAACCATCGCTTTTCAACTCATTCGAAAACGCGTGCATATTTTTTCAAGAGTAAACTCATCACTGTATCTTTGATCTTCTTTACGTATTTTGTTTTGCTTCGGTAAGTGTTTTGAAATTAAAAGAATTCCAATAACTTATAATAATCATTGCGATTTCTTCACAAACGTTAAAAAGTTTCATCCAGTAATACCCTATCACATTAGGACCACGATCCCACTACCACCTCAGAAATTATGAAATAATTTTGAAGTCGTAGTAAGATCGTGGTGGTCGAAGTAAGGACGTGTCAAAGTCTTCATGGTCGTGGAGGTCCACGACCAACTTTGAACATGCTCAAAACATTCGTAGTGCAGTCGTGGCCAAAACTAGTCGTAGTAGAGGCATAGGAAGGTCGCGATGAGGACGTAGTAAGATCGGGATGGGCGTCAATGTGATGGGCGTAGAAGCAATGTATTGGAAATCGTGCGACCTTACTACGATTTCACTGCGACTATCCCGATTTCGCTACGTCCTTATTGCGCTTCTACTACGATATTGATACTATTATACGGCGATGAGGAAGACAATAGTACGCTGATTGCCGTCCCTTCTACGATACTACTACGTCCTAGCCTCGATAATTGCACGACCTTATTCTGTTGATATGATAAACGGATGCAATAACTTCTACCTGTACTTCAACCATGAACACACATGATCAAAACCTACTTCTGCAATCTTTAATTCAGCTGCACTTGGCTTTTTGTTGAAGGAAGACTCCAGTTTGGGCATTACGACCGACTTATGAAAAAATTAAGGATGGATGATCAACAGTTTTTTTTTTTTTTTAACTTTAAGGATGTCTCCAAAAATGTTTGATGAACTTTTGAACAGAGTAAGTCCTCGAATTCAGAAGATAGACACTCGATTCAGAAAGGCACTAGATCCCGGTCTGAAAGTTACTGTTACCTTAAGGCATTTAGCTTCTGGCGCTATGTATCCAACCCTTTAGTACGATTTCAGAGTCGCGCGCAATACTATAAGTACTTTTATACCAGAGGTTGCCAGGCAATTGTACGGCAGTATAAAGATGAAGTCATATCCTGTCCAACAGAACCAAATAGATGGCGAGCTATTGCCGAAGAATTTCACAGAAGATGGAACGTCACAACAGCGCGCCAACGTTGGACTAATGTTGTGCCGCCAACACCAACGTACGCCCAACGGACCGATAATTTGCCAACGTTGGCCCACTGTTAGTTTGTTGACCGGGAACGTTTCAATAAAAAAAAACACAGATGTAAAAAAGATGAAAATCAGAAGAATATGTATAATAAGTCTTGCTATACAAATCTTTGAATATCCTAAAACTATTCGTAAAGTTATGAGACAAGGTAGATTTGATTGGTATAAACATGCGAGATCCAAAAGGGTATTTGGCACTTCTTTTGTGCATCTAAAAAACAATGCATTGTATATGCTCTTGGTCATACAAGGTCCATTTTCACAACACATCCTTGGACCATCAGTCTCAGTGATCCAGTATTAAAGTTTATACCTGGAGTTATTGATTGAAATAAGGCAGTTGCACAATGAACATGATAGCTGAGTTTAGGAGTGATAATTTTATTACACAAAGGAATTAGATTAACAACCTAATACATATCTTTATTTCTTACCAATAAATATGAAACAAATGGTATATTCGAATAAATCCCTATCCATTACAGTGCTTTTATATCTATGTAGAATGAGTGCCCTAGAAGTGTAGTCCTCCGCGCAAAGAGTGCACTTTAAGAGTAGACAATCGCGCTTAGAGTGCCATCTGAGAAAAATATAACCCTACCCTTTTCAAAAGCTGCAGGAAACACTAACGTGCCACACGCTTGTGGCGCACTCGATGGAAAGCATGTTGCTATTAGAAGCTCGCCTAAAAGCGGACCCTTGTTTCATAACTATAAAGGGTTTTTTTTATTAGTGCTCCTTGCCTTGGTGGATGTAGACTACACATTTTTATGGATAGATGTGGGAGGACATGGTTCCTTGTCGGACACCCAGATTTACAACGCGACAGAATTAAAGGAGTGTTTGAAAAATGAGACTATTGGATTTCCAGAGCCAGATCTCTTACCTAATGACCACCTGAATATGCCATACTTCATCTTGGGTGACGACGCATTTGGGTTGAGAACTTATTTGATGAAGCCATATTCTAGAGCACAGAAACAACGTAGTGGAGTCTGGGTTCTATCGTATTAGACTTGTATTGAGATCGTAATGCGATCGGAAAGATCTTGGTAGAAGCGTACAGAGGCGTGGTAAGGTCTTATACGTCGTAGCATGAGCGTGACAAGATTGTAATTAGAACGTGTTACTATCGTAGCGGAATCATATCAGGATCATAGCAAGGTAGAGTATCAACGTGAAAACTATGAAATATTGAATATTTAGGCCGACCATACCACGATCTCACCACGATCTTATTTTTTTATATATGGTAGTGGGATCTTCATGGTCTTGGTTTAGTGTGACGGGGCTTAAATTTAGTTTTTCTTTACTTA
This sequence comes from Mytilus californianus, assembly GCF_021869535.1. NCBI lineage: Eukaryota > Metazoa > Mollusca > Bivalvia > Mytilida > Mytilidae > Mytilus > Mytilus californianus. The sequence continues at coordinate 113,231,913 of NW_026262668.1, forward strand.
TTCTCCATTTAAGTGTGATCGGCTTTAATTTATTTAGTGTAAATGTGGATTATGGAAGACTTTATTATTCAACCAAATAGATGCTACAAGCACCAAAGGACACAATAAAAATCGAACAAAGATACAAACAAACAACCACGATAAGATTTCACTAAAGGTAATTCGCTACCGAGGTACTTGACTTATGACAGGCACATTAAAATGTCACGGATTTAAAATAACGGGTGATAATGTTAAAGATAACATTAGGTAATCTTGTCTTTCTTGATAAAAACCATTCATAGTTATATTAAAGTTTGATGCATTAGATAAATATAGATTCTACCACTGCATCGAGTGTGATACGATATTTATCCACTCGAGACAGTTAAATTTTCAAATTTAAAACGCGAGGCTCGCCGAGCGTTTTAAATATTTAAAATTTAACTGTCAAGAGTGGATAAATATCGTATTACACGAGATTTGGTGGTGGAATCTGTTTCTCTAATGATTTCCAAACAATACGCAGGTAAATTTATTCCTTCTTTTCGAATGATCTTCAAAAAGATGTGCTCTTTCTATGTGACGTCATCAGGCATGGTCGCCTTTTTTCATGCCGTCACAATAGGAAATTCAGAGGAAAGCAAGAAAATTCGACGTCATGATCGGATTTTAACCAATGAAGAACTGAGATCAAACGAACCACACGTTGATTAAAATTTGTTTATACAATGGGTGCAGAAAGGGATAAATTGACGAAGAATTAGAGAAAAGGAATATAACAAACAAATTAATTACAAATAGCTCTGTTATTGCATTTAATAAACATTCTGAAATATATTTTAATCTATCAACACAAGTTCAACCATTACCATAAGAATACTTTTGTTACCTGAGGTAATATGTTTGTCACAGCTTGTAAGTTCAATACAGATAACATGCAATATTCGGTCCCAAATGTCCATTTCTTGTTTCCGACAGTTGACCCTTGGATATGCAAGCATTCGTCGTAGTCTCCAAGCCATTTGAATCCACCTCCAAGTAGATTAGAAGGCGGCTTTCCAGCAGCATCGATCACTTACAAAAGTGAACGATAAATAATAATTAGCAGGACGAATAAAGCAATAAAATTATATCGCTACAAATTATTAGAACGTTAGAATAATTTCGCTAGGGCTAATAATTTTTAAAGGCGGAAATGTAATACCTGTTGTCATGTATCAAATCAGGAGATGTTGTATGATTCCCAATGATATAACTATCGATCAGAGTTTTAAAGGTATAAATCTTAACTATAAAAAGGAATGCAGAAGCTATCAACGTGAATAACTCAAAAGAAAGAAAAATAAATTATGGTCAATAGAAGCAGTAATAAAACAATTAGAAGATGAAGTAGGATTCACAATGACTAAACTATCCACCAGAGACCAAATGATGTAAATGTAAGCAGCTATAGATCATAAATCACCGGACGACCTTTAACAATGACCAAAACCCATACCGTATAGTTATATGTTTAGAATTTTTCCATATGGCGTTAACACTTTCTTAAATGTTAACTATACTGGTTTTGGGATAGATTTCTAAGATGTCTATCATTTCAATTATTTATTATTCACTTTTTAAGTCAAAACCTTGCGCCATTTTATTCTGTTCTGGAACGAAAAAAAATTAACTTTAGATTAGATAAGAATTGTATATGATTTACTTGTCCAGATAATCTAAAAGAGGAGAATTATTCCAAAAGTGAATCTCTTTTGTTTACTTCTTGTAAGAAATTATACTTTTGTTATATTTCACTTGTTAACACAAAACAAAACAAAAACCAGACAATGAAACAAAATAACAACAACAAATCCAAATCAAAATACACAAACAAAGAATAACAATGTTAAATAAGCTTCCGAAAATTGCGTTTATATATTTTATTAAGGAAAGTAGTAAATAATCTCACACGTATCGGTATCATTTATATACATTTTAAAGCATAAGCATATATTTTAGTGGGAGCTCCGAATATTAACTTACTTTTTAATGCCCAAATTTTTTGTTGAGCTACTGCCTGTACCACACCAGATACATCAGTAAGACAACGAGTCGAAACCGTTGGTGATGATGAATTTGAAGTACTTTCGGTAGGTGGAACTTCAGTAACGTTGCCTTCGTGTACTTTGTTTCGAAGGTTTGGAAAATGATAACTGGATATTGTTCGTAAATCTGTAATATTGGACAATGTCCTGGCAAGCTTTCCATACTCCATGGGTGATTTGTTCACGTAATGATCTGACCCCTTCAAACTATTGCTGACATGCAAAAATATGCTGTGATATCCGTCATAGTTATCGAATGAATATGCGCATTTGTTGAAAGACGCAACACTAAAAAGTATTAGTTTAAAGATCAAATTCATTTTTTAAAACATTGCAAGTTGTTTCAATAAAAATGGATGGACAAAAATATTTCATAACATTCACATATATACATTTATAAATATCAATTATATCTTATTCAAATATTATTTAAATTTTATCTAGTATGATTATAAATCACCAATACATCTCTTTAATGACCCTTTATAATACATTATAGTTGATATTACTTGGATTGGATAACGTCAAATGTAATGTACAACTGCTCTGTGTATGTACGGTACATATCAATTGGATAATTATTTTTATTGCAAATTAGTAACTACAAAATTACATGTACAAAAAGTGAAAACTTTTACACAAATTTAAAACAAATCTGACACAATCTGAAGGCACTATCCCGAAGAAAAGAATTAAAATACGATATTTTAACTATTCTCCCTGTCGCAACACAGAGCTTTCTCATCATCGAACTAATCAGGACTTTTGATGAGTGAAAATCGATATCAGAATTTGAGGAGAACCTAACAATAACTGAGAGTGCTATCCTGGCGACAACACCGGGATGTCGGATGGACTGACGGGCTGACGAACAGACGGACAGACGGAACGTCTATAACATTATACTCGTCGTTGCATTGGGTAAAATAAAATTGCAGGTCCCTAGAATCACTCGCCTAGCAAATATACATTTATTGCAAAAAAAAAATCAACCCGCTAAACAACTCAGCTTCGATAATCTTTGTATTCGTTAGAAAAAAAACTCATTTAGAGAAAATGAATTCTTTGTTGATTCTTCCAGTTCTCAATTCAGTACTTTGGTAAACATCTTACCATGTGAGAGCCGTAATATTATGACCTTTAACTCATCTGGTTTTTTTTTACTACAATGACTATCAATACTTTTTTTCTAAAAATATATGTTCATCGGAAGATACCAAGATCTTGTGGATAAATAATCAAAATCACAAATATTACATGATGGTCTAGGGGTATAGATTATAGGTACTGACGTTATTTATCATCTTAATTATGTGTTATAGTATTCTTTTTATTTGTCTTTGTATGCTTTTAACCTTTACTGTTTAGTCCATTTTTGGTAATATTCCTTTGGCGTCGCTCGGTATTTATACATCCCGACATTGTGTTATTGTGCTATGGTCATTTTTTGTATTCTTGTCTTTCATTTTTACCTATGTGCTTTGTCTCTAGCCATTGCCATTTTGTTTTTCTTTGTTGACTTAGTTGTTTGCTTTTATAGTGATTAAGAGTAAAACACAATGTTGACTGCTGTACCCCAATTTTTGACAGGTTTACCTATTATAAAATTGAGAATGGAAATGGGGAATGTGTCAAAGAGACAACAACCCGACCACAGAACAGACAACAGCAGACATTTATGTCTGTTTGTTTTGCTAACACATTGTTGTCAATATGATAGAATTATATGCCACTTTCATACAAGTGAGAGGTTTAGCTAATTATAAAGCCAGGTTTAATTCACCGTTTCTACAGAAGGAAATGCCTGTACCAAGTCAGAAATATGAAATTTGTTTTCCATTCGTTTGATGTGTTTGAGCTTTTGATTTTGCCATTTGATTAGGGACTTTCCGTTTGAATTTTCCTTGGAGTTGGGTATTTTTGTTATTTTACTTTTTAATAGGTTAGCTGTTTATATTCCCTCAACCTATTGTAATTATCGAAATTCGTTGTATATGACAATTATGGAGAGTTTGGTCCCTTTATTTTCTGACCCAAACAGAACACATGTCTAGAATTAAAAAGAAACAGCGCGAAATTTTGGGCTAAATACCGAAAACATAACTACACATAATGGCAAAAAATCATATCAAGTATGAAAGCTTTCTTTAAAACAGAACCAGAGAAGTTGTGTTGACAATGTACTAAAAGATGGTCAAAATCTTTATGAAAATGAAAATGAAAATTTTATGGCAAACGGTCTCCGTGTATTGATGTGTTTCGGTCGAACAGAAGGACGGACAGACGGAGACCATTATATCCCCGTGGCTCCGTGGTGCTTGACTTTAACTGTGTATCTATGATGAGTTTATTATAAACAGTTATGAGTTGAACGCCACTGATGAGTTTGAGTAGATGAAACGCGCGTCTGGAATACCAAATTGTAAGCCTGGTATCATTGGTGAGTTTTTAGACATTATCTGAACACAAATTCAGCATGGCAATAGTTTAAAAGACATCATATAAATTCAGAGAAATATTTTTCTTAAACTAGTCAACATTATTGGTGGAACAATTCTGCGGTCATCTGTGACACAGGTATTCCATAACGGTCAACTAAATTCATGATGTGTCCGTAAAACTTTCGAATGGATGACTTCAACTGAACCATTTAAATGGTTCAGTAGCTCTTTGTATGCAGCAATCCTCTATGAAGTATCCATAATAGGAGACGTAAGCCAAAACATATTGTTTCAACTAGGAGATATATATACATTATGTAGGTGTGTTAGAAAGTTGCTTCTGGGATATTAAATGTAAAATTAAAACCACATCCGACCTTTATCATAAAGCCAAGATATGAATCAGACTTAACTACACCTTTCATTTCATTTAAGTATGATAGATGGAATAGGATCCCAGTTACGGCAACCAGTCCGGTACCCACGAATGTAGTTCTTAAAAAAAATATATAACTTTTATTTAAAATGGTGTAGTTTTATTATTACACAAGTTCTGTAACTGAATGTAGATTAATTTGAATGGGTAGGCTTTCTAGCTTGAATTTCTGTAAAAATTTTGATTGATTTAAATGTAATCTGGCGTCGGTACATAGAGTAAATTGCCTAAATTCTAGCCTTTATTCTTCCCCGGAAGTAGACCGACCTACCCTGTTGTCAATCAAAACAAAATTGTGCAACGGAATGCCGGTCATGAGGCACTGAGATTGCACTTAGAAACTTCGAAACAAATGCCTAACGTGAAACAGAAGTCCCAAGGTGGCTATCAAAATTATTTATTGGACAGCACCCCATTTATTTACTATGATTTTCAATGCGTTTCAATGGGGGAAATAACTGGGTCCCCGTTCCTGTCAGAGGGCATATTTTGAACACTTCAATCTGCAATTGTAAGCTTATTTGTGGAGTTACATAGATGAAATTTGGCCAGCAACTTTAAAATTCAATAAGGAAAACAATGGTGTAATTATTTTTAAAATTTGAATTAAACTTTTTAAATTAAATTGAAATTTAAATTTATGAAATTTTTAAAAAGTTTGTTTTTCAATTTAAAGTTTCAAAAGGGGTTACAGTAAGGTCATTTTGATGGTATTATGTATTCATACACTTGTAAGTTAAAATAGAGGGATTTTTCGAAAAATATCAGCAAAGAATATTAGAAAAGAGCCACCTGGCAAGAAATAACAAATGTCTTATATGGGATCAGGGGACAACAAAAGATGGAAAATATGGGCTTATTTCTTTCCAGTATCCTTTTTCTGGGACCTGGAAAAAGAAAAAAGCCCATAGATTCAGTTTTATGGTTTTTAATTAGTTTTTGATAAGTTTTAAATATTAAATAAAACACTTTATGCCATTTTATGTGTCATAAAAGTTTGTGTGGGAATGCGGCTCACATTACTGAAGAGCCGCATCACATAAATAACGACAGAATATTTTGTAAACTCAGAAAATTTTGCCAGGGGCTCTCCAATTTTAAAGATTTGGGCCTGGATGTTTTTTGAAGATATGTAAGGGGTAGGGCTATAGCTTATACAAACAATTTTAACTGAATGTACAACAATTTTAGACTCCTTTTTAAAGATTTTGGTGGTCCTTAAAAGGACCGTTAATTTTGTCTGTATCTTTTTCAGCAGTAGATGAATGAAGCTATATCTTCCTTGATTTTGGTACTTTTGAAGAACAGCTTCTGGTATGTATATTCTTCTTAGCAGGTATTACTCTACCATATGAATGATCGTCCATTATGTTTTTACAAATGCAGCATCAAGTTTTGGATCAGGTTGCCCTTTTTTATATCTATCTGTACGTTTACTTCGATCCTTTTCTTCCACTTGAACCATAGTCTTCTGTCTGGTGCGTTGTAAATTTTTCTTTTTCCTTTCTGGAGTATTTTGGTTTACTTTGTCCGTTCACACTCCCTTTACATCTGGTCGAAGTGTTTTAATGAACCTTTTGAGATTTTAAAACCAATACATTCTACTTTTTGTCACAAGGAATAAGCTATACCATTATTCAAAGTGTGAATTATTGATGATGCCCTCCCTCCCTTCAAATTTCTAGAAAAGTTCATATTCTTTGGTAAGGAAACAGTGCTCTGTTAACAGATTCACCTTTTTGAGTGTTATGATTAAATTTCATTTTCATTAATGCTTCTTCGCTTAGTTTCATTTTTAAAAGTTCCTGCATTATTAACTTGTCTTTGTTATCCATATTCAGGTTGGTTAACTTGTTTGGACCCAAGTACATGGATCTCCTATGAGCCACCAACAGTTTGAGTGTCCACCACCACACACGTATGAACTAGTGGGACATTTAGAGCAGTCACAAGTATAACAACGCACAGTAGCATTAAGCATTCAGGCAGATCCAGGATTTCCCCCGACATTTGTTAAACTGTAGAAGGTGCCGTCTTGACTGGTTTTAGCTACAAGTGAGAACTTCTCTGCATCTAGCCTTTTCCATTGTATATTAAATGAACTTAGCTGACTGTTTGAAGACTAAGTTTCATGATTTATACCCTTGTTATGGGGTATGCTTCTTTGCATATGTAATTCTTATAAGATTTTTTTTTTAATTAAAAAAATAATTATAATTATTTTTTTTTCAGCAGAATTTTTTTTTTAACTAGATTTCCATATCAAAAATGAATTTTATCTACCATGTGCAATTTACAGAATGTAAATATCTTTTAAAATAAAAAAGTTTTGCTGATTTTAAGCATATTTTCTTCATGAATTTATGATTTTATCCGATCAATTTTCTGGTATTTGAGATGTCACAGATAAGGATCAATAACTCTGTAACTGTTGGATTAAATCTATTGAAACTTTGCACAATAACTACTGAGATGTATATCTTTATTTTAAAAGTGCAGTTTAAAGTCTGGAAAAAAAATTAAAGTCTGACAGGAATAGGATCCCAGTTACGGCAACCAGTCCGGTACCCACGAATGTAGTTCTTAAAAAAAATATATAACTTTTATTTAAAATGGTGTAGTTTTATTATTACACAAGTTCTGTAACTGAATGTAGATTTATTTGAATGGGTAGGCTTTCTAGCTTGAATTTCTGTAAAAATTTTGATTGATTTAAATGTAATCTGGCGTCGGTACATAGAGTAAATTGCCTAAATTCTAGCCTTTATTCTTCCCCGGAAGTAGACCGACCTACCCTGTTGTCAATCAAAACAAAATTGTGCAACGGAATGCCGGTCATGAGGCACTGAGATTGCACTTAGAAACTTCGAAACAAATGCCTAACGTGAAACAGAAGTCCCAAGGTGGCTATCAAAATTATTTATTGGACAGCACCCCATTTATTTACTATGATTTTCAATGCGTTTCAATGGGGGAAATAACTGGGTCCCCGTTCCAGATGCAATTAGCATAGTCACCATTTGTTTAAATGATAAGACATCATCTCTATAGCTGATTTCTAGGTTGAAGGATTATAACCAGAAGCCCATGAGTTCTTCCACATGCGAATAATGAATAATTCGTCAAGAAGTGGCACAGTAAGAATGCTGATTTTCCGCTGAAAAAAAAACAGGTCTTTTAAACAAACATTTTGTAAATAAAACAATCTAGCATTTTCATGATTTCTGTTTAAAAAAAAACTTATCGCTTGAATCACATCGATTGTGTGTTGAGTGTGTAAAGTATGATATATCCTCCAAAAACAGAAAAGTTACTTCTGCGTTGGCCATTTATTTTGTTTAAAAATTATTTTTCATTTATCTTTGAACAATTCATGAAAGCTACATTTAGGTTTGGAATGAAAAGTACTAGTTTAAAGTGTAGAGAAATCAAACTTTAAAAATCACTACACGTTGATAAGGACGTTGATTGCAAGCATTCTAACAGGTTCTCCAAACTTTTTAGTATCTAATTTGCGTGTATTGTGTAAAAAATTATAAGTCTGAATTCTGTTATGAGGTTTTTTTTCATACCGTCTGTCGGAAAGAGGGGATGGTCTCTTTTTAAAAGGGTCTAAATTTTAAAAATTTGTTTCAGAGAGGATATTTTATCTTACTTGCTACTGTTGCTACATGATTTCGTCTACCTATAACTTGATGTTGTTATCACATATTTGCCGTCCCTTGTCGAAACGTTGGTGCGATCTAGATCTTGTCATATGATTAAACGATATGGATTAAACCCTAACTATTGTTGAAAGACATGTAGATGATTTTTGGTCAGCATTATTTATGTATTTGCTCTCTTCATATCTCCTTGAGCTCACAATTAAAGGAAAATTTATCACCCGCCATATTGTCGCCACCACGTTGTTGAAGGTCCTTTAGTACATTAGTGGTATATACCCAAATCAACCCCTCTAACATGTTTCTTTTATTCAGTCCTTCAGGGGCATAATCATCTTCTATTCATGTCACCATTTATTAAGTTTGAAACTTCATTAAAAGTTAAAGTAAAATTGTATTTATGTCAATAAAACAATGACTATGTTGCAAACACATCACAGTTTAATTTTCTATCGTCGTTTCTTTCTTTTCTTCTAAAAGAGCATTCTCTAGTCCCATAATTTGCGAATCAAATGATACACTTGTCACAAACGCTATCATCAGTAGATGATACTAAAACTTTCATTCGCCATCAAAGGTCTCGATGCCATTAACTTGGGCAATATCTTTCATCCTTAATCAGTTCAATCGAAAATACCTCCCTATTTTAAAGGTCAGTCTGTACCTATCATTTCTTATACCTATACCAAACCAATTGCAACTAAAATTTTCAATTACAAACACGTGTTACAGGATCTCAATATTGACGACTTCAAATCTGAACCTTCTGATTACACCTGTGGTAGTTACCCATTCATATAATCCGGCTGGCCATGTTATTACTGGTGACCTAACCATTGTCAATAACACTTCTCTGCGAAATGTGTTATCTAAAGACCCGAAATATCGTGAGCCTAAATCCATCAGCTGGAAACACAACTTCAAAATACTGACGGATTCAGTCGAGTATTATGTCAGGCAATGGATTCAACGCGAGAAAAAAGACGTATATATACTTTTCCGAATGGATTAAGGCTGTGAGATCGTTGATATAAATCAGAATTAAAAAAACTGAATGGGTCTATGAATACATATTCTACTTCAATCATTAAAGACCCAACTGTTGCATAACACCTGTCCTACCTCCATGACCAACATGTTGTTGTCCCTGCAGATAAAGCCCCAAACAACATCGTTTTTGTGTGTAAATCACATTATATAAACTGCTTGATAAATGAATTAGGTATTGACAATTCACTTGGAAACTCAACGTATCCCTTTAACGACACTTACCAAGGAGGAATTCCTGGATATTCATACAAAGGAGATCACTTCTAACCTCTCATTAAATGTGTCAGAATAATCTGTCATAGAACTGTTCTAAACTGTCCTAGAACAGTTCTACCTAGGACAGTTCTACCCTAGAACTGTTCTAAATAGAACTGTCAGAATCAGTTCTAGGTAGAACTGACCAAATCAGTTCTAGGGTAGAACTGTCTAAAACTGTTCTAGGCAGAACTGTCTAAATCAGTTCTAGTCGTAGAACTGTCAGCAGAACTGACCAAATCTGTTTTAACCGTAGAACTGTCAGCAGAACTGACTAAATACGTTCTAACCGTAGAACTGTCAGCAGAACTGTCTAAAACTGTTCTAGCCGTAGAACTTACCAAACCTGTCAGGATTGTAGAACAGTTCTGAATGACGTCACTGCAATTTTTTAATATATATTATATTCTTTTGACTTATTTATATTTAGGACAAAGAGTTCTCTAAAAACTGTTCTATGGATAGAACTGACTAAATCAATTCTAGCCGTAGAACTGACCAAATCAGTTCTAATCGTAGAACTGTTCTAGCCGTAGAACTGTTCTAGTCGTAGAACTGACCAAAGATTTGGTCAGTTCTAGGTAGAACTGTCTAAAACTGTTCTAGGGTAGAACTGTCAGGATCAGTTCTAGATAGAACTGTATAAATCAGTTCTAGATAGAACTGTATAAATCAGTTCTAGGTAGAACTGACCAAATCAGTTCTAGGTTAGAACTGTTCTAGCTAGAACTGTCTAAAAGGTGTCAGAATGACAGTTCTACATACTGTCCTAGAACAGTTCTCCTGACAGATTCTGACAGATTTGATGAGAGGTTAGAAGTGATCTCCACTGTAGGTCTGTTCTATGTTCCTTTGGAATTTTAAGCATAGATAAAGAACTGTATCTTCCTTCACTGCATTGGATACCTAAATTACATAAGTGTCATAACAAACTATGTTATATTGCTGGGTCTTCCAAGTGCTCCACGAAACCTCTTTTTAAATTTTTAACATCAATTTTATCAGCAACCAAAGCCGGGCTTCACAGCTATTGCGAAACTACCTATTCTAGATGTGGCCTGAATCAGATGTGGATACTAAAAAATTACAAAGATCTTTTAGAGTACATAAAATCTAAGAATCTCTATTCTTGTAAAAGTATTAAAACATTCGACTTTCTACACTTTCGAATTCCTTGGAGTTCAGTATTTTTGTTATTTTACTTTTTACACAAGTATTCCCAATTCAAAACTAAAAGACAAATTGAAAGAGTTGGTCCTGCTTTGTAACATAAAAAAGAATGGCCTACGTAGATACAAGTTTCTTGTCTTAGGGAGGGTTAAATCGTACTTTGTAAAAAATCACTCTGATTCAAACAAAAAAATCTTACAATATCAAGATGCTTAATTTCTTGATTGACAACATATTTGTTACGTTTGGAGGACGTGTTTACAACAAACAATCAGCACTCCCATGGGAACCAACTGTCTTCTTGCCGACTTGTTCCTTTATTCATATGAGGTTGACTTCATACAGGAACTTTTAGGAAGATAAGATTATTTTGATTAATAATGCTTTAGATAGTTTAAACTTTTGCCTATTTCAGCTAAATAATTTTATATTTGAAAATTTCGCGAAAATCGCAATCCTTGTACAAATACATTCATGACGTCAATAAAGAATACAGGTTCGCGGAATATCAGTGGGAAATCTATTGACAAACTGTTACCTCCCCTGTAAACACTGAAAACTAAATATTTTCATTGTTTGTCTCATTTTAGCAAGGACGCTGTCAATTATGAATTCACTGGAAAACGTTCTGTTAAATAGTAAAAATAGAAATAAGTTGAAATGAAAACAAAACTTCCATTTAAAATTATCATTTCCCTCCTTAAATAGCAAACGACGAGTACAGCAGGCTATAGGAGCTTGATGTAAAATTGGTTTAAAATGTTGCTATGCGAATAAATTTCTGGAGTACCAACTTCAATTTATTTTTCTACTAGCTGTATATCTCTCTGGAACATGTTCATTATCCGTATATAAATGCAGCTAGATCAGAGCAGTTCAGGGAAAACAATCCAAAGGAATCGATTGATATGCAACCAAGATTAATACTTTTGAAATTAAGTTACTAAGCAAATTCAAACGGACCTTATCCCGATTTAAAAATTGAATGTGAATAGATCGAGAAGAACGCTAATAAATGTACAAAAATCGAGACGACCTTTTCTGAAAATTGTATAAAAAATAGGACATACTTTATAAAAATATTGATCTTTAATTTCTGAACCTGCACAGACAGACTTTTGGATTGTTATATTCACGAAAAGACAATATTTCTATATTGAATGTTCACGTGGCAGACCGGTTTACTCGAAAGCTTAGGTATGAAAAATAAGTATATTTTGGGAAACTGTAACATGCTAATGTATCTGTGGAACACTCCGAAAATTGGTGACCCGACAGATCTTTACATTTTGTATGTACATGATTTTTTTCCAAATTTTGTTATCAATATTTAGCAAAGATTAACATTTTTCAGATTTCAGTTTCACAAGCTTCTAATGCAATTATCTCGATAAATACTGAACATAAAAAGTGTATTTGCATGTATATTTCTAATAACATAGTTCAACAAATAATTTCTTTAAAATGTAGTTGTTGTCTAGAAACAACTTTTGATCAGTATCGTCAACGGCATTGTTTTATTTTTGATTTTCTCGACTTTTTCATAAGAAGAGTGAATTTTTTATTGTTCTCGATTACTAGATTTCCAATTGATATGCATGTCTTCCGCTTCAAAGCTTCGCTTTCTATCTGTTTCTAAGCCTTGTTCAATTATGTTATACTGCAACTGAGTTAGTCCAATTGCATTGCCGTATTTACATTTGTGATATATAGTCACTGACCGTATATGGTCTTGTTTATGATGTTGACGACGCCTTTCCGTAGAGTTTATTTTAAAGTCAATAAAGAATACAGGTTCGTGGAATTTTTCAAATTCATTCTATACATGTAATACTTGGACATAACCACTTATTCATGTTGTACGCAGATCATCTTTTCAAGTACAAAAATAAAGGCAACAGTAGTATACCGGTGTTCAAAAGTTATAAATCGATTTAGAGAAAACAAATCCGGGTTACAAATCAAAATCGAGGGAACACATCAACTATAAGAGGAAAACAAATGAACAACAGGAACACCGAAGTGCAACAAAAACAAACGCCAACACACATAGAAACGAACTATTTGATTACAACTGCCATATTCCTGACTTAGTACAGGACATTTTAAGAAAAAAATGGTGGGTTGAACCTGGTTTCATGGCATGTCAAACCTCCCGCTTCATGACAATGTTAAAAAATATCGCTAAAACACTACGTGACAGAAATACAGCACAAACACACACAAGAACATTCATAACAGAGAAACGCACAAACAAATAATATAATAGTCGACACAACATACAAACCACAGAACAACAACGAACATATTCTCCATCAACGAAAAACACCACAGGATATCAAAAATCGTGACGCGCTTACGTAACTAACATGCAATCTGGAACTTTATACAATTATTTTCACAGTATTGGTCCAAACAATTTTCATGACAATAATGGTATTGAAAGGCAATTTATAATTATTTTGACTACAAACGATAAGACATAACAGATTAACCAACCTAAACCATAACAGAAACAACAAAATAAACCTGTGATTGCTTGTTAGCATGTTATTTTAGAAAGGGGGTACTAGGGTTTATATTAATATAAATGTTTAACTTATGTAAGTTTTAAGACTAGAAATCCTTGAAACAAATATTTAACCATACATGCATTAAGAGTAAAAACTTTACTGATATACAATATTTTTTATAAATACTATACACGTAGTTGTAATTGAAATAAATACGGAGATGTAGTATGATTGCTAATGAAACCATAATCCAACTGAGTCCAAATGAAGCGGATTTTAACAACTAAACGGTCTTCGACAATGAAAAAAAACCTCAACCCGTATAGTCATCTATAAAAACCACGTCATGACTAAATGTGAAAAAATCCAATCTAAAAATCCAACGGCCTGATGTATGACAAACGAATAACAAATATGACAGACAGCGCCCAATGACAACCACTGAATTACAGGTTCCTGACCTTAGACAGACACATATAGAATATGACAGTGTTTAGCATGTTTGTGGGGGCTAAACCCACCCATAACCTGGATTAGTGGTGTAACAGTACAAAATAAGAACAAACTGTAAAAATCAGTTGGAAATGGCTAGACTCATCCGATTGATACGATCTACAAAAGACAACTAATATATTTACAAAAGACAAAATGTACCGATGTAAGAGTAATTTCAACTAGTTCAAAGCAAATAACAATAAATGAATAATTCACGTTCTCCCAGACTACATTAACCATATATTGTTAGAACTGAAAATATAATTATGGATTAACTGTTTGCACACATACAGCTAAATTAATCCTAATGAGGTTTTTTTTAGTTTTTTTACTTACATATAAACCGATCATAAGATCATTGGGAGAACTGTATTCACTTTCTTTATGAAAGGAAATGTAGTTGCAGACATAAAATCTATCTCGGATCGCATATGATATGTTCGATTTTGAAAATGATAGCTGAAAGAAGAACGGTGTTGGTACAAATGTTTCAACGGCTTATCGAACGAAATACCATACATGCATTTATACTATATTTTTAATATGGTACGAAATGGTAAACATGCAATTGACCAATATGGTACCAGACTATGTATGGTACGAAATAGTCTTTGTTTACGGCACTAATTTAAGGCATGAATTGGTAAATATTTGGTATGAAATGGCAATGGAATGAACAAATTATGGCATGAAATGACTGGTATTGCTTCTAAAACTAGATATACATCGCGACAAGTGTCTCGACAAGACAAATATAGTGTTCGAGGTCGTCACTGTTGCTGCATGTCTATTGATAATTTGATGTGGGTGTAACATATTTAGTTTTCCTTTACATACAATTGGTGCTATATTGATGCTGTCATACAATTAAGATCGTAACTTTTGTTGAAAATCGAAGATTGAACTAAAAAAATATTTCATTCCAGTATTCATCATTACTTCAGAAAAAAATGTAAGGTACTTTGTATTGTAGTCGGCTGTCAACTCATCTGACAATCATGTCACTAAAGGACTGTCGTTATGCATAACAGTGATCAAATTGACAACACGTATAATTCGTGTTTTGTCATAACAAACCTAACAATGGTTATTAGTCTTCTTCTCTCTTTTGTAATGTTGCAAAGTATATCAAGCTTTAAAAAAAACCGGCACTTTCAGAATTGCTTTCACCTCGTAAAAAGGGGACGGATCTCCTTTCGAATGAATGTTCCAACATAGAAAAATTAATTATCACTCAATCAGTTTAAAAAAAAAGTTTTTTGAGGAAAAGACAATCAGTAAATCCAAAATTTTCTGTAATTAAATTACGACAAAATAAAAAGATAATAAACTGAAACAACAATGGTTCTAATAAGATTTTAATGAAAACAGTTTTAATTAGATTCAAAAAATATTTACCGATGTTCAAATATCATAAATCAATTCAGAACATGTTGTTTTTTCCAAGTAACTAATAAAACCTTAGGGAACTGTATCAACTCAAAATGAGCGAGACCATGCGTGTTGACAGGTTACACATTCAGTCATACTGTCACAGTAAATCCCACAATCGGTAATTTTATTGTAGATCAGAAGATACATCTGAAATCGGAGATCTAAGAGAGCGAAATCATGTCACTACTGAGTTGAGTCAAAGAAATATTGTATCGGTTAACCAACGTAAAATGTATGCAGTGTCAAATTCAGTCGTTCTTCCTCATATAAAACCTGTAACAACACTTTGTCATGTGCACAAAGAGAAAACAAATAAACAACAAAGCACATTTATGTACTGAAACACTAAACTTTAATAACATTAAAACATCTCGATTTCTATTTTCATTTATAACGTTTGAAACTTCATTGAAGGTCAAAATTATAATTGGTGATACAATTTTACTTTACCCTAACATTAATATAATATTAATATTTCCATAAAATGTATACAATGTAATAATGACATGACTGTAACAGGGGAGGTATGTCCCATCAGATCTGCAGCAGTTACACCGACGAAATATTACATTTCGTCAATAAAACAATAAAACTGACTATCCTGATTACACATTTCATTTATATTGATTATCATCGTTTCTTTTCTTGTTTTTTAAAAATAACCTTCTCAAGTCCCATCATTGGCGATTCAAATGCTAAACTCGCTACAAATGCTATCATCATCGATATTACTAAATTTCCAAGGAATTGATATATCTACAAAAAGGGAAATAAAAAAGATTTATTTCTATTTACATATTTGGTCGAATTAAGAAATATATGTGTTACCATAAGCTGTTCAATTTGTCGTAGCCACAATCCCATTCAAATTTTTTTATCGTTTTCGTGAATTGTGATATTTTTTACTCAGTCTCGATTTGCATCGCATGAGATGCAAGAAAGAGTCTTATGCATTTGAAAAACGTGTGCAGATAAAAGTTCGTGTATGTTTTCTGAAGTGTTTTGATGTTCTTTGAATTGTATGATTCTGTATTTTCAATTTAATTGATCCAGATTTATCTTATTGACAATAAAATCTAAGAATGTTTTAAGCATTGAATATTTCCGGAGGAAAAAAATATATTGCAAGAGCTTGCGAATGAAAATGATAAATAAAAATTTAAAATGTTACAATTATCGAAATAGCTATATCAAATTAATGTAAATGTTACAATTGTCGAGTGACATTGCAAGATGCTTGGGGAAAATCTCAGAATATTTACGTGCTATTCACAAAAGTTTCTTAGAAAGACAATATATTTCATAACAAATGAAATATTGAAAATCAAGTCCACCACAAGATTATCTATCAGTTGTGTATGTACGTCCTGTAACGTTCAAAATGTGCAGAGGGCATATATTTATGTACTAACATACAACATGCATTCAAATGGAATGATCATAGACAAAAGAAACAGACAATCAGGGAAAGAAACGAAAATAGATATGCTCTGCTAGATAACCTTAAAGCGAGATGAAGAGAATAACAATCATTTAAAAAAGTATGACAAAAATATCGAACTCCAAGGTAAATTCAAAAAGGGAAATCCATTAAAACTGACAAAATAGATTGTTGAACTTTATCAACAAACGGATCGAATGGAAAACAACTGTCATATTCCTGACTCGGTACAGGCATTTTCCGAAAAGAAATGTGGGTTAAACCTAGATTTATAGCTAGATAAAAAGCCCTTAAAGTTAGTTTTTTACCTCAAAGAGTTTAAACCTTTTTGATAGAAACTATATAGTTTATAAAACTTACGACATCACTATCTGTTAGATGCATCAATCGTTGTTTGGTGAATTGGTTATAATAGATAACAATAGGATGTACCAGGTAAGTACAATAGGTTAATCGACTTAATGGTATAAAGCCTTTCCATGACAAAACTGTGTTTATATAACCTGTAATATTATATATGAATGGAAATATAGTACGACAATAAGGAACAAGTCTTTTGAAGGCATTTACATGTTCTAATCAGTGGAATAATTTTCATTTCAGACCAGATTTGTAGAGAGTTCAAAAGTTATCACCATGAAATTGTATTTGTAACTTCAATAATAAAATTTAAACAATGCAACTCTCCGTATATCATTCTGTCATTAATTGTATATATATATATATATATATATATGATGTGCGAGATAAGTTTTATATATTTTAAGAACAAAAGGACAAATATGTTTACAAATCAAAATTAATTTACCTCCATAACCGTTTGCACATGCGAATACAACCCAACATACACATGCTCCCCATAATGTTCTATGTACTGTGTTATACAGAGAGGATACCTCTTGAGATACATGGTTACCATTAAGATCGTCATATTGTCCATATAATACAATACATGCTACTACGGCTGCAACTAACCATCCAAAGAAAGCTGCTACCTAAAATACCGGAAAATAACAGTAGGACAATAAGAAGAGAAAAGTATAATATGCAAATGCGGAATGATTACCAATAAAACGATTATCTATGAAAAAAAAATAATGGACAAAGATGTGAGCTATAACAGGTCACTGAACGATTTTCAACAATGAGTATAACATACATCTAAAATCTGGTTGACACAATTTGTATCAAATAAAATGACAGGAGTACAGGGTTATTTATAATGAGACATGGGGTCTATGAAACATCAAACAGCAGATTAGTAATAATCAGACTTATATGGAAATAGTTGTCTTGATGGCTTAAAAGAACAAGTAAGTTGTATTTTCTCTTAAAAAGTATGTAGTTTAAGTATACATTAAAAAAACTAGTCAGTTTGCTACAATATTGTTACCTATGCATTTTGATAGAAATTTATATCTATTTTGAGAATTACTTACTTTAGACATTCGATGTTTGAAGTTAGTTCTATAAAGTAAATAACCAGTATACATTCCAACTAAAAACGGACCCATTCTGAAGTATGGGCGGACGTAAAGCTTCATGAAGTTAAGTCCTCTGCAAGCAACAAACAAATCAAGATATTAATATGATATTTCGATACGTCTCCAAGCCGAATTAAGCTTGTTCACAAATGTCTGTTACAGTGGTTTATTATATGTGATGATATGGATTATCGTCTAATGGGAAGAAGGTCAATTCTAAATGTGCACCCCTTTATAACCTTCAAAATACATGGATAACTTTTCGGTACAAATAAGAAAGAGATTTATGCAATTTAGTTATTATTGGAGTATGTACTGCTGGTAAATAGATTCACTTTAAGTTATTTGCACCCCTGTTTAACCCTAAAATGCAGATAATTCCCTATCCCTGTCCTATTGAAAACTTGGCAATCCTTCTCTCACAAAGCCTTAACCGATTGGTCTAAGGGACATCTGCCAAGTCATATCACAAAAAAATAAACATTTTTGTAAATTATTTTTTTCTTCGGGAATAACGCAATTTTACTGCTGTATTTTCACTTCTCTTTATTACAGTATAAATCATTTTAGGGTCTTATTAAAAGAACGAATTGGTCAGTAAAAATAGAATCATGTGCAAAACAGTGTAGCCGAGACCATTGATTGGCGCGCTAAAATATCCCATTGACTGGGTCAGATTAGGTGAACGTTCGTCTGTAACGCCCACAACTCACGACGTATTTATTATAAACATTTAAACTGTGGGGTTGCCAAAGGGTCTCAGTATATATACGAACTACAGTGCACAGTATACTATATGCATATTTTATTTGCGATCATAAAATGTACGAAGTCGTCCATTACTATGTAAATTGGGTCGATTAAAAAAAAGCTGAATATGTTTCTGTTGCCAAGGGTTTTTCACAAGTATAGTAGTTAGCAGAAAAGATCATCAAACTATACATTGTATACTGAACTACGGCCAAGCTTAGCGAAAGGTCGTGCAACATAATCAGTCAAACAAACTTTATAAGATTAACTCGTTAAGGAACGATCGTTTTCATTGGTCAATTCAAACCTTCGACCTCACACCTGCGAAAATAGAACACGCGTACTATAAAAATGAATGGACTGATCAGTATTCACGTAGCCGGTCAAGGTCGTTAAAAACTTAAAATCGTCGTATTCACGTACATGATTGTGTTCTTGATTATCCCATGGCAATTCTAGCTTTTATACATGTGCATGTAAAATTTTAAACTTTAATCTTAACAGTCACGTCGAAATATTTAATTCAACTGTCTCCTCTCAATTGGTTCTGGATTAAGGGAGCTACCATTTTATTTTGATTTGGGATGGGGGACTTGGATGAAACATTTTGTCCTGCATTTTTTTTAGTTGTTATCTCTGTCCTGTCTTTCTATTTTTCAGTCTGTTAGGTCCTGACTATATTTATTAGTTTATCCTGATTTTTTTACATAAATCGTCATCCTGCCTTTTTTTTGTCAAGTTGCTCACCCTGCCTTATCTTTTATTCAATGGACTTGATGAATTAACGTTGTACTTGAAATGAAACCGTACTTAACTACAAAAATAACCAAATTACATACTAAAGATATTGCTCGATTTTTATAGTAAATGGGTTTGTGTTATAAACTGTCATGTTCATTATTCATATTCTTTCATAAGTTTTAGGATAGTGTGATTTTTTTTCTGATTTAGTTTACTTGATTTTGAAAAAAAAATCCCGAAATTCTAAATAAATTCAGAACATGTAACCAGCCATGCTTTGTTTAGAGAAAAAATGGAGATGGCAAACCATGGCACAGTGGAAGGAAATGTACTTTATAAACTCCAACGATATACTTTCTTAATTTATAATTAACTGTTTTGCTATCCTCGGTTGAAAATTATATATTGTAAATATTTAAATAGTTGCATAGAAAACAATCAGTTTTAAACAGTGTGGTTATTCACTAAATGTATTGATAAAAGGTGACTCCATTTTTGTACATACTTTTACAGTAGTCATCCTTAATTTCTTAATATTTCGTTTATAAGTTTATCATACATGTATGATTTTGTATTTCATTTTAATACGCACGCATGCCACACGTTACTTTGGCGGATAGTTCAACAATGTTATGCAAAGCTCTATTCTTACGGTATGAAATTAAAGGATAAATTTTCAACCAATTAAAATCGAAAACAGTACATTTATAGTTCCTTATAAACTACGACATTTCTCACAAGTATTTATTTATTTTTTAGTTCCACACATGCAAAAATAAAATCTTCGCCGATGAAACATTTCAAACCTTTTTACACCAACATGCCTTCACTGAATTCATTTGAATTTCGTAGTGACCATGATAGTACATTGCATAGTACATCTATATTCACGTGCACACATGATACGATCTTTCGGGGACAATTTGCTCGTTTATGAGACGTCATTTCTGAATGACCAAACGCTTAGCTACTTTATTTTCGTTTTATAGCATGAAAACAATAAAAGAGGAATGTGCAACCCATCATAAATTTGAAATGGATCAGTATTATGAGATCCTTATTATAAGTAACTACGACATTGTCAGGATAATAACCTAGCGTCAATATGAAAGAAATTAAAGTGGTTCATACATTCATCCGTATAAAAGCGGCACATGTATTTTATTTTATCCTTATATTTTTCATAGTGCGGTACAAGTGCTGCATGCATAAAGAATATTACTTAACACAAATTATTAGTATAATATTTCGACCCCACTATTTGAAATTCACAAAATACTTATTTAATTATTTCAACCAAAAATCATTGTTTTTTTCGTTCGTAGTAACGTAGTACATTCCATTGTCGGTCACCTGTGTCAATTCACGTGCACACTACAATTGTTGTTGTATTTAAATCTTTCGACCAATCAAATGAGACGTTACAAGTTGTTTGTTTGTGATACGCCAGAATGTTATCAATGAATTATCAATCGCTAAACTTGACTGTACCTATTCAAAAACGTAAATGCAAATTTCACAAGGCTTGATCCAAATAGCCTTTTTACTGTCTAATAAATTGCAAGTACGAAAAAGACAGGAAAGAAGTATATTTTGTCTATATGTTTTGTGTAATATACCATGAGCCTTAACCATTTATTGTTGATGAGTTTGTGCTAATAAAAATTTGTAATTTGTAATTTGTAATTTGTGTTTGCACACTTTTTAAAGTTGATCATGCATTCGTTCTAAAATAAAATTTTGACCAGATAAAAGTTAAAAGATGACATAATTGGACAACCGCAATTGTTAAATCGCTTTGACGTCCGAAAAAAAGATAATAATCAACACATCCATTGTAACTTTTAAAGCCAGTTAAATCCTTTTTTGCTGAAAGAACGTCCGATATCATAAAAATTCATTATCAAAACATAACAAAAACACAAGTAAAGAACGTTTAAGTATTCAATATAAATCAAAACACAAAGGTTATTCCTGATTAGTTTTTCGGATTATTTTATTTAGGCGTTGAGACCCTTTGGTGACCCCACAGTTTAAATATCTATAATTAATACGTCGTGAGTTGTGGGCGTTACAGACGAATGTTCACCTAATCTGACCCAGTCAATGGGATATTTTAGCGCGCCAATCAATGGTCTCGGCTACACTGTTTTGCACATGATTCTAATGTCATTTAAGCATATATTTCAATCTATCTCTAATTTCAAATGACGGATCTATACGTTGTTTTGTACACATATAAATTTGAGACTTATTCAACGAATATACTTGTATACCAAATCACCTTAGTTCATATTGTATTTATCATAGAATCTAAAGTATAATAGACTTGCACTTTATGAGATGTGGTGATGTTCAGGTGAAAAAAAAGAAAACAAAAGATGAACAGAGCAAATACGGGTTTGTTTAAGTTTCGTTTGAAGGCTTTAAATAAGTCGACATAAGATTTCAAAAAGAACAAAAATAACTCTAAAAAATGAATAAAGAAACATTTGCCATGAACCATTAGATTTAGGTAAATAATTTGCATTTTTAATGTTTTTATTTGCTGAAATCTTCTTTTTTTTTATTAATCAATACAGGTACAGAAAAAAACTGTTTCTTAATACATTGTAGAGAGAGAGAGAGAGAGAGAGAGAGAGAGAGAGAGAGAGAGAGAGAGAGAGAGAGAAGTCTATAACAAGGACCAACCAGCAAATTTAATATGTACCGGATCGTCTAGAATAGACGATACTGCGCAGAAAAGGAAAAAATATAAAAGTCTAAAGATTTGCGCAACAGTACTAATAGAAGATGATGTTATAAAATCGTGTTGACAAATATTTCGGCTTAACAAATAGCCTGAATTACAGATTTACAGTATTGTAAAAATTATTGACACTGACGAAGGCTATTTGTTAAGCCGATATAACATCATCTTCGTATATTACCATCTTATATTTGTACTGTTGCGCAAATCTTTAGGTGGGTGTGTGTGATGTAGAATTTTGATCAGTATTTCGTTTTTCTATATAGTGCTTTGTGGATTGTTTTTTTGCTGAGGTTTTATCGGTTTCTTATTGGCTAGCTAATTTTGATAGTCACTTTGGTATCTTAGGTTCTTTTATTAACAAGTGCATATTATAATTGAATTTCAATAATTCTGAATTTACCAAAACTATTCTCATTCTATAAATGATTGTAAATGTAAAATAAAGACTTACCCGTCAAATATCGATAAAGGTATATTCCATTGTGTGGCCATTATACCAGTGGCAGTCCATGTACCCAATAGAAAAGCCAAAATTACGACTAAACCAGTAATATGGAAGCTGAAAAGTGAATAACGAAACTTATGAACTATAGTTTAATTCCAAAATTTAGAAAGCCCGAGATCATATTCAAATAATATGAGGAAGTGTGAAAATTCGATTGTTAAATATTTAAAAGAATGTTTTGTTGAACGTTTTTTTTACGTCTGGAAATGTATTAAAAGTCAAAAATCCTTTAACTGCATCGCTATCCGAACCAATTAAAACAAATTCGTAGAGAAATCCGCAGCATTATCGTCGTTCAGTCATGTTCTAGCTTTAAGCTAGAATTTATATATAGAAAGCAGTATGATGGTCCTTTGTAACGCACATTTTTCATCAAAATAGTCCTTAATGACAAATAAAAAGAATTCTGAAGGTCACAATTTACAATTTCAAATTATATACCGCTACATTGACAACAACACTTAAGTAAACTGCATCTTTTATTGTCGACATGTTTCGCCGATTAGATCGGCGTCATCAGGACAAAGTATACAAAATTAGAACCCCTGAAGTACAATTATTTATAATTTCAAATTATGTTATTACTATTCTGCATTTTGTTTGGACAAAAACAAAAACAGATTGGTTTAAATTTCAGACGTCCATATTATGTGTGCATCTCACCTCTGTTGTACTACTAATGACTGTTTTATGTTGTTGTAAATGTATTGCCTAGCAAGAATATCAGTTAAAAAAAATTGCTAACAAACACAAAACAATAATAACAAAATTGACTTTTATCATGATTATAGTAAATCACTTAAAAGTTCCTTAGAAGATTAGACAAATTAGAAATATTACAAATCAGTTAATAATAATTTAACACCTTTCAGTAAGGTCGAGTAAACAATGATTGCCAGTCATACCATAGTACAATAAATTGTACATTGTGACATTAACTGTACGAATCTTTATTAAAGTATAGATACTTACTAAAACAATGGTAGAATTATTAAGGGACTGATAACGAAGAACTGCATGTCATTAGCTAAATACCAAGCCCACCCGAAACACTGAAATAGAAATAAATATTTATTGATGCATTTATACTTTAATTCAAAACTCTGGTTTTAATTCAACTGAAAAGCGAGAGTTAAACGCGTCAAACTGAATAGAATAATTAGATTTTCATGAGTATTACAGTATTTGCAAGAGCGGCTCACTTGTTTCTTCATAGACCGACCTTCTGGTATAAAAGGCTTTTTTTTAAAAATGTAAACAAAATGCATTTCATGATCTTAATTACTTACTACACCTACATTAGAATGTACGAGAGCCGTCATAGGAATCTTTACCCAAAATATTCCTCGAACCTATCATAGCCCTATGCCCTTAAAAGTACATACCGATTTGTCTGGATCATCAACAAAATTGTTGATATACAACAGATTAAAATACCAGCCGTGTTTACAATAATTAGGCTCGACACCATTCTCAGGCCATACAGGACCACTTCCGATATATGGAAATAGTGCAAGATATACCATCAATACTAACATATAGGGTGGTGTCAGTCTGTAAAACAAAGCATACTTTAAATTACGATGCGCTGTGCATGTACACTATCAAAGCTAATTTTCATAAACATCATTGTGTAAGCTTCAGTTTATCTACAGTTTTATTGACAACTAGTGTTGTTTGTCTATCTTGTAAGTTTTTTTTAATGCTGCAGCAAAATATTCTTTAAACACATGTTTAATCAGTTACGCTTGAATGCTTGGAAAGATTTTAACGAAGGAAACAAAACAGAACACTATTTAAACAAAACAAAATGGCTTCTTAATAAATAAAGTTGAAAAACTATATATATCTCTGTTTTGAAACTCCTCGCACATGAAAATGTCTTTCCTTGGCATCTGCTCTGTTTCTGTCCCGCGTAAAATGTTAACAACATGATATAATCGTATTTACTTCCATTTATCAACATTCTTTTTCGTGAGTAAAAGGAGGTCAACGAAACAGAAATCCAAGGACACACAAAAAGCCAAAAGACAACTAGAGGTCAACATATGTATTCAGTGAGCAAATCAGCGCATTTTCACGATGATGATTTAAACTTCCAATAAAGAAGTTTTAAAAGTTAGCTGTTGCTTAGACTCGTCGTTAACTAAAGAGAACCTTACTTCCATGTTCCTCTATACCTTTTTGATAGGTTCTTGTCAAAAGTAATTAATGATTTTATTTCTGGTGTATGCGTTGACTCTTAGGAGTAAATGACCAATTCTTCATAAATATAATTTCATATTTTAAGTGTATTTCATGAAATGTTATTTTTTTATTGTAAAATATAACGCTGTTATACCTCCAAAATCGATGGAAATAAAACATTCCCCAGTTCATCTTTCCGTCATTTTTCTTCAACTCTTTCATTATCAAATATGTCAACAAAATTCCACTGAAAAATGCATAATATGAAATATTAAATAAGCTTTATAAAATAAGCTTTATCAGAAAATAAAACAAACAAATTACAACTATACTTTTGTACAATCCTAGTCTTCAGTTTTTTAAGTTATATTTGCACAGGGGTCATTTTTTGTTCTTTTCTAATAAAGTCTAAGAGACGGAATTATTTGGTATGATCGAAAATTGGGCAAATATCCATCAGTGAAAAAGAACGAAGATGTAAACAACTAAAAATGGTTACAGTACGGTCTTCAGCAATGAGCAAAACCAATAGTGCAAAGTAAGCGTTAAAAGGTCCATGCATACCAAATGTAAAACAATTCAAAATTCATCCATTCGACATCACTGATAATGGTATTATTAGTTTAATATATTTAATGTTTCGACATCGGAGTTGATTCATGACTGCTGCTCTACATTTTCATATTACAACAAAACTGATGCAATCTATATAGTGTCATTTTCTTTGTTTTTCTTTAGCACTGGGTCGATATATATTAGTCCCCGAGAGTATCATCAGCTCACTAGTTAGTGCGGGTCGATATATATTAGTCCCCGGTGCGGGTCGATATATATTAGTCCCCGAGAGTATCATCAGCTCAGTAGTTAGTGCGGGTCGATACATATTAGTCCCCCAGAGTATCATCAGCTCAGAAGTTAGTGCGGGTCGATATATATTGGCCCCCGAGAGTATCGTCAGCTCAGTAGTTAGTGCGGGTCGATATATATTAGTCCCCGAGAGTATCGTCAGCTCAGTAGTTAGTGCGGGTCGATATATATTAGTCCCCGAGAGTATCGTCAGCTCAGTAGTTAGTGCGGGTCGATATATATTAGTCCCCGAGAGTATCGTCAGTTCAGTAGTTAGTGCGGGTCGATATATATTAGTCCCCGAGTGTATCGTCAGCTCAGTAGTTAGTGCGGGTCGATATATATTAGTCCCCGAGAGTATCATCAGCTCAGTAGTTAGTGCGGGTCGATATATATTAGTCCCCGAGAGTATCATCAGTTCAGTAGTTAGTGCGGGTCGATATATATTAGTCCCCGAGAGTATCATCAGCTCAGTAGTTAGTGCTTCGATACTGGCATGATTTATTACATACATATAAATTATAAAGAAACTCATATAAATTATTAAGAAACTAGGGTTCCAACTCCCTCAGGCAAAGTTGACCTATGATGGATTTGGCTTTTTTTTTTGTCCCTTTTGGTCATATAGCTCTTCGCATGTTTCGGTTCTTGTACATTCATGTCTTCCGAATTTTTGGTTTTGAGCGATCCTAATGAATGTAAAAGAGAGGAGAAAGATACCAAAGGGACATTCAATCTCATAAGTCGAAAAATAAATAGACAACGCCATGGTTATAGTACAGCGCTTCGGACGCATAAAAATTATAAAGTATTATTTTAATTTTTTTTCAAGCGTCCTTATCTCTGCTTCTTATAACTCTTGTTTAATATAGTAATGAGCATCAAATACAACAAACTCGTTGCATTTTACTTTGGTCTAATATAGCTAGAGATAGGCGTACGTGTATATTGGACTTAATCGATTTGAAAAGTTTACTATAGAGCTTGTGTTTATGTAGTCTGTTTGCTGAATATTGACATTAAACAAAACTTTGAATAGTAGAGAATGTAACATAATAACCAGCATAGCAAACACTTTACCTTCCAATCAAAATCTATGAAGAAACATAAGGTAAATGACCAGATTGGCTTTTTTAAATAAAATGTATCAAAACGTTGATATCCACTTATAGTAGCAAATGTAACCATTTATTACTAATTTATTACCTGAGAGTGAAAAAGGTATCCACAGAGACGAAGGCATTAGCAATAGTCATGAAAGATATCCTGCTCAGCATGCGAGGAAGGAAAGTAAGCGCATTATCTAAAACAGATATATGAATATTTTTAAGTAAAAAATGAAATTACTCTATATGAATTTTATTTTATTCAAGATGATAAACAGGGAACATTGGAGAATTTAAATTTTCCACCTTTTGCAAAAAATGTCAAAAAAAAAAATCCGCGTTCCTGTGAAATATCTGATGTCTGTTTAGGACTTTTGGTTTTAACATTCACAGACTGTTTGTATTTTTGGCATGGTTTTCCAGAATATTGGTCACCGTCGTCCCTAATTTGGGTATTGGAGAATATTCATAGTACATCTCAGCAATTTATGGAGCAGTAAACTGGAATTTTTAATTTCTGACGTATATTACTGTAGGTGTGACCAATTCATTGGTTGGTACCGGTTAACAATGTACTGGGTGTCTCCCTGTGATGAATATCTCAAAACAAATTTTAGTGTAAGAAAATTCGATATTTATGTCTTGATACTGTAATGAAATATAGATTTTTTTCTTCTTTCAATACTTAATCCTTAATTAGACAGTGTAGGCTGTTGTTTGTCTTTTTTGCTTTTTCTTTTTGTCTTTTTTTGTTATAGTGTAATCTGATTTATTTTTACTTGTCGTTTTTTATCCTTAGGATCTTCAATCTTTTTTACAACCTCAAAGATCATTAATGCCTTTTATGAATTATAAATTGTATTTTCAACCTTATTCCAGGATTTAAGAACTCCTCCACAACTGCCAAGATGAGAATCCCCAAAACGGGTTGGTATCTTGTAATATATTATACAAATTTAGAAGATGTGGTATGACTGCCAAAAAGACAACTATCCACCATAGACCAAAGGCAAAGGCAAGGATGTGACCAACTTATTTCCCAGTACTTAGGATGATTGTGTCATTGTCTGACGTAAATCCCCCAAAAAATCACTTCTTTGCCAATAGCTGAAATTTTACCCAACTGAAGCCTTTTTTTTCTAATCCTTGATTTAATTATCTGATAACGGATTGTAATTGCACATCTTTTTAAAAAATTGTGTCATAAACTTACCATCTAACGAAAGCCCGAAAATGTAGCTGTGACCAAGAATAACCCATGACATTGACAGAAATCGTATACCATTTATCGCTGTCAATGATCCAGCACTTTGATTGGTATTCAGAATTTTAGCTCCGTTCGTGTATATGGAAAATGCTAATAAAATCTTCCCGGAAATACCTGCAAAAAAATAAAAAGGTGTCAAACCTATAATCGAAATGATGGTCGAAAATTGATGATCTAAAAGAATTCAATTAAAAGTAGTTTAATCTATGTAAAAATATGAAATATATCAAATAATAGTCTATTTCAAACCGATATCCTTTGTACCACCATTTTGTACTTGAATTTTAAATTTTGTAATTTTGCCACGGTAAACAGTATAGAAATTGATTCGGTTTCATTTATTTTCTTCAAATAAACAAAATAATGATCTTATCTAAATTCTACTGATACTCCGAGCTTGTTATTGGTCAATTCTGTGATAGGCAAACTGTGTGAGGCCAATTCTGGTAAGTCAACACCTTGAATTGTCTTTATATTTTCATAAAATGGGATTTCACCTCAGTTTTGGAGATTTTAAGTGTATCTACTGCAATGAATCCATATGCTATTACAAGTTTGATATCAAGATACATTAACTTACGTGTCACATGATGTCGGTTCAGTAAAGTTAACGTATCTTTCTGAATTTTTTTTCAAACTAACCTGGATCAGACGTTTCTTCTACAATAATCTGTTTATTCTGTCCTATCAGTGGAGCTTTTTCAGTGGCTTCGACAACCAAATCACCATTGAGTTCAGAAAGCATCGCTTGTCTTCGCCACTTCGGTAGCTGAATTATTATAACATCGTAAAGTGTTCCAGCAACCATTATCAAAATAAAACAGGCTATGACTGCACTGAAAATAGTTTTGTTTAAAAATGATATACTTATCAGACATTTCATAAAAAGCAGGCCAAATGTTGAAATAATTTCATAAAGCATATTAAAATATGACAAGATAACAGTAATATGTATTGAATTCTTATGAATATGTTTTAACAAATTACTGATAAGGCAAAACACTTATATATCATTGAAAAAGAAGTCAATGTTTAAAGTTAAAAATAGAGGTAAAAAGAAGTTTGAAGTAGGTATTCGGAGACAAAAAATAAAAACTTTTATTAGTTGCTATTGGCTTGGAACTAGCTCTCAGTAACTTCGAGTACTAACAGATCGGTTATATGTGTCGTTAGTATTTTTGTTGGTTAATTTTATAGTTTGTTCTTATCTTGTTTAGTTATACCACTGTCCTAGGTTAGGGAAAGGTTGGGCGCCCACAAACATGTTTAACCCCGCCAGCTACATTATCTATGTGCATATGTGTAATTCCGTAGTTGTCGTGTGTTACTGTTTATCATAGTTTTGCACATAAGTCAGGCCGTTGGTTTTCTTATTTCAATTGTTTTACACTTGTGTCAATTTTTCTAACTTTGGGACGATTTCGAGCTGGTCATTTTGTATTATTGAAGAGCGTGTGCTTTAAATGTCTTTAGATTAATATGTTGTTGTTTTGTTTGTAGGGATCTTTGGAAAGGGTGTGGTTTATTAATGAACGCAACTTTGTATTCCTATTTCATTGTTTCGTACTTACAGCACAATTATTGCTCTGGTATCATATGGTTTATTTGGATGTTTACAACTGACAACTGCTTCTGTAGAACTGTTGGATACAAAACTTATAACTGAAAGTGTAAATATCAAAATGGTTTCACAAAGTAGTTAAATCTAACTCAACTATTCTTTCTGCTAACAGGCATCATCGTTAGAAATAGACTGTCTATGGAGTATTGTCGTTGGAGTATAGACTGTCTTTCGAGTATAGACTGTCTTTGGAGTATAGACTGTCATTAGAGTATTGGCTGTCTTTGGGAGTATTGACTGTCTTTGAAGTATTGGCTGTCTGTGGGAGTATTGGCTGCCTTTGGAGTATTTGCTGTCTTTGGAGTACAGACTGTCTTTGAAGTATTGGTTGTCTTTGGGAGTATTGACGAGGACATTTATAATGTCATCGCCTAAGCATCGGACATTAGTTATGTTTATATCAAATACTGCTGATCCTTGGGCTTTCTTTATAACACAATATGCGTTCTGTATATAACTATTATGTAATTATTTTATTCTAGTTTTTCTTATCAAACAATATCCGAATCTATGCACATATGCATGTATATCATGCTACTTCAATTCATCACAACGATCATTAATATAATTGTTTTACCAATTTATTATTTATTTATTTTATCTATTCATATATTCTATTTTGGTGAAATATTTCTCGTCAAATCTTACATTTTAATAGTAAATTTTCAGTTGATGGTTGTTCCATAAACACATGTCAGTAATTCATGTATGTATTTTTCACCTACCTGAATTGATTAAATTATTGGCATCAGTATCTGTACAGCTATCAGGTAAACACAATCCAACGCTAACTGAAGGAACCTGAAAGTTGAACAAAAAATTATATAAACATTTGGTATACGGGGTTCGTGTTACTCAGTCTTTGGTTTTCTATGTTGTGTTTTGTATACTGTTGTTTGTCTTTTGGTCGTTTTTCGTTTTTTGCCATAGCATTGTCGGTTTGTTTTCGACTTATGAGTTTGATTTTCCCTTTGGTATCTTTCGCTTTCCTTTTGTTTTAATATGACAAAAAAAGAATTCAACACACTCAACAGTTTTATCAGCTGCAGTAACATCTTTTGTACTTACAGCAGAAAACATGGTTGGTTGAATTCCTTTTAATGGTAGACTGGCTATACAGTGCTTACAGGAAAAAACAAGTTTGGGTTAATTCCCTTTAACGGTAGACTTGCCATACAGTACTTACAGGAGAAAACATGGTTGGTTGAATTCCTTTTAATGGAAGACTGGCTATACAGTACTGTCCACTGATACTGTATGATGTTGTGTTGATACTAACAGCAGCAGCTTGGACTGAGAGACATTCATCATAATCCCCAAGCCATATAAGTCCTCCTCCGAGTATATCGGCAGGCGGTTTCCCAGCAGCATCAATCACTGTAAACATAGGCAAATAATGAGTAGTGCTTCTTCAATATATTGCATAACCAAACGGGAGAATATGCAATTCCTGCCTGAGGCTGTTATTATTATTTGAGACATTAAATAAACACACAAATACAAAATAACTTTCTAACGACTTAGGTATAAAGTAGAATTCACATTTACCCTTTTAATGTTGAAATCACTTTTTAATTCAGTTTTAAAAAATAGTCTTGGAGTGAATTGTTTACTGTGTTAACTTTTACTACGACTATATAACACTTACAGGTCAGGCAAGATATAACTAAATACTTACATATAGACGTGGTCATACCATTTGTTATAATTTTGGTCTTAAATCTCTTGTATTTAAGTTATTAATTCCAGCTATTGATAAGTGACTTTGAAGCTCTTTCAAAAATCGTAAGCACCCCTGATAAACTTTCAAGTCTTCAAATATTTAGTAAGCTTGCTTACAAATTGTCCCTTGAAATAGCCTGTATATGTATTAGAAAATCTCACGCAAGTTATGTCATACGTAATATATACACTAGTATACCGATTCAAGAACGTATTATCAAATTGTCTGTACGATCAAGGTTGTATGAACTATATCCTAATTCATTTCTAAAGTATAATGTATGGTGTCATGTCGTGTGTGGGTTTTATCTCTATCAGAAACAAACAACACAAGGCGAAACATCTCATACTGTTATCATGACTATTTTTTTTCATGTGTTAGTGCTGTTAAGGGGATATAACGTATTTTAGCCTTTACTTTAATTATAAAGTATGCAACTGTTTTCTTTTTCAAAGATGAATATGGGAAGATTTGGTGCACAAGTTGTGAACACATTGTAATTTTGTGAACGTTATAAGTTGTAGATATTTTTGTACAAACTACCAGTTTTATAAGAACACCTTCTTTCACTAGGTGATTCAATCTATATTCAATAACTTACAGCTAAATAATTTATTTACTAATGTATATACTTCAGCCTAACATTAAGTTAGCATAAAACTGAAAATAAGGAAACCAAAGATAATGGGTAAGATTATGTTTATATTTCTTTCGCTTTAACCACATTCTAAGTCTCCAGAATATAGTTAAATGACATCTTATTTGTATCAGTGTCATGTATAAGGCTATATATTATTATATCATGTAGTCATGCAAATATGATATTGATGAGCTAAATTAAAGACATGGTCCTTATTTTCCGCTTTAATTTTTTTAAACGTATGGGCATAATATGCGAGATGTTGTATTGACATTGTGATCACCTATTTGTTGTTTTAGTCAAGTTCATACATAGACTTGTATGTACTTTAATAACTTCCAAGACACAGGAGTACGAGTGACGATATCTACCTAATTGTCTTAACTTGAGAGTTCCGGGCGTCAAATTGAATATCAATGCTGTAAGACATAGTGTATATATAGTGCACATCATGAACTCAACCTCACCTCACTTTATCATTAGGATATAACATATCAGATAACTGGTACAGTCACATATCATGACGTCCATATTTGAAATATGGAATGGACATTAGACTGAACTTTAATGAAATAGTAGTATAGTGACATCAAAATGCTTGTCCGTCATCGAAAGAAAAACCGCAAGATTTGTCAATTGAAAGCTAATCCTGACTACATGCTTGTGTTCATCTTTCAATGTATAACAGTCCATGTCACTTTCAGCGAAAGAAGACTTAGGGTTTGGATCTTAAAAGAGTGGGTTTTTTTCATCTCAAAATTTTGACACAAGGCCAAGTTTAATTTTCTGTTGAAATATGCAAACTAAAAAGGGTATGTCCAGCAAGGGTCAATATATGTAAAAAAATAAAAACGCAAAGTTTAACTTTTATAAATATTTGATGTTATTATATTCAACTCTACCATGACAAATAAAAAATACACAACTGAGATGAACTACATCAGTAATTTATATGTCATTCTGATTAACATTTTAATCAATTTATGTTTTGCTATTGATAGTTTTTGCTTTAGATGAATCTGACCACATTGCATGAGCCAGCACAATTGTTTGTAAGAATACGTATCTCACCGATACATTTCTTTTGATAAAAAATTGTTTTCGAAGAAGGATGGAAACCTTGTTTTTCAGGAAGAAGTATACCTTACAAAGGACTACAAATGGTCTTAAACGGGAGATGTAGCTAGAAAAAACTTGTAAAATATTCCTCTTCATAAGCTTGTGACAGCAAACACTATTTTTTTTCTATTGAAAACTTCTTTTCAAATTTGTCCCTTAAAACGTTTCGAAAGTATTAGTGTAATAGAGTAGTTAAGACTTTACTAACATACATGCCAATTTTCTTTGAATTTCCATCTTATATTAGAATTTACAGGGAATGTCCCTAGATATAATGTTCCTGCGGCTGGTGACAACTAGACATATGTTCTTTCCAGAGAGTCTATTAGGGACCTTGTCTGGACTTCTGTTCACAAAATAACAACAGCAAAAAAAAAAAGAACAAAAAAAAACAATGTCGTACCGAAACAACCATTTCAAAGATTGATTTGTCTATCACACAAGCAGTCTGATTAGGTCCGCTGGTAGGGTAAGCAACGTAAACTATGCTCTCACTCAGAGAAAATATTCTTTAGATTGAATCCAGGTCTTTATGTAAATACCTTATTTAAATCTGGTGCAAATGATAGCAACTGGTGTAAAAAGAACTGCAGCTACTCAAGAAGAATAGTAGTTTCAATTAGTTATAATTACTTACTTTTTATGGCCCATTGCTGTTTGTCAACCAATCCTTTAATCACACCTTTGACATGATTAATGCATATGTGGGACACGGGCAAAGATGGAGGCGGTATAATAGTGGTCGATGCTGGAGATTCGGTATCGGTTTTAGGTGTTGTAATAGTCCAATTAGATGCTTGAGAGGTCCAAGTAAGAGGAAACGTCGTAATATCAGATGTTACGTTTTCAAAAGAAAAACTTCCATGAGTTCTTGACGATCCATAAGCATTTTGGTCGCTGATGAGATTTCGGAGATTTGTGCTTACAGCAAGTAAGTCTGTTATTTTAGAAAGTGTATTAGGGTTTTTATTAATAAAACCGTTTAACTTTTGTAAGTTTTGTACATCTTGCATTAATGACATATATCCTTTATTGTTATTTAAGGGTTCTATTGGCATCCATGCGGCAGAGAATGCTAACATAAATAATAGAAACATATTGGAATAAAATATCCTGCCTAATTTATGAAATGTTGTATCAATGAAATGTTCTTTAGTTTTATATCATATTCATATCATTCAGTTGTTTAAACAGTGTGATGATGACATTATGTTATCACTCATGAATCATACATAAATTTCATAACATCATTAATTATCATGTGATCATAAGGTTGAATATCTAGGAATGATGACGAAAGAGATTTACCCAACTTCACTCATAAGGTTAAAATCGGAAAGTATTTGAAACCTACTTGACTTTGAAGATATAAGTCTAAACAATAAACAATATTACTTGCAAGATTTTACGACAATTTCATAACCTTGCAGTATTATTGTTCCATAAAAGTCATAATGTAGAACTATAAGGGCAGGTGACTCAAAAATTGTTCCATTTTATTTCAAGCTTGCTTGTTGTAGTCGGTATTGTCTTTTCTAACATGATTTGTGCACGTTAAAAGTTCGGACGCATAAAATTTATAACGTTTTGTTTTCACTTTTTATACAACACTGGGTCGATACCTCTGCTGGTGGACTGTCTGTCGTCGAGGGTATTATCAGCTCAGTAGTCAGCATGATTTATAACAAACATTTCTAAAATTGTCCGTATATAAATTTTGAAATTATAAAGAAAATAAGGTTTCAGCTCCTTCAGGCAAAGTTGACTTTGGATGGACTTGGCTATTTTATTAGGTCCTTTTTAGTCATAAAGCTCTTCAACTGTTTCGCTTCTTACACATCCTTGGATTTTGAAAATGAATATCTTGGCCTGGTAAGAACTGAAAATAAATAACCTTGTACCAGACAGGATGAAAATGAATATTCTACAAAACGAAATGCAGGAAACAAAAATGTGAACAAAAGTGAAAATAAGTTTTCGCGCGTCATAGCCAAGGCAAAAAAATAAGAATGCATAACAACAGATGAAATAACTTATTAATGCGGAAATTCCTCCTCCCCCCACCTTAAACTCCGTTTAGAATATCAAATGGTCGTACCATAAGTAATCTCTTAAAAATATCGCAAATGTGTATGCTAACACCACTCGGTTCAAGATGGATTAATACTTCGCCGAGTTCTGTAAGTAAAAAAAAACACACGTTAAAGAATACAATACGTCAATCATTGATTTGTAAGAAAATAGAGAGAGAGAGAGAAAAAATTCAAGTAATAACAAAATATTTCACAGAAAACTAAAGATAGAGCAACACGAAACCCACCAACAACCGGCAATGAACTCATGTGCTCAGGAAATCTGTCGTGTTACTCTTGTTAAATTAGATTAGTATACCTGTTGTTAAAAATTAACAACTTTGTGGATTTTTAGAGATTACGTGCTAGACATGTTGTATAGACAATTCTCCATTGTTGAAAACTGTATGTGAACCTCTGTCTTTTGATTATTTAGGTCGTCGGGTTGCTGTCTTATTGTGGTTTACCCCACATTTTCTTTTATTCAAAGCACCACTATTCCTCGTATTTCATAGAAAACGACGGAGACATTCAATGCTAGTATGTTGCCTCTGTCTATTCGGTGGTCATTAGCTGGTTTTCGAGGCATGTTGAAAAATGAAGCTTCTATGATGTCTATTGTCATGTACAACTATGTAAAATAAAAAAAATACACAATTTTAGAGGAATATCATGGCGAGCTGTTACTGCATGGCCTTTATTACACACCATGTTAGATCGAATTCCTTATTACTATAGTAACATACGTACATTGTTCTTCTTTTCCATCCCGGGAACGATTGGAAAAGTTTGTACCATCTAGATAAAAATAAAAAATGAAAACATTTTGTCTGTGTATATTGTCAAAAAGAATATACTCTTATAGGTGTGAAAAACAACGTATACAAACGACATTTCTTTTATGAAATGTTTACGAAAATACACTATTGCTTATATCATAATCGTTTAAAGCATTTGTTGTGTATGTGTTTTTTCTTTGGACCTTTATTTTTTTTCTTCAAATTTTTGTTTATTTACTCGATAAAACCTGGACGCTACTCGTATTATTAGTTAGAGAGGGTCTGGATGGGGTTTACATCTAATAGAGAATAATAGCTTAAAGTGCAGAATAAAGAGCTAACAAAAAATAAAGAATAGAGAAACATGAACCAAAAATTTAAAGAATACAGAAATGAAGGACCCCCTATTAAGACTCTCGTTATATGGATATTGCCATTATAAATTTGCAGTTTTTTCTTTCCCTTTTCATTTGATTTTTTTTTTTTCACCCTTTCACGAATTTCATCTTCCGAGTAGGAGACAAAACGCTATGGCGTTTCCCGGAAAAAATGGCTAGCAACGTCCGGGGTTATGGATTTGTTAACGACGTATCATTAGCCAATCGAAATCCGAGAAAAAAATGCTAATTAGCCTTGGATACAAAGTATTAGTTCTTCTCAAATTGTACGTATTCGTCCAATTAAAAGTATAATTGGTAACGTACCTGTAAATGCAGTGGAGTATAAAGAGAATGTGAAAAGTGTGTGAGTGTGTGAGTGTGGTGAGAGGGACGTCTGGCAGTGACAAGCAAATAATAAACAACATATATAGTCTTATAGTCTAGAAGTTAGTCAATGTTCCCTTTCGTTTTCATTTTTTTATTTTCAAAAGTTCTTCGCCCCTGAAATGCAGGAATATATAGATTTTATGGATGCATTTTCTATGATTTTTGAATTCCTATGTATCAAAAGGGCTATATTCTTTATTTTGAATACAAACATTCTAAGAGAATATGTAACTTTTATTCACATATACTAACTAGCCTTACATATTCATTTCAAGCTTCGGTTGCACGATTTTCCAGAAATGAAGTCTGTTTGTAAGCACTTTACATCGAACCTGGTGACCACACTCGAAAACTCGACCAATTTACTCAAACATACAGTGATTCAAGTCGAGGTAGACAATAATCTTGATCAATATTAGATTGTGTCAACTTTTGACATTGAGTTTGTGTTATTAAATACATTTTTT
This sequence comes from Mytilus californianus, assembly GCF_021869535.1. Classification (NCBI taxonomy): domain Eukaryota; kingdom Metazoa; phylum Mollusca; class Bivalvia; order Mytilida; family Mytilidae; genus Mytilus; species Mytilus californianus. Next base: position 113,269,708 of record NW_026262668.1, read on the forward strand.
TATCGACGTATTAAATATGTTTATATATACATATATATATTCTGAACCAAAAAAACACTTAGAATGATCGCGTGGTCATATGTATCAACCATAGGTCAAGGTGTAAGCAGAAAGACTTTCAAGGGATAAATATCATTCCGTTCATTTGAATTTATGATCTAAAAGCTAAAAAGCATTTAATTTGAGTCTTTTACCATGAAAGGTATGTACTTGACATTAGACAGGCCGTTCTACAATGTTCTTTTAAAAAACTGTTTTAATGATGAAAATAATCACTGAAATAAAGCGCCGATATTTGTATGATAATATGAAAAAGCTATTCCGGGATTTCTGTAAATTATATTCGTCCTGTTTCCTTTGAAAAAAGTTTTGCACCGGTTTTAAGAATATCGAACAAATAATGTCATTGCAAACGGTAAGTGTAAGTCTAATACCAATTTATTGATATAGTGTATTATATCATGCATAGTTAATGTGCACAAAGTTGGCATATGGAAAAACTCTGTTGCCTCCGTGTTCCGTTCAACACTTGTTGCTGTTTGAAAAAAGGTGTTGAATGATTAGATGTCTGATAACATTTACTAACTTACCATGGCCGAGGCAACAACATTTTTTAAAAGTTCCCAGTGGATGCCAATTCAAGCCTTATATGTGGCATTCGATCCTGTAGATGATACTTTTATTTACTTGTCAGATTTTGTCTTGTATCAGTTAGAATAAAAGATGACACAAACTTTTCAAAAACTGAGTATATACGTAGTTGTTAATTAGTCAAGGAAATGATTTTCGTAGTGGAACAAAATCAAAGTTTTGAAAACATCACAAAATATTAACTGCTGACAAAAACACCTATTGGTTCTACAAGTGCACTACCAGCCGGCATATAAACACTGATCAGATATACAAGTGTAATACCATCCAACATAAACACCAGGTGGATCTACAAGTGCACTACGAACCGGCATATAAACACCGATCAGATATACAAGTGTACTACAAACTCACAATATCACCCAGTGGTTCTACAAGTGTAATAACAACCAACAAAAACACTCAGTGGATCTACAAGTGCAATACCAACCAACACAACCATCCACCCAGTAGTTCTACAAGTGTAATACCAACCAACAAAAACACCCAATGAATGAACAAGTGTACTACCAACCGGCAAAAACACCAAGCACATATACAAGTGTACTACAAACTGACAAAAACACCAAGTAGTTCTACAAGTGTAATACCAACCAACAAAAACACCCAGTAGTTCTACAAGTGTACTACAAACTTGATAAAAAAACACCCAGTAGTTCTACAGGTGTAATACCAACCAACAAAACACAATGAATCTACAAGTGTACTACCAACCGGCAAAAACACCAAGCAGATATACAAGTGTACTATAAACTGACAAAAACACCAAGTAGTTCTACAAGTGTAATACCAACCAACAAAAACACCCAGTAGTTCTACAAGTGTAATACCAACCAACAAAAACACCCAGTAGTTCTACAAGTGTAATACCAAACAACAAAAACACCTCGTAGTTCTACAAGTGTAATACCAACCAATAAAACCACCCACCCAGTAGTTCTACATATGTAATACCAACCAACAAAAACGCCCAGTAGTTCTACAAGTGTACTACAAACTGACAAAAACACCAAGTAGTTCTGTGTAATACCAACCAACAAAAACACCTAGTGTATCTACAAGTGTATTACTAACCAATAAAAACACACAGCAGATCAATAACTGTACTACAAACTGACAAAACACCCAGTGTTTCTACAAGTGTAATACCAACAAACAAAAACATCCAGTGGATCTATACAAAAAATACGAAAATACCGAGCAGATCCACAAATTGTCTAGCTTTCGACGAAAAAAACAGCAGATTTACTGAGCAACAACACAATTTTACGGATCAACAAGTTAACAAATAACCGATTAAAACACTTTGTGATTCCTCACGACAAAAACAATCTGTAATCTGTAAGTTTACTACAAACCGACTTCCAGATGAAACCATTTTGTAAAAAAAATGAAAGACAATAAAGGGATGATTTTCCTAAAAAGGCAGAATAGTTCTTATCAACTTTGCAATTTACAAATATATTATTTTGGTGATAAACTTTCTAGATAAAATTTTACATTTTCAATTAGCCATGTTTTTCTTCTGTTTTCAGGGAAATTCCTGATTATCAACGTATTTGTTGTCTTCGTATTTTATGGTAAGCGGCTAAAATCAAGCATGACAATAAGATTAATTTTATTCGTGTACTTTTTATAGAAATTGTAAATGTTTACGTAAATTTTCTTCAATATTGGGTTGAAGCTTACTATCACTGTAGTATTTAATTAAAAATAATTCTGTCATTCGAATACCTTTTTTCTGAAGTATATGCATGATTTTGAATTTGGAAAATGTTGCTTTACCAACCATTTTTAATTCAATTTTCAAGAACTAGCTAAAAGCAACAAATTATATAAAAAAAATCAAACAAAGAAAAAAAACCACACCAATTAATAATGAGAGATCACGACATAAAGGGTTTTATCAGAGACATATAATACTATATATTATTGTATTATATGTCTCTGGTTTTATTAAGCTTATGTTTTTGTGGTCTGTAATTGCGATAAAATGGAGTTTAGTTAGGTCCTTATTTCTAAAGTAACATGTGTTTGTTTGTTTTATTGTGTTGCTTGCTGTCTTATTTGCGTTAATCCAACATAATATGTAAACCCGTCTTTTGTAAACTTTACAGAATTTAAAAAATGTGCAAGAGTTACTGCATATTTTGCATTTTAATTGATGTCTTACTCGACAGATTCATGCATGGTTGCTTTGACCTCAGCCCACTGCTCTTGGTCATCTAAAACAACCGAACAACCTCCGGAGGAAGACTGTATGCAAGTTTTGAATGACCGGAATCAACAATGGCTAACCTGTGCTGCAATTGAAGAAGAAGTTGCATGTAACAGTATGATGAATCCACTTTGTTCTTTCGACATTGCTTTGTCAGCCTGCTTTTTAAATGAACCACTACCAGTGCTTTGATTAAACAATATAACATATAATAGACTACATTATTCAAATATGTGGCATAATCCTCCCTTTTTAATAACCAAGGTTTCTAGAGTAAACGTCTCGATTGCCCGACCAATTGAATTGGACAGTTGTTTAAATACATTTATATTTAGAATCAAATTAAGTATTTAAACCTAAAATAAATAATTTTATATGATCATATAGTATGTTGGTGTGTGTGAATTAAGGATATTTTAAGTATATGTCAACAATGAAAATAAAACTAAGTTTGTAAATTTGATGTTTTCAAGGCGCTTTTTTTTTAATTTGTCTTCATAAGGAACGCTTAAACAAAAACATTTGAAGGCCAAAAATGGATCTAAAATAATTGTAAAATTCATCTAAGGATCAACTAAGATAATTTTATCCGCAGTACTTAATCTGGTCTAGTTAGGCAAGTTTGTTAATCAAACTTGTAAAGCAATCAATACGAATTACTTGTCTGTTTTCTTACAATATAAAAATAAGGAGATGTGGTATGATTGCCAATGAGACAACTATCAACCCAATATAAAAAAAAGATGTGGTAAGATTGCCAATGAGACAACTCTCCACAGCAGACCAAATGACACAGAAATTAACAACTATAGGTCACCGTACGGCCTTCAACAAGTTCATATGGAGTGGATGTACGTAATGATAGGCAACCGTACGGCCTTCAACAATGAGAAAAACCCATACCGTAAAGTCGGCTATTAATGGCCCCGACAGGAAAAATATGAAACAATTCAATAGAGACAACTAACGGCCTAATCTATAACAAAACAATTTACGAAAAACAAATAGACAGACATGAACCAACGACAACCACTGAACTACAGGCTCCTGACTTGGGACATGTACATATAGAATGTTGCGGGGTTAAACTAGTTTGCGGCGACAAACCCTCCCCATAACCTTAGACAGTGATGTAACAGTAAAACATAAGGACAAACTATAAAAATCAGTTGAAAACGGCTTAACTCATCAGATCGAGGAGTAATAAAACCAAAAATATAGTACGTCACATCCAGTTTCATTGCGACAAAGGAGCGAACAAAAATATTCCCTTGAATTTGACAGTTGTAGAAAATTACCCATGTATTTCAAATGCAGAAACAATTTTCTGAGTGATAAACACATATCTTGGGTGTCACAAAGCACCATTCTTTTTTTATTTTGGTGTTCCTACAAAATAATTTAGAAAATTGAGGGGACATGAAGCTTGAAAACAGGAAGAAAAGTTGCTTGGTTTACTTCCAGTGATGGTTATTTTCTTATATGCCATAAAATGTTATGTGAACTTTTCACTGTAGTATTGGACAGGATAAAAAAATACTCATGTCAAGTATTTCTTTATTTGAAGGAAAGATAAATTCTGCACATGATTTTGAAAAATGACAATTTAACAAAGACTAATGGGAGAAAAACAAAGGTGGTATTACTTCTTAATGTCCATTTGTTATCTTAATTGTTTGTGTATTTCAAGTTTAGATTGTCGGTAAATTGATGAGAGTATTTGTTTGATTTATTTGCCAAATAAAGTTTATAATTTGGTGAAAATACCCCTAGGAGTGCTCTTCGATGCACTGATTTAGCGTGATAGACATGTAGCCGACAATTCCACTGCTACCGATCGATGCTAGCGATTAAGACGTGTGCGTTTGCTCAATGTTTTAAAAAGACTCACTGTGGCTTTGAGATGAAGAACAGCAAAAAAGGCACCATTTTTTTTCGTTTTGGAATGTGCATTTGCAATGGAATATATAAGCTATATGATTCTCGGACTTTTTTATTCAGTATATGGCATTGATACTAAATTTAATGATCTTACCAATCTAGACAATGTTCTAAAAGCTTACCAGTATGTCATATTAAACCTGTATATGATTTATTTATTCAATTGATTGAATATTATTTCATAAGACATTAAACAATAACATTACAATGCTAATTTGCATGTGACATCCCGTTTATAATAGAGTATTAGTTGTACAGACAAACTTGCAAACATACACTTTGCATTTAGAGAAAGAAAAAATTGCGTAAAATGGAGGTTTTTAATTTCATAAAGGCATGAAAAACATTGACTTGATAGTTTACAAGTTAGTTCTACACGAAATACGTAATTTAATCTAAAATACTACTGAATATGTAAAATGCCAAATATGTCAAATTTACAAATCGATATGAATGACCGTTAGAAAAATATATTGTGATGTTAGGTTGCTGAGTGAATAGGATTTGCAGGAAATTTAACATATTGCATGCTAGGCTAAGGCACCAATGCAGTACCCTCTAACAGTAAAAAATTATTAAATCAACAGGGTTGTTTGAATATATAAGAGAAAGATCTTGAAATATTTTCTTTTTAATACATATATTCATTTTACAGTTTATGAAATTGTTCATAAGATTTGATAAATGAAAAATTTATTAAATTTTAATCCTGCAAATGATACATTTCTTGGCACCATGAAGCCGTTTAAGTACCAAGCCACTTTGACAATTTGTTATCATAATTGATATAATAGTTCAAGAAAATTACAAATTTTTTTTTTTTTTAAATAAGTGTTTTCTTATTCAAAGAAAAATAATCTCAAAACTGAATTGTGACTTTTTGTCCTTTGACTTTCTGTCCTACATTCGTCTTGCTTATTCATTGTATATAAATCTTATAGTATTTGTGCATCAAGACAAAAGTGGATATCCATATATTGTTTTCAAAATTATATGTAACAGTTGTTTCCTGTTTAGTAGTTGGTGGTGAAAAACGTCAAATATTGACGTTTTACGGTCACGCTTACTTCGACGTTTTGTGGTATGTTTTCACCTAGAACACCACTTTGAATGATGTTTACTGTAAAAACGAAGTCGGTGACCTTATTATTATTTTACATCATTAAAAAAGAAATTTATGTTTCAACAACATATAAATTTTAAAGAAAAATCTATGACATAACCCATTTACTGTACTTTGACCTTAAACTCTTCGGTTGCCATCTAGAAATGGTCGGTCTTTACTTACTAAATTAAATGATAAGTTCACTCTGTCAAAGATCTCTCATCGTCGAGTTTTGAACACTATTATCAGTTTTGGTCGATCTTAACTTTATACAGGCATGTTCACTCTCAAAGATCTCATACTCTCGTGTTTATACACTATTACTGGTTTTGGTCGATCCTAACTTTTTTCAGACAAGTTAACGCTGTGAAAGATCTCAAACTGTCGTGTTTTGAATTCCATTTTCGGTTTTGCCCATGGATGTGACAATGACTGCTAGATATGACCTAAGCAATATTACATGTCGGAAATAAGATACTGGAAACGTTATAAATGTCAACCAATTTGGTTCTACTTCATTCACGCCTTTCGGCTGTATTTGTTTGTAAAATGACCTATTCCATCATTCTAGAGAACTACAATTAACCGCTGGAGACCTGTCACGATTAATCTTAGTTTTTGAGCTCTGAGCATTGGATGATTGGATAAAAATCAATATACCTAAACTTTTCGGTGGGTTGTATTTTCCTTCATTGAAGAAATTTCTCCTAAAAAACCCTTGTGAATTGTGATTGCTCAATATTTTTTGCTCAATATTTTCCAAATGAATCCAAACTGGATACTTTTAGTCATGTTTGCCGGACAATGCATCATATCATTTCAAATATATAAAGGGTTTAGCTTTTTCACGAGTTTTTACAACTCGCTGGTCCGAGGACACAGTTATCGCCCTTTGAACAAATAGAGTCCCTAGTGTGGACAGTGTATAACTTGCAATTTTTTTTCATACACCTTCCAAATTTCTTTCTTTATATTTTATGAATAAAATAGTAAGTAGGGGGATGAAATTACATGTAAAAATAATTTGGGCCATGAATTTTTTGGTAAAGTAGTGATTTGGTCCAGTTTGAAAGGGTCAAAAATTAGTATGTCTGAAGCTGTCAAACTGAATTACAGACCCCTTTAGCCTAAAATTGTACATATTTTGACTTAGAGCCGATAGACTTTTCTATAATTTTGACATAATTTGTCCCAATAGGAGTACATTACACTGCAAAAAACTTTTTTGGATAGAGCAGGTGAGATTTTTTTAATTTGCTTTTTTTGTCTAAAAGAAATGCACTACGAAATAACTGTGTTCTCGGGCCCGCTCGATAGATTAGGGGTATATAGGAATCCTCCTGTCCGTCCGCCATACTATTGGTTTCCAGATGAACCGTTTTTATTGAAATTTTAACGGAATTTTTTTTGGACCATAGAAGACAGGTTATGTTCGATTTTTTGTCGTTCTCACTTTTGCCGTTCCAGAGTTATGGTACTTGATTGTTGAAAAAAATAAAATATTATGGTTTCCAGTTAATTAATGGAGAACCAACCCCTTTATGAAATTGATTAAAAATCGAATGGAATGTGCTGGTCCACTAAACACATATTTCATTCGATTTTACAGTCGTTTTCACTAAGGGATTCCAGAGTTCTGGTTCGTGATTTAGAAAAAATGTGATTTGAAAAGTTTCAAAAAGCTTCATTTTTACGTCTTCTTTATCATAAACGTTCACACCTATACAACATTGATGTTTAGTTATTTCAAATGATACACATTTCTGTAATACACATTTCGGTACGGAAGCGTATTAGCGCCACGCAAACTTTAAAAAAATTCTTTCTATGTTTGCGTTACATGTTTAATGCAAATTTTGCAAGATAAAGCAAACATTTTGAATTTCATTATTCATTAAGTTTTGTATATTTTATAATCAAAAACTATATTTAATTAACATTTTTATTATGTAATGTGAAAAGTTGTCTTTTTTCAAATATCCGTCTGCAAGAAAAAATTGGTTGTAATATAGTTAAGAGATGGACCATGAACACGAAACCAAGTCATTAACATAAAGATATACACTAATTAAGAATGATTTTTGTATCAGAAAATTATATAAATTTAACATGAAAATAGATATGGTATGACCAATTTTCAATGGGAAAGACTTGCTGTTGAAAATTTTTATTTTTCGGAAAGTGAAATCTTAGAATATCATAAAAATTCTTTGACAAAAAATCAAGAGGTTTTAGTCTAGTATGTTAACCACTGAAGACGCTTGGGAGACAATTTGAATGTAGAATACATAATGATAATAACAAAAAATCTATATTTTATACATTTATTTATAGATGTAAATTGTTTTGATCCAGTTTTGATCCAACCAATCTTACACAAAGCTCATACGAGCGCTTACTTTGAAAGTATAATTCGGCTAAATTGACAGGGTTATTTTTTTAACTTCTTCGGAACTACTTCATTTTACTCATTTTTCTTTGAACTATGTTCTCCTGCTTATTACTATGTCATAATTATGTCCTTTACACTCCAGCAATTTACTTTGCAATAAGTGCAAAGAGGGATACAATTTAATACATGCAGCCTCCGCAATTTATAGCAGCTACATCCTCTGAAACTTAAATTAGAAATAAGATAACACAAATGTTTGCGTTAAAAGGTAAACATAGGAAGATATATAAAAAAAGATATCGCTTATACTCTTCCGTACATTTGTACAATACTGGTATATAACTTTTGGGTTTTTTTGTTAGGTGTCCATTATACCTCTATTTTCAACAGCCGCTTATGGAATGCCTTCCCCTTTTCTATATACGTATTTGAGTTTTGCCTTTTTTTTTTTTACAACTATCCCTTAATGCTTGAAGTTCCCTGAACGTATTAATTCTTCGATGTCTTGATGTTGTTGGATTTCTGTCTTTAGGGTATACCTTCATCTCCCTTTGTTTATATCAATTACACACTACATATTGAATTGTTTTGGTAACTAGTAAAAATGACAATACTTTATACGATCCCTTATCTATTGATTATTTACTATATATATATATAAAAATATTAATTTTCGCGAACCATTTAGGTCACGGAAATTCCATTTTTTGCCATCAGTAAGGAGAGTTGTACAAATAATGTGAATACACAGAACCCCGATCCAATTCATCTTTTGCTAAAAATATTTATCATTTTCTGTTTTATATCTCCTAACATCATTCCATTTTTCTCTAATTTCGATTAAAATATGCCAAAACCTGCAGTATAAATAGATGTATGCCCCAAATAAACATTCCCCGATTGGTTGAACTACTATGGCGTCGATGTAAAGCAATGCAAGCCTCGATGTAAAGCACACGCTTCCCAAGAGTAAGGAGAGTTGTACTGAAATAATGTGAATTCACAGACCCCCGATCCAATTTATCTTTTGCTAAAAGTGTTCATCATTTTCTGTTTTGTATCTACCAACAACATTCCATTTTTCTATAATCCCTATGTCGAAACCTGCAGTAAACATAGATGTATGCCCCAAGTAAACATTCCCCGATTGGTTGAAAAGCTGTGGCCTCGATCTAAAGCAACGCAAGCACACGCAAACATTTCCGTTGATATGTTGAACTTCGACCCCGGGATTCAGCCGAGGTAACCTTCAGCCGATTCACATAGAGATTTTCTTGCGCTCAAATGTAATTCTAAGTGAAGTATACTGGTAAAGTAAAATTATATTCTTTTACAGAAATATTTACACATTTCATCATTAATGTATTGTCATGCTTCTGCATATTTACGCTGAGCTTTAGTTAAATATAATTCTATACAAATTTTGTTACGTCAAGCATTAAGAGTAAGAATATATTTCGCGCCTAAACAAGAAAATAATCTGTGTCACAAAATAAGTTTATCAGCATCTTTCTGAAATTTTCCAACAGAAAGATAATCCCTTTCTTCATGATTAAGTACGAGCGTTAGCGAGTACTTATCATGAAGTAAGGGATTATCATATCTTACAAACTTAGAATATTATAAAGTTCCCAAATGATAAGAAAGTCCTCACTTCACTAAAACTAATCTAAAATGACATGCCGAAAAAGGAAGTCATGCATCAATTATAAACATTGTACTGACAATGAAACTAATTCTTGAATAGATCATTTGAGTCAGAAGTCAGAAGCCTGTAGTGCAGTAGTTGTCGTTGGTTCATGTCTGTCATATTTGTTTTTCGTAAATTGTTTTATAAATTAGGCCGTTAATTTTCTCAATTGAATTGTTTCATATTTTTCATGTCGGGGCCTTTTATAGCCGACCATACGGTATGGGTTTTTCTCATTGTTGAAGGCCGTACGGTTGCCTATAATTGCTTACAGCCACTTCATTTGAACTTTGGTGGATAGTTGTCTCATTGGCAATCATACCACATCTCCTTATTTTTATAATGATTCATACAAGCAACGTAAGCACATCATACTTCATTTTTTGAATTTCATTTTATATGAATTTACCAGACAGAGAGTAAATAGAATATTCTCAACAACCATCGTTAGTGATTATCAAAGATCATCAAAGACTATTGATAGATTATACCATGGAAATTGAATTTTCCCGTCAGGATATATATCTGGATGGATGCGCAATCATATTAATATGTCGGAAAAAACTGAATTTATTTATTGTCATTATTAATCAAACGGAAAACAAAAGGATGGGAAAGGGTGTAATTTGCAGACTAAACAAGACACAACACAAAAAGATTCGTTTGAGTAGGTACCTAGTGGGAATATTTGTGACGTCAAAGAATTCTTGAATTTTCTTAGGTTGGGAGAATTTAATTTTAAAATGCATTTGTTAATAAACGCACAAAAAGAAGCAGATATGCTAATGCGAGAGCAACCTGTGCAATCTAAACTATATCTGTCTTAGTTTGAGCCACGAGCAGTCCTGAAAATCCGAAAAATTCTTCCCTTTAGCATAAGATCATATAATACTATAGATTTTAGTAGTACCGGTAGTAGAAGCAGTCGGACTAACTTTTATTTCACTTTCCCTATTTGAGTACATAAAAATTAGGGAAATTACCTGTCTTTTAAATAAAACTAACAATCTTTATTAATAAATCAGTTAACAATAAATAAATATTTATTAAATTTAATAATGTTTCATTACAGAATAGAAACAAAATATGAAAATAATGCACTATTGAAATCGTTTTATTATCCAGGTCCCCAAAGGAATCATAGACTAGCCTGAAATGTGCTGATATTGAAAACACACGACATTCCTCCTGTCTGTAAGACAAAACAGCTGGGGTCGTTGGCACAAAGGACCATCAAATTAATGTTCATGCAATTCCTCCATGCTTCATCTAAATCCATAAGCTGTTGAGTGCAGTTCAGTGGGTTCTGTATGTAGCCTGACGTCTTCCACTTCGGAGCAATAGACGCTTTGATATACCTATACATATTAAATGCTGAGGTGTGCGTACTCCACTGTAATATCAAAGTATGCACGGCTGTAAAAATTTAAAACATGTTATTAAGAATCACCAATTACCATTTAATTATTCATGAACTAGGTTTTCAAGACTTACAATAAACAGATCAAGGAAAGTTTGTCATACTAAAGTAAACATGTGTTTTAATTTGATCTGAATCGATCAGTTCTGCAAATATCATGCTCACTTTCTCATAACGAGGTATTCTGCAGATATCATGCTTTCTTTCACATTGCGAGCTATTCTGCAGATGTCATGTTCACTTTCTCAATACAAGGTATTATACAGATATCATGCTCACTTTCTCATTACAAGGTATTCTGCAGATGTCATGCCCACTTTCTCATTACGAGATATGATGCGAATGGCATGCCTTCTTTCTCATTATGAGGTATTTTCGAGATATCATGCTCACTTTTTCATTAAGAGGTATTCTGCAGATAGCATGCTCACTTTCTCATTACGAGGTATTATGCAGCAGATATCATATTATGCAGATGTCATGCCCACTTTCTCATTCATTTATTACACTGTCGGTTACTAAAAATTGATTACAAATATAACATATAGTGAGGTGCTGGGGTTTATAAAAATATAATATAACATAAAAGAGAGGCGAAAGATACCAATGGGACCTATGTAAAAACAACATTTTTATTATCATATTAACTTCAAATAGTAAATGCTTAAAGATGGTTCAAAAATAAGTAAGGTTCCAAAATAGAATAAAAAGTAAAACTATTTCAGAAGCTAAATTATTCCTTAGCATCACTAGGCCTATGCGAGCATAGAGACGCTTATGTCCTTTTTTTCGTATAACTGCGTGAAAAGATGCCTCTTACTGACACAAAATACTTAAGAAAATTCCTTTTCATTCAAAAAGATTAAAGAAATATTTGACACTTTATTCCATAACACACCGACACAAGTAACTAAAGAGACCTACTTCGATTTCAGGCGAATTTACTAAATTACGGAATCACTACAATGGAATAAAATTATATTCTGACAGATCAGGCTGCATTTAGATCATAATATTCCTTTCAATCTCAAAATATTCACTGCTAAAAAGTCGACCTACTGGTTCTTAACATTCCCCTTATAATTCCTTTATTAACCTTCGAGCCCCTCCCCCTTCGGAAAAGGAGTTTTTGGGTCCGTCCACGATTGAAAGAACCTGCTCGCGAAATATAAAAAAAAGTTGACTGGTTATATTTCTCTTTGTACTTACACGTTAATAGAATGCAAGAGCGCTTGTTAAATTATCGAAACTTACCAAAATTTCCAATAATACTCCTTTCCATGATGGGAACATTTTTTGATGAAATCAAATAAATAAAGCAAAACAAACACCAGTGTGATATTCCCATCTGAAAAGATTGCTTGGTATTAATAATTCTTCAAATTTCATTTCCTTTAATAAATATTGTTCATGTATCTGCTGTGTGGTTAAGATTTAGTCGTTTTCGGTTAAAATACAAGAAATAATAACTTATAGGTTTTCGTCCCCGCCATTTTAAAGGTTTCGTTGTACAAGCTTTACATGTCAAAATAAATTATATCGAAATTTAAAAAAGGAAGACAATTACTGTTCTCTTAAATGTCAATAAGATGAAATATTTCAAAGATAAAATGAACCAGATGATAATAACCATTTAGTTTTCAGATCTTCTTGTTGACTTTACACAGGACCCTCCAATCTTAAGACATCTTCTTGTTGACTTTACACAGGACCCTCCAATCTTAAGACATCTTCTTTTTAAATCATGATACTAATTGTATCCGATTGAGTAAGACTTTGATACTCTACAACTATTAACAGACAGTATACCTTATATGAGGATTGATGAAAATTCTTTGATATGGTATTAATAATAATAATTATTTTGAGTGTTCCTGTTCTATTGGTGTCTGTATATATCGTTATTACAGAGCTCAGTTCTTTTCTGAGCCGATCTTTATTGCACGTTCTCGTGATTATTTTGTTATCCCACTGGTAGAGATTAAAAAGGGGTGTTTAAAGAGATCTAAAACTGCATGTTCGTGTACCGTCTTAAGCCAGAAACTTCCAAGTGTTGTCATAAATAATTAACATATCTTTCAAAATGATTTTGTTTCCGAGTATTTTGTATTGATGGCAGTTCTTTAATAGTCTATGTTCTTCACAACTTTTCTACACTCTATGTTCTTCACAACTTTTCTACACTCTGTGTTCTTCACAACTTTTCTACACTGTGTTCTTTACAACTTTTCTACACTCTATGTTCTTCACAACTTTTCTACACTCTGTGTTCTTCACAACTTTTCTACACTCTATGTGATTTACAGCTTGACATATTGTATATTTGTAATCATTTCCCACGGTTGAAGATATCTTTATTATTTTGTGATGTAGGGTTGTTGTCTAATTAACGTTTTGCAAGCAACTTAATTTTTTCATATTTACCTTAATATATATAAGTGGTTTGATCTGTAAACATTGAGAGACTGTCCTCGGTTTGATTGTTTTGTAAGCACTCAGAGAGTGACCTTAATTTGACTTTGATACATTATTACTAAGTATTTTGTTTTATTTTGTACAATTTTTATGAACTTCTAACCTCACTGACTGTACGTCTCCCATCTGTCATAAAGTTGAAGCATCGGTTTAATGTCAATAAGGACATGACTTAAAAAAAAGATACCACCAACTCAGTAAGTGTGTGTGTGTGGGGGGGGGGGGGGGGGGGGGGTTAAAAACACAACAATACGCAAATAATTCAAATTACCAGCTAATATCTAAACAAAACATTAAATTGTAAATTAACTGTCTCACCAAACATTTGATACATGATTACACGTATAGCTTTTCTCTCAATGATCATATTTGATAGAACATATAAATAAGCATGGTGAGTACAGTAAAGAACAATTCAGATTCATGTGAAATGTCTTAATTTTAAAATCACATTGTATGATCTGTGACATGTGTAAACACGTATTTTCTATAAGTGACTAAATGTTTCTTATGTACGTTGTCATAGGAATGGATATATTATAGTCCATACCTTTCTTCAATCAAGATTAGATTGTCTCCTTCTAGCTACATGTAATTACCCTTTTAAAACTAGTTGGTGTTGGAAAGTCTCTCTCACATACAATTCAGTAAGATTAAAAACGGAGAATCCCTGCTTAAATTCCACGGCTCAGTTATTATATATATGCTTATTGCATGCTCTAGTTCAGAAAGGTGTACAAGTGTAAATTGTTTCATGAAAAGTGTATAATTTAATATTGGTAACAGTATTTGAGCAAAATCTTATACCAAAATATTTTCCACTAGAATCAAAACATTTTTTTTTATATATTTTGCCACTCCAAACATCGGTTACGATTTATAGTTTATTTGTATTTTATAATGAAGACTGCAAAGTCTGCTGACAATTTATATTTTCGAATGATGGTAAAATAGGCATTGTGATCTTGGACTTCCACCTACTAAGTAAGTATCTACAGGGGTCTTATTCTTTCCAAGAGTAATTCGCAAGCTAGTTTTGGTGAATATTTGACATATAGATGTAACCCAGATACTAAATCTTTTTGACCCGATTTCAGTCTTTCAATTGCTGCTGTGACCTTAACCTTTGATTTGGAGAACGAAAATTGATAAAAGTCTTCTTCATCCCAAGGATTTTAACACACCAAGGTTGATGAAAATTGGACACATAACAAGGTCCAGAAACCAAACTTCAGTCGATCAATAGCTGATGTGAACTTGACCTTTAAATATTAACCCCAAAATCAATATGGGTGCTCCTCATTCTATGGGTGCATTATCAAAATAAGTTTGGAAATTTGGACATATAGTTCAAACGATAACATCTGGAAACCAAAATGTTGCTCAAAGAGTTAGGGACCTTAACCTTTGATCCATAATCATAAGGTTTTTCCTAAGTTCATGGTGCAACTGGCCAAGTTTGGTAAAAATAAATGTTGTGGATCAAAATACTTTGTCTTGAAACCAACATGTTGACACCTACCCAGAAATTCAGACAGCATTTATCATACTTTAAGTCGAGTTTGACTTCATTGCAACTTAGCTAATCATGATTATTGTCAGAAATTTAATATATCAAGTGTACTATGTACATGACAGTATGCCTTAGCATTTCAAAATAAACCAAGCACTAACAGTCCGAAGTCCCCAGCTATCAAGAACAAAATTGATACAGGAGAGCCATTGTCCACAACAGCAATACTGGAATGTTCAAAATCACTTGCATTTCCAAGGGACACAACTTCCCTTAAATAATGTTGATAACAAAACGGATTTTAAAAATAGTATGAGATATTTCAGATTTTAACCTTTTACATTCATTCTTTTAAAACTCCAAAGACAATGTAGGGTGTGAGAGCTCTTCCATGTTTGATTTTTTTCATATTATTTACATTTCCAAGAGGAAAACTGAAGAAAAAAAATTGAACACTGCTGACTATTCAATTTGTCTGATCTATTACTGATGTTGACATTTGACAAGATTCTCATTCAACATCAATGAGAAATGATGGTGCAATAATACTTACAATTTAATTTACCAGATTATATACAATTTCAAGGGTCATAACTCAACCAAAATTATTTATCAGCACTGATTTTTATTCCGTTCTGTGATATTTCTGATATAAACTTTTGACACAAATTTCATTAAACTCTGATGAAAAATGAAGCCATGCAAGTGCTTACCATATAAATTTTCCATATCAGCTTGTATAAATACTTCCACAGGCATATCTTCCCCATGATGACTGCTTTATTATTAACACTTATCACAGGCATAACTCACCAAAAAATAAAATATCAGCCCTGAATTTTGAATTTGAACCAAATAGTTGATATAAATATTATCAAAATCTATGAGAATGTTAAGAGTACTAACAACGTTTGAAGGACATCAGAATTTCTAAATCACCCACCCAAGCCAATTTGTGGCAGGACAATAACCTTGTGATTTGGAAATTATAACAATAAACAAAACTAAACTTTGGCACAAACTTTAATGAGATCAAACAATTTTTAAGCATTACAATAAAATATATAAAAATAGATTTTTTTTATCAATAAATAACAAAATATATTGGGAATGTATCAAGATTTCTGTTATAAGCATGATAACAATGCCTTTCAATAAATAAGTTTTATGTTTTTAATATACAGAGCAAAATCAACAATATTTTGTTCCATAATTACTAGCATCACTGTTTTTTTTCATTATTTTTCTTACAATATACTAACATAAAAAAACAATTTGTACATGATCTGAAAGCAATGTTATAAATTTGTTTCCATGTCTCAAAATTTTATATGTACTTCAAACTTACTTGAGCTATAATGTACATGAAATAAAAACAGGAGTTCCATCCATAAAGAAAAATTTTTTTTTTTATTAAAATAAGCCTAATAGTAATTATAATAAGTGGTACACAAAAATTTACTCAATAGAAAAAAATCAAAACAATTTATGCACTATTTTGTATTAGTGGCGATTAAATAGATATGACTTTGTAAGGGTATGGGAGCAACATTGGAAATCGGTACTATCTGAAGCTGAGAGAGGTTGTAAAATGCAAGTTGCTGTACATATAAATACAGAAGTTGCTGTACACTATCGAAACTTTGTCTTCAAGATTTACATAATTTTAAAGACAATTTTTGAAAATTAAGGTCTTGTGTATTTACTGTAAAGTGGGTCATAATTGAATTATAGGAAAGAAATATCCAACATTTAGATGCATTAAATCAGCAACTTTTCTTGAACTGAAGTAATCAGTGCCTCTTTTTTCCGGTACTAGATGGTGTTTGGTTTTTTTTTACCTCCAGATAAACGCTGATGTCTAACATTCCTAAATGATTTGGGGAACAGGTCAATTCCCAATATTTCATTATACAAATCTTTAGACATTTGCAAATAATTGCAAATGCATAAAAAATTGGAATTCTTAACTGCGACTACAAAATTTGACAACTTCTCTCCCCTTCAGCTAGTACCAATATCCGGTGTTGCTCACATACAGTTTGTATTCAAAATTGAATATAACATGTAAATGTTTCTCCTTGCTTCATTATTACAAATACTAGAAAAAATTACAAAAAAACGAAACCAAATGTTAAATATTCAATTGATATTTGAGAAGCTTAAAAATTGGTTTAAAATTATGTTATACTATAACTTGTAACATATTTACATAGGAATTATAGGGATGAAAGATTATTTATTCATCACTGTTTTGTTAATGAGACTATGGAAACAGTCTTTTTTTTACAAGGCAGTGCTCGCTCTAAACACTTGTGTTAAAATTATATGTACAGGTAAAAAAAATTTTGTGAACATTTCTTTTATTCAAGTCACTTTGCTTAAATTTTTTTTTGTGATTTTTTTTTCTTTCTGTTACTTCTAGTATAAATATTTCAATAGCATATAATACAATAATTTAAACTTGATATGTGATTGAAGAGAGAACTAAAATAACAAGAAATCTACATAACAGATAATTAAGTATTTCTAGTCAGTAACGCCACTGTTAAAAATGAATACAACACAAGCAACAGTACATAAAAAACTAAAATGTAAATTAAAAGATTCATTGTCATGTACCCACCTAAAAAGAAGGGTAAACTTGGGTGCTCCTGACAGGTGATAAGTTCCTGCTGTAATAAATGCTTCCTGCATACCTAGTTAAATGACCAGGAGATAGTAATTCTTAAGCCAAAACTCTAAATTCTCACCAATCAATTTAACACTATGGAACTGTTTTAGTTAACTCGTACATATATCACCTCTTCACTCAGAAGTCACTCTAGTAAAGGAAAGACACAACAAACACATTATAGAATGGGAGGTAATGACAGCCCCCCTTATTAATGATGCACTAAAAAGGTCTTGTCATTGAAATTAAAATGGCTAATGGGTGGAAATCTAAACTGTTTTCTTATAAATTTAACAGTTATAAAATTATTATAGAAGGTGCTGGGCATCACACCAAATAATTTTATATATCATAAGCAACAATTTTCACAAAAATTACTCAACCAGAAAGCCACTCAAACTATCTATGCAAATGATTCATGCATTGCCGAATAAAAATGCCCAAGAATAATATTTGTAAGTATCTTTCTATGTCCTAGGGCCACAACTATGCAAACATTACCGTTACTCTACCAGAATAAAATTCAATCTTAACCTATACCTTTTCATGATATGACTTTATAACAAATATATGTTATCAATAGATTGTATCAGAAAGGTATTATCACAGCCATCAGACTCTAATCAACTAATGATAATATGGGGGGAAGGGCATACTCAAGGGACAAAATAGGGTTCACTAAAAAGTTCTTATAATGCCAATTAAGAATGTACATGATCAAGAGGTGGGGATCTGAATCGATTTTTAAATATTTAACAATATATTACATGAGGTGGCAGGACATGAACCCAGGGTAAAAATCTAAAGCATACAATAATATTGTCTTTGGGCTGGACATAAGAGTTCCCAAAAAATTAAATTACTTAATCTTAATTTTAAAGGTCAGTCCAGATGTTATCTGGAATGGTATGCAACACATCTTCTTATGATGTCAAACACCTATGTCAAAGAAATATCATTAATAATAAATTGTTTTGACCTAAAGGTCAAAGGTCAAGGTTACATGAAATTGATGATAATATTGAAATAAATTGATTGTTGGTGTTTTATAATGCCTCACTCTTGACTATATCATGACTGTCAGTTTTTATTGGTGGAGGAAACTGGAAAACAAGAGAGAAATATGACTTTCACCAGGAAACCTTAAACCTCTCACATTCCTTGTCAATTAAGATTAGTCCAAAGTATCTACCACTAGAAGGTTTGGAACTTTAAACCTCAGTTTAAGAACGGCTAGTGATCAATGTAGATTAACTACTTAGACCACTGGGCATTGCACTAAGGTCCCTTATGGTAATACAGGTTCATGCTTAATATAAATGGTAACACACCTTCAAACCTACTATCAATGGTAATACACCTTCAAACCTACTATCAATGGTAATACACCTTCAAACCTACTATCAATGGTAATACATCTTCAAACCTATCAATGGTAATACACCTTCAAACCTACTATCAATGGTAATACATCTTCAAACCTTCTATCAATGGTAATACATCTTCAAACCTTCTATCAATGGTAATACACCTTCAAACCTAATATCAAAGGTAATACACCTTCAAACTTAATATCAATGGTAATACACCTTCAAACTTAATATCAATGGTAATACACCTTCAAACTTAATATCAATGGTAATACACCTTCATTCTTAACATACTTAATACATGTATCAATAATTTAATGTCATAAGATGAAATAAGGTTGAACCCTGACAAGGATGTATGAGAACCAGAACTAGAAAAACAAGACAAAAAACTACTAAAACAATAGGTCTCACTTCATTGAAAAGGAGACAGTTAATGAGAAAGATTTATTCCAGAATGTAACACATTGGCACTGATAAGTGAAATTAGATTAACTCAACCTAAGTAAATGCAACATAAAATGCAGATCAGGGTTACCATGAATGTCTAGCATATAAATAAACTGTTATCACAGAGATATGTCTCGCCTTTTTGTAATTTTGATAATGCAAACGTTGAAATTAAAATAGCAATACTTTAACATGTAAGTTATGCAAATATTCAAAGTCGATAAACCATGACTGAAGGTACATGGCTAAACAATCTCCATGGAATGAGATGTGCCAATGCTAATACAACTGCATACCAAATACCATTGACTTATTATAAATCGTTCCCTTTAAACAAACCTATGTGGGACTATATAATCACCATGGAAACGATACTTGCAAATGCCAATAAATTTGCATACCAAATATCATTGACTTAACATTAGCAGTTCATCTTAAACTGATCTAATCACAAACTAATACATGTAAACTAAGCCAAATATTCAAAGTAAATAGACCATGACTGAGGGGGCGGGGCCAAATATTCCCCATGGAAATGAGATGTGCTAATGCTTATACAACTGAACACCAATTAACATTGGCCTACCACTTATGGTTCCCCTTGAACTGACCTAATCACAAACTGATACATGTTAACTTAGCAAAATTTTCAAAGTCTATAGACCTTGACTAAGGGGGCGGAACCAAATAATCTCCATGGAAATGAGATATGCCAATGCTTATACAACTGCATACCAAATATCATTGATCTACCACTAGTGGTTCCCCATAAATTGACCTAATCACAAACTAATACATGTAAACTATGAAAAGTTTCAAAGTCAATAGACCTTGACTAAGGGAGCAGGGCCAAATAATCTCCATGGTAATGAGATGTGCCAATGCTAATACAACTGCATACCAAATATCATTGACCTACCACTAGTGGTTCACCATGAATTAGACCTAATCACAAACTAATACATTGTTGACACCGCTGACGCCAGAAACAGCATACCTTTGTCTCGCTTTTTGACTCCGTCAAGGCGAGACAAAAACCAATGAAAATGAAATATGAATAAAGTATGACAAATATAAGGGATGTGGTTGACTATACTAGAAGTAACTTCACAACAAGTTACAGGAATATAGGTCAATTGTTTTATTGGAAATGGCTATTGCTACAGAAATAGCAACAGTCTGGTTGCTAAGGGTACCATAAGTCAATCAACTTTGTTGACCTGAATTAGCAAGTATAATTTATAACACTATGAGCAACTGTATAATATCAAACATTCTAGCTGATGTAAAATTAAATTCAAGAATAAATTCAATATATCAGACTACTTCTGTACAAATCACCATTGATGTTTTCTTGCAATGTTTTAGAACTACCTAAAATTGGTAAACACAATCCCTCATGTTAAAGACTGACCTCAATGTGTATTCTAATTAAAGACAATTATTCTACTTTTATTTCAAGCATTCTCTTTAGGCTTTTAAAACCATTTTGACTGAGGTGAAACATTAGCTACATCCATTAATACACAAAGACATTGTTCAATAAATTCTATAAATAAATATAAGTAATACATTTGAACAGTTTTTGTATAGATTTGATAATCTCAGTACTGACTATTAAGTAGATAAGATACAGTAAAGATATGACATTGTTTTATCCTCCTGAAATATGGAAACAGTCAATGTTCATGCATGAATGTACTTTTCAAATAAACAAGAAAAATATAACCTCATGACTCACTTTCATAGTTTTTTTGCTGAAAGATTTGGGAATTTCCAATTTTTTGCAATTTTTTAGAAAAATATCATAACTTTAAACAAGAACATACATGTTCCTCTCTTCCAGATTTCTACAAAACCTTCTAATTTGGCAGGCATTTAATATATTAACAAATTATAAGTGAATTAAAATTCAAAATATTTTAAATTAAGTATCTAATATTGCAATAAAGGATTTTGACTAGCAATTAAAAAAATAGACAGAAAATAATTTGGCATTGTGTATTTTTAAAATTTTTATACAGCATTCCGAAGTTAGTGCATATTCATCCAGCCAAGAAAAATCGGGAGTTCCTATGACAGCTTTTGAAATTTATCGTTTTCCATTATTCCATAAGAGACATTACCTTCCCTGGCCTCCTACTGTATCATATGCCCTTAAATCATTTTCGAGTATCATTCTCAATCCTAATTGCCATTCTTTAATTAAAAAAAAGTATGGATTTAATTCAATCTATGATTTAAAAATATTGGTCAAATAATAGTTGCCGTCAGAAATTCCTAGTAAATTTTCTTAAGACCTATTTTTCATTATTTTCCTTACAGGCACAGAAGGGTTCATGGGGGACAGTCTTAGAAATTGAACCCATCAACTAACCAACAAAAATGAGATCTCCAGCATACAGATTGTCATGTGATATTTCATGGGTAACAGGACAACTTACCATTTTTTAAAGAATCTATCCACTAAATGATAGACATTATTTTTAATACCATCTTTTTCAGATAGGCATAACTGCAACGTAAATATTTAATCAATACTGTTTATTTAATTCATTATAAATAAAATGTATATGTTGATGTTACAAATTAATTTGATTAAAATTTTAAACAATAAGTAAGTTTCACGTTTTATTTTAATAATTGAAATGATTCCATGGTTCTGTGGGAACATAGAATTTACATACCTACTGTGCATAAAACCTTTATAAATTATAAAAAAGGAAATGATTTATTGCAGATGCAGATAGGTAAAAAGTTTGAAAGATGTCTTCTGGCAACTATTATTTAATGTATATAAAACTTCCACTTTTGTCTAAAAAGAAATAAATCAATGCAGTGTTCTCTGCTCCTTGTACTATGTTAAGTATGGTTCAATGTACTTGTTGAACACAGTTGTATTTCTGTACCAGTAAACATGTTCTACTCCAGGTATAATGTATGTATCTATTGCTCCTCTACCATCTAATTCCTTCAATCCAAATGTATCATTTAAAAAATACTGAAAGAAACATAAAGTTTGAAATTAAGAAATATACAATATTGACTACTGGTGATTTATTCCTACTTTAGATGTACTTGATTATGATAATCTTACATTGATTTGAATGCTAACTACCCAATTAGTACTCTTTATTTATACCTAGCAATCAACATGTAAAGAATACAAACTTGTTATACTTTTTGATTACACATGAGCCTGGTTTATCTCTAAAATATTAAAAACAAAACTTCTTTCCAATTATTGATAGAAAATAAATGGAAAATGTGTCCATGGGACACAGATGATGAACCCGTCTGCATATATCATTATAAAGGGACATAAGAAGAGAACTGTAAAAGTGATGCCACCGAAAATCGAAATTGATCTGTGTTTTGTGGTAATAAGTATTATGTATTAGTTTCATATCATTTAGTTGAGGCAAACTAAAGTTAGAGAACGGAAACAAAAAATTCAGCATTTTTTCCATTTATGAAGGGGCATAACTCCAAAGTGACACCACCCAAATTCAAACTTGATCTAATTTTTGTGATAATAAGCATTGTGTATAAGTTTCATAACATTGGGTTAAGGCAGACTCAAGTTAGAGAACGGAAACCAATTTGGGGAGGTACGTAAGGACTGAAGTACAGACAGACAAGGGTAAACCTTAATGCCCCCTCCACTTATCACCAGTTCATTCAAATGCATTGAACTATCATATGAAGTTTCCTAATTTTACAGGGGACATCGGTGGGCAAGTGGTCTAAGTAGTCAAACTACTGTATCACTAGCCAGTCAACACTGAGGTTTAGAGTTTGAATCCCGCATTTGGCAGGTGCACTTGACTCCAATCTTAATCAACAAGGATTGTCAATTTTCCTATCGAAGGTCATGGTTCTCTCTGGGCACTCCTGCTTCCTCCACCAATAAAAACTGACCAACACGGAATAGCACAATAGTGCTGAAAGTGGCAGTAAACACCAATCAATTTGACATTTAAAACAAAAACAAATAAAATATTTCAGAATTTCTAGCAAATCTTTAATATTGTAACATTTTACCCTTTTCAGTCAAATTACTAAAGTATGCCCACACATGAAATATTGTAGAACGTGAAAATATTAACCTGTTTAATATTATTCTAGGTGACTTATAGGTTCATTGGGCCAGGTGTATTCATATTACTTGTATATTATATCTTTATAGTTTGTACATATTTACACATGTCATAACAATAAATAACTATTGCTACATATTTACACATGTCATAACAATAAATAACTATTGCAACTCTATACTACTATTGAAGCCATGTTTTTTTAAACATTCAAATTTCTAAATTGTTTAACTAACCTCTTGATTTCTCATTTCTTTGATTTTTTCATTTTCATCATAAAATCCAAAATGGCTGAAATGGAAAGCAATTTTATGTCAGGTAAATAAATAAATAGCTGTGCCATGAGCGCATGATACGCCCGTCGCTTTTTCAAAGAATAAAGTTCAATATCTTCTCAATATCATATCAGACATGCCAGAAATTTATAAAAAAACTAAAGGGATGTTATTTTAATAGATATAAACCAGTCACCAAAGTTAACTCAAAGCACTTTTGAGTTATTGTCCGAAAACTTGAAAATCACCCCTTTTTTTATTAATAACCCATAACTCGGAAATGTAAAATCTAAAATTTATAAAAATCAAAAGGGCCCTTTACGTCAATAGATATAAATAATTCACCAAAGTTTCATGAAAACTGCTCAAAGCATTTTTGAATTATTGTCTGAAAACTGGAAAATCACCCCTTTTTTATAAATAAAATCCTGTAACTTAGAAACGTAAAATCTAAAATTCATAAAAATCAAAAGGAAGCTCACATCAATAGATATAAACAATTCACCAAAGTTTCTTGCAAATTGGTTAAAGCGTATTTGAGTTATTGTCCGAAAACTGGAAAATCCCCCTTTTTTTAACAAATAAAACCCCATAACTCGGAAACCTAAAATCTAAAATTTATAAAAATCTAAAGGGAGCTCACGTCAATAGATATAAACAATTCACCAAAGTTTCATGCAAATTGGTTAAAGCATTTTTGAGTTATTGTCCGACATGTTGACGACAGACAGACAGACAGACGAACAGACAGACAGATGGACGGACAACGGTATACCATAATACGTCCCGTAAATGGGCGTATAAAAACTAAGTTGACAAGAAAAACTATGGATATTACAAGACACCTATTTTGCAAACATTAATAGGTTTCTCACTTCATTCAGCAAAAATAATTCCAATCTATTTTATCTATCATAAACAAGTCTATCTCAAAAACATTTTGCTGCCACTGTTCGAATTTATTTTTCTTTCTATTTTTTTAATTACTAATTTGGTGCAAATTTTTTATTTCCAGTACTAAAAAAAAGACAGGAAATGTGTAATAATTCTGACATTATCACAAAATCATCCATCATAGAAAAGTGAATGGAAACAAGGAATGTGTCAAAGAGACAACAACCCAACCAAAGAGCAGAAAACAGCCCAAAGCCACCAATAGGTCTTCAACCAGTGAGAAAATTCCGCACCTGGAGGAAGGCTTCAGCTGGCCTCTAAACAATAATGTATACAAGTTCAGCAAAATGGACGCCACACTTAACTCCAAAACTTACATATTATGCATATCATCAACTTGGTGGTTGTGCTCCACTCCATAGCAGAAGGTCTTGTGTTGGATTCCTTGCTATGTCAAACCAAACACTTGAAAATTGATATTTGCTGTTTTTCGGCCAAGCATGCTGCATTTGGGAGTAAGAACAGACTGGTAGCTTCAGTCAGAATAATGTGTCTGGGGAGGAAAACATTATCCACCTTTGTACTGTTACCTCGAGAACTAGGCTCTACATGTGAGTCTATTACAAAGCAAGGTTCATAAATTCATATTTCATTAACATGTTCTTGTCCTGTTATGCATGTAATATAATTATTTCTCGCTGGGACTTAAACACCAACCCATCATCCTCCTCACCATATTATGTCTATTAAAACATATTTATAGCTTAGAGATAGAATACAAAAGTACTAAATGAAACACAACATCTAGATATATAGTTAACTCATGGAATAACAGCTATATAACTCATTTTAAATAAAGCACAACAGATCTAACATATTTACAGGACAATAGTTGCTATTTTTGGAATAAATGTTATGTATTTTGCTTCAGTATGCTGGATCGAGAAACATGTGTCCTGCACACACAAATTGGAAACATAGGTCACATTTCCAATAATAAATTTCTCTTTATATTGAGCAAACAAATAAAAAAAATTCTACGGGTTCCCTGTAACCTTGTGTATCGCCTGCAATTACTGCTGTCAGTGTAAAAGTGTAATGTTGACTGTGAACAGTCCATTCATCAGTAAAATACAGTTTTTTTAAAAAGCAAACTTTTTCTTTAAATGCTATTTATTGATGTCTAAGATTAGCTTCTGTCCAAGTTTTTAACAATCCATGAAGGTTTACAAATTTGTAATGTCATAAAAATTTAATCCCAAACTGAACATGAGGTCAAGGTCAGATGATACCTGCCAGACAGACATATACACCTTACAATCATTCCATACACCAAATATAGTTGACCTATTGCTTAAAGTTTAAGAAAAACAGACCAAAACACAAAAACTTAACATAAGCAATGAACCATGAAAAGGAGGTCAAGGTCAAATAAAACCTGCCAGACTGATATATACATCGTAAAATATTTCCATACACCAAATATAGTTGACCTGTTATATACAGTATTAGAAAAACAGACCAAAACACAAAAACTTAACATTGAGCAATGAACCATGAAAATGAGGTCAAGGTATAAAAAAAAACTGCGAGACTGACATGTACATCGTTAAATATTTCCATACACCAAATATAATTGACCTATTGCATACAGTATTAGAAAAACAGACCAAAACACAAAAAACTTAACATTGAGCAATGAAGGTCAAGATCAAATAAAACCTGCCAGACTGACATGTTCATCATAAAATATTTCCATACACCAAATATAGTTGACCTACTGCATACAGTATTAGAAAAACAGACCAAAACACAAAAACTTAACATTGAGCAAAGAACCATGAAAATGAGGACAAGGTCAAATAAAACCTGCCAGACTGACATGTACATCATAAAGTATTTCCATACACCAAATATAGTTAACCTATTGCATACAGTATTAGAAAAACAGACCAAAACACAAAAACTAAACTATTACAACTGAAACATGAAAATGAGGTCAAGGTCAGATGACACCTGCCAGTTGGACATCCTTACAATCATTACATACACCAAATATAGTAGACCTATTGCTTATAGTATCTGATATATGTACTTGACCACGAAAACTTAACCTTGTTCACTGATCCATGAAATGAGGTCGAGGTCAAGTGAAAACTGTCTGACAGGCACGAAGACCTTGCAAGGTACGCACATACCAAATATAGTTATCCTATTACTCATAATAAGAGAGAAATAACATTACAAAAAATTTTAACTTTTTTTTTCAAGTAGTCACTGAACCATGAAAATGAGGTCAAGGACAATGGACATATGACAGCAAAACTTCATATCATAATTAAGGCATCTATGTACAAAGTATGAAGCATCCAGGTATTCTACCTTCTGAAATATTAAGTTTTTAAGAAGTAAGTTAACGCCACCGCTGCCTATATCGAGCTTTCTGCGACAAAAGTCGCAGGCTCGACAAAAAAATTAAGTCCATTTATCAGTAAAACAGGAAGAAAGAAAATACTATTAGATATTTTTAAAATTTTACCCTGGATACTGTCTATTGGTCTAAAACAAGATTATGTCCGAATTTCATTAAAAATTCATGAAGGTTTAACAAAGTTATTGATGACTGAAAAACTTAACCTTAGACTGAATTGGAAAGTTAACTGTAAAAAAAAAGTCCACTTATTAGTAAAACATGGAAAAATGAAAATAAATGTTTTCAAAATTTTGCTCTGGATACTGTCTTTTGGTCATAAACAAGCTTCTGTCCAAATTCCATAAAAAATTCCATGAAGGTTTGACAAAGTTATTGATATAAAAAAAACTTTATCTAAATGTTGACAACACTGACGCAGCCATTTCAAAGTCAATAGACCATGACTGAGGGAACAGGGCCAAAAAATTTCCAAGATAATGAAATGTGCTAATGCTAATACAAATGCATACAAATATCATTGAAATACCATTAGTTCTTCCCCTTAAACTGGTTGTATCACAAACTTTAAAAAATTATTGACAGTGTAGCCACAACTGACAAAAACATCTTTGAGGCAAGACAAAAACAAGAATAAGTGTCACTATCACTATCACATTTCCATGTTTGGTGAACCACAAAATCAGGGTCAAAACCATTATTTTGCATTATAATAAAAAGATCACATCATAATGAAATGTCTACTTTAGTTTAAGTTGTTGTGACCACGACTTAATTTTAAATTACCTTTTTGGGAAAACGGTAGTATTTATTCTGCCATAGTCGAGAATACTAACATTTTCTAAATTTACCACTTTTTATAATAAAAATCTGGACAAAACAGTAATGTGTAGTATTAGTACATTATCATTCTGTTTTAGAAATTGAAGTCAAATAGTATCATGACCATCTTCCAACAGAGCTTGTTTATGTTATCCATGCACACCGTCATTTTACATCAAATTTATGAAATTTTTGAAGTCATTTCGAATAATTCTCAAGAAAATATTTCACTGGGTTTCAAAATTTATATTGTAAAATTGTAAATATACACATTGCAGTTATGCATAGATAAATAAAAAAATATATTGTACCCTTACATCAAATCGCAGCATTCATAAGTTCCTTCACCTGCCTTGGGTACACAAAAGGCCAACCTAAAGGCGGGAAAATGTAATACTACTTTTTTCCCTATACTAAAAATCTAACCTGATACATTTCCATGTTCAGTGAACTTTGAAATCTGGGTCATCAAAGTGATGTGTATTTTAGAGTTTCAAGCTGACGTGATCACAACTTAATGGTAAACAACCTTAAAACAAAATTTTGACCTGATAAGGGAGGGACAAACAGACAGACTCACTGAGAAAAACAGACAGAGGGGGGACAGAGAGACAGACTAACTGACAGAGACAGACAGAGGGATGGACAAACAGATAGACTTACTGACAAAGACAGACAGAGGGATGGACAAACAGACAGACTCACTGACAAAGACAGACAGAGGGAGGGACAAACAGACAGATTAACTGACAAAGACAGACAGAGGGATGGACAAACAGATAGACTTACTGACAAAGACAGACAGAGGGAGGGACAAACAGACAGACTTACTGACAAAGACAGACAGAAAGGGGGGACCGAGAGACAGACTAAGACAGACTCACTGACAAAGACAGACAGAGGGAGGGACAAACAGACAGACTAACTGACAAAGACAGACAGAGGGAGGGACAAACAGACAGACTTACTGACAAAGACAGACAGAGGGATGGACAAACAGACAGACTAACTGACAAAGACAGACAGAGGGAGGGACAAACAGACAAACTAACTGACAAAGACAGACAGACAGAGGGAGGGACAAACAGACAGACTAACTTACAAAGACAGACAGGGAGGGACAAACAGACAGACTAACTGACAAAGACAGACAGAGAGGGACAAAAAGGGCATGTGTTTTATTTTGTTGTGTGTAATTTTGGTGCTTCATCCAATTGATATGTTTAATTTTGGAACAACAGAAGTGAGCAAGCTCATTCATATTTGCCTTTATTAACCCGTTTATTGACAAAGTATCATTGAATTTCTCAAACTAGAAACACGACAAAGTTAACTTATTGAAGGATATCAGATACGGATGCAATTGCAAATAATTCTGTATAACGTGGTTCAAAGCTGAAAGAAAATATGAAATAAAATCTTAAACATTAAAATCACTTTTCAAATAGATTATTTAGTTTTTACAAATATCATATGAAATAAATTTTAATCATCTCTATTGCAGTACATGTTAATCTATTGATGATCAAGTATTTAAATTTTAATCCTTATGCCTCTAATTAATTGAAGATAAAGGATTACAAAGAGTTTTGATATTCCAATTACCAATAAAGGCATGTAATCAGTAATAGCCTGGCATATTTATGACATGTGTGAATAGAAATTCATGTTGTGTTTTCTTAACAATTTCAGAAAATTGACAATTAGGTAAACATTATATAGCGTTGTTGTCAAATTATACCAGGTATCTATTTGCAAATTTGGCTATGTATAGAATTGTAGGAAAGATATAATAACATAAAATATTTTCCCCAACAATTAACATTACGATATTGTCGTGCCGGTGCACGATTTTGGCGTTTCAATTTTTAGTGTTGATTTATTTTCGTGTGTTTAATTTTGGCACTTTCTTTTGAGGCACCAAATAAACCAAAATAATACTACAACCAAAATAACCCAATTTACGGTATTAGGTCTCAAATGTTTTAAAAGTTTACTCAGGATGTTTTACATTAATTTTATTATTACAAACCAAATGATATTAAAAAAATAAATGGGGAAAGTGTCCATGGGACACAGATGATGCCCCCACTTGTCTATCATATAAAGTTATAAAGGGACATAACTGAAAAACGGTAATAGTGACACTACCCAAATTTGTATTTGATCTGAGTTTTGTGGTAGTAACAATTGTGTATAAGTTTCATAACATTTGGTTGAGGCAAACTTAAGTAAGAAAACGGAAACAAAAATTCAGCAATTTTTTCCATTTGTAAAGAGGCATGACTCTAGAACAATAAGAGTGACACCCCAAAAAAACAAACTGGATCTGTATTTTTTAGTAATAAGAATCGTGTATAAGTTTCATAACATTTGGTTGCGGCTAAATTAAGTAAAAGAACGAAAACAAAAAATTCAGTAATTTTTCCATTTGTAAAGGGGCATAACTCTAGAACAGTTAGAGTGACACCCCCAAAATTCAAACTTGATCTGTATTTTGTAATAACTTAGCATTGTGTATAAGTTTAATAACATTTGGTTGAGGCTAACTTAAGTTAGAGAACGGAAACAAAAAATTCAGCAATTTTTCCATTTGTAAAGGGACATAACTCTAGAACAGTTAAAGTGACACCACCAAAAAGTCAAACTTGATCTGTACTTTGTGATAATAAGCATTGTGTATAAATTTTATAGCATTTGGTTGAGGCAAACTAAAGTCAGAAAACGGAAACAAAAAATTTAGCAATTTTTCCATTTGAAAAGGGGCATAACTCTAGAACAATAAAAGTGACACCCCCAAAATTTAAAATTGATCTGTATTTTGTGGTAATAAGCATTGTGTATGAGTTTCATAGCATTTGGTAGAGGCTAACTTAAGTTAGAGAACAGAAACGAAAAATTCAGCCTTTTTTTTTTTATTCGTAAAGGGGCATAACTCTATAATGGTTAAATTGAAGCCACCAAAATTCAAACTTGATCTGTGTTTTGTGGTAATAAGCATTGTGTATAACATTTGGTTGAGGCAAACTAAAGTTAGAGAACAGAAACCAACTTTCGGGACGTACGGACGGATGTACAGATGGACAAGGGTAAAACTTAATGCCCCCTCCCCTACGGCGGGGGCATAAAAAACGTCAACATCTGTGACTACAAAAATGGTTCATTGTTTGAACAATGAAGGTCGAAAAGTACTTATATTATAAGTCCTGAGTATGATCATTGTCATATTTATTGATCAATTACTGTTAATATCTTGTTGTACATACAGTTACACATATACTAGCAATTATTACATGTATGATTTCATTGCCTTATGTTATCAGTACTAATACTTATACATTTGTACTCAATTAACTGTATTCAGTAATTCCATGATGTGAAAAATAATATTTTTTTTTACTAAGGATTTGGTCAAGTAAATATCTAGCTTTTACCCGACCATTAAAAAGTACAGGCTCTTTATGTTGGGGTCTAAAACACAAACAAAAAGGGTAAACGAATCGTCATTTAAGGGAAATCCTTCCTATGAAGAGTCTACTAATGATTTGGGCAAAATTTGACTTATTTGTAGATCTTTTCTTGTTGATAATTTTTGCTTTTTAAATGGTCTACCTATATTTTATAGCATTCAAGATATTAGGCAAAACATTAAAATAGGAGCAATAACTCTAATAAGGAGCAGACTGACGATTTTGGCCATTGGACTTATTGTAGATCTTGTCTTGCTGATCATTTGTACTTATTTTAAGTTTCTATCTATCTGTTACACTTTTTATAAAGATATTGGGCAAACAGGCAAAAAAAATGGTAAAAATCATCATTAAAGAGCAATAACTCAAATAAGAAGTTGTCTGACAATTTCAATCATGTAAAATTTATTTGTAGAGCTTGCCTTGCTTATCATTTTTGGTATATAAAGTTTCTCCCTATCTGTTATAATTTTCAAGTTAGTAGGTAAAAATGAAAAAAATGGTACAGTTATTTCTTCTTTTATTTGAAAAATGGTGAACACTTGCTCATTTTGGCCAAATATTCTGAAGAAGAAAATATTTTCTGCAATATCCTAATGAAAATTTTCATATTCAATATGCACTTTTGTAGTTTTTAATGAAAACAAACCAACTGATCTGATAATATGAAAAAGATAATTAAAACAGACCCAAACATTCATAAGATACTACTTTTTTTCTGTCAGATTGAACAACAGCTACTTCTAACAGACACATGGTACAGGAGGATATTTTTACTCATTGACATTATAATGTTTATATTTTAGATCTAGTTAATGTACAGTGACAAGTTTTTTTCAGTGCTTATATCCATTGGTGGCCTTGGGCTGTTTTCTGCTCTTTGGTCGGGTTGTTGTATCTTTGACACGTTCCCCATTTCCATTCTCAATTTTATTATTTTATGAAGAATACAATAACAATACAAACCTAGACTGCCATGGAGTTATAACTCCATCATCAGGACCTCCTATCAATACCAGCTTCTTTAAACGTAGAAAGTTATTTCTGTAGTCTGAAAAATTAATTTTGTTAATTACTTTTATGAATACCAGCATTATTATGGACTGACCAAACAATTATTTATCTGCCTCCATTACTTCCTACATTAACTATCTTCTGGAATTTAAATAATTCAACAATCCCTTGGATAAACTGTAGGTACATTTGTACCTCATGCAGCTTATGTGAATAATATAAAACAAATTATAGACTAACATAATATACTTCAATTTAATTAATGATCATCATTGATGCAGTCGAACCAATCTATTCTGTATTCATATGGGTGCTGCTGCTACAATGAATCCGGATTTTCTTAAATTAATTTTTACTTTGATTCCGTCTCGCAGGTAAACAATCAACACCTGTATAGAAATACCTTGTGAATCCCAACTGATTACAACATATTAACCCTATTCTAACGACCCTGATCTCTCTGGACTTATCTCTTTTGATATGAAAGCTTCTGTCCGTTAACATGTTTTGTTATTGATTTCCCTCCCCTTACTGATATTCCCCTGATTAAATCAATGAATTTAGATTTTCGATCATTTCGTATGATCAATAAATAACCAATAAACTGCTTCGCCAAGCGCAGCTGGATAAGACCACAGAGGTCCAACCCTGAACAGTTGGGTCAAAAATGGACACAATATTCAAGCTTGATACAGGTCTGAATTTGGATTGTAATTAAATATTTGACACATTATAGAAAAAATTAATTTTGAAGAAATTTTCTTTTTGTAAAATGTGGTACAAATTAAGAGACATCCATACACCTAAACACAAGTTATTGGTGAAAACTAGAAAAATGCTTGTTTTAGACCCTTTTTGGCACCTAATTCCTGAACGGTTTGGGCAATTACCCCAAAAATGAATCCCAACCTTCTACTTGTGGTATTGAACCTTTTGGTACAATTTCAGAGCAATCAAAATACTTATACACAAGTTATTGTCCTGAAACTAGAAAAATGCTTGTTTTGGCCACTTTTTGGCCCCTAATTCAAAAACGGTTGGGACCATCACCCCCAAAAACAATCCCAACCTTCCTTTTGTGGTATTGAACCTTTTGGTTAAATTTCATAGAGATCCATACACTTAAACTAAAGTTATTGTCCAGAATCCAAATGTATGATTTGAATTCATATTCAATTGAAGATTTCTTGCTGTTGTGCAATACTTTTCAGACTATATACAAAGAATTAGCAAAATAAATTGTGACCCCCAACTTTTTTCTTTGGAAAATTGACAATTTCTTAAATCTTGAGGGGAAAAAAATTGACCCCCCCCCCCCCAGAATTTTTTTTTTACCCCCCCCCCCCCCCCCCCCCAATTTTATTTTTTTTAACCCTTGAGGGAAAAAAATTAATTTTGAAGAAATTTTCTTTTTGTAAAATGTGGTACAAATTAAGATCCATACACTTAAACTAAAGTTATTGTCCGGAAACCAAATGTCCTCGGATGCCGCTGACGCCAACGACGTGATACCATTATATGATTGCGGTCGTATAAAAATAGCTCATGTTTTAGGCATTTGTATACGTTAGTCCTGAAAGTTTTATATCATGGATTTTTCAGTTGTCCCGTCAGACAACTAATATGGTGATTCTACTTGTCCGACGCCTATATCCACTTGTCCCGGACAATCGGACAAACAGTAATGTTGAGCCCTGAGCTTAAAAGCATAACTGGTTGTTGGTGGTCAAACATTACATTTGTAGATATGTTGCTGTTTCATTAAAATATATCCCACAAGTTTTATTACTTACTTGAATTCTGTCCGCTATCAAGCTTGTATAAGTAAGATGAAAACTGGTGATACAGATCTGTATGGTGGGGATCTGTAAAACATACCAAGATTTAAAAATAAAAAAATGTTTATATTATACTGAGTATCATGTGGGTATCTATAAATACATACATATATTCAAAAATATATTTGTTTATATTATACTGAGTATCATAACAAGAGTATCATAACATTAACACTAGATGTAAGTCCATAAATGCCTTTTGTTGCTTCCATTTTCTCTTCTAAGACTTGTGCATATTTGTCCTTAGACAGGTTTTAAAGTTCTAGGTTAATCATTATTTTATTTTTTTTTACTGTTTGTATGTTTTCCTAGATTTCACTGTTGAAATCCTTTCACCATATTATTTGAGGAACTTAAGAAGGTGGCTTGCCATTTCTTAAAATGTTGGATTCTCTTGGATGACTCTCAACTGTTTTACTGAGTCATTTAAACAGGTTTAGCACAACCTGCAAATGTGGAATAGTTTCATAACTGAGTAGCCGTATTGAATTTTACTATTAAGGGCAATATTGATATCATGACTATAGGTCATTGGAAATACTTTTTGACATAGATCCATTCAGGTTGCAAGCAGGCCAAATTTGATTTCAATTAGCCCAAAGAAGATTTTTTAATTTTTTTTTGGATGATGGACATAAAGTGAAAGCAATAGATCAAATTTGATCTATTGGAAAAGACAAATTGAATGAATACAGTATTACAGGCTTAAACAAGCACTCAACTACTGTTATATTATACAGTATAAATTCAAGTTATGTTGGAATACATCAACTGTGGCATCACTTAACATAACCTAGTCATAGTATTTTGATGAAAAGATAGATTATAATATAAATGAACAAAAGAACAGCAGT
The DNA here is from genome assembly GCF_021869535.1 of Mytilus californianus. Classification (NCBI taxonomy): domain Eukaryota; kingdom Metazoa; phylum Mollusca; class Bivalvia; order Mytilida; family Mytilidae; genus Mytilus; species Mytilus californianus. The sequence goes on from NW_026262668.1 coordinate 113,305,305, forward strand.
GTGGACAATTATAAGGAGATAAGGTATAACTGCCAATGAGACAATTATCCACAGAGACCAAAGGACATGGATGTAAGCAACTTCTTTAGCTCACTTTACACTATATATCATCAGCTTTTGGTGGCAGGGTATAAATACTGAACTAATAGACCATTAACATCAATATTATTGAAGAACATATTTAGTGTTATTATATGTATATATACCTCTCCAGTAATTTGCTACAGACCATTTCTGTCCATTCTTTGTGTAGAAGTATCTGTAATATCAAGGAAAGAGGGATCACTCTTACAATTTTATGATAAATCTAATGAATTCAGTATTATGTCACCTTTCAGAAATATCATTTAAAACTTCTAAAGTTATCATAATATCATAATAAAAGTATACATTGATCAGGTAGAACTGAAATTACACACAGCTAGTAAATGTGGTATGCATTGCACATTATAAAGATTAGAATTTATTTTTTACAGTGTAGTGAAGATCACAAAAATATAAAAAGCAAATTAAGAAAACTTTTACCACTATTTATAATTCTTTAAATAAATGACCCTTCATAACCCTGTTCATTACACAAAAATGCTAGATAAGTATTGAGAATTCAATAAACATTATTCCTCTTATTCTGCCCTCTATGTATTTGAGTGAATGAGTGACCTACTACCCATGTTCCATTTTATCACAAGTTAAGATGATCCTACTACATTAAGACACTGCGATATAACCTTGGATGTAAAATTTTATCAAAGTTCACGAAGCATGGAATATAGGCCAGTGACCTTTTTGTGCCTGAATATTGATCTACACCACTTGCATATCTTCTTTTAAATTTGATAAGATGATTCTCAAACTTAGAGGCACCAAGTGAGTTAAATTATTAGATCAATGAATAATATTTCTGATGCCATACTTTTACTTTGATACTGACCACCTCCCAATGATACAACTCTACACAAGTTTAGATGGTCCTATTACTTATAGATACTGAGAACAAGGAAGTTAAGAAATAAAAATGCATATTTACACAAGATTACATGATGCTCTTTAACTTAGAAGTAACGGTGACATAATCTAAAAGGTAAAATTGAATTTAAGAAAATAAAATAAATGGGGAATGTATCCATGGGACACAGATGATGCCCCGCTTGCATATCATGTAAAGTTATAAAGGGACAAAACTGAAGAACGTTAGAAGTGATGCTACCCAAATTTGTACTTGATCTGAGTTTTGTGGTAATAAGTATTGTGTATAAGTTTCATAACATTTGGTTGAGGCAAACTTAAGTTAGAGAACAGAAACGAAAAATTCAGCAATTTTTCCATTTGTAAAGGGGCATAACTCTAGAACAGTAAAAGTGATACCACCAAAATTCCATCTTGATATGTGTTTTGTGGTAATAAGCATTGTGTATAAGTATCATAACATTTGGTTGAGGCAAACTAAAATTAGAGAACAGAAACAAAAAATTCAGCAATTTTTCCATTTATAAAGGGGCACAACTCTAGAATGGTTAAAGTGACACCACCAAAATTCCATCTTGATCTGTGTTTTGTGGTAATAAGCATTGTGTATAAGTTTCATAACATTTAGTTGAGGCAAACTAAAGTTACAGAACGGAAACAAAAAATTCAGCAATTTTTCCATTTGTAAAGGGGCATAACTCTAGAACGGTTAAAGTGACACCACCAAAATTCAAACTTGATCTGTGTTTTGTGGTAATAAGCATTTTGTATAAGTTTCATAACATTTGGTTGAAGCAAACTAAAGTTAGAGAACGGAAACCAACCTTGGGACGTACGGACAGACGGACGTACGTTCAGACGAACAAGGGTTAAACTTTATGCCCCCTCTGCTATGGGGCTGGGGTGGGGGTGGGGGCATAAAAACAACGAACTATCCGAGTGTTTATTAGTAAATATATTATAAAGACATTTAGTTCCCCATATATTATATCAAAAACTTACTTATATATGGTTTCTTTGAGGTAGTATGGAAAAAAGTCCTTCAGGTAGTCTGTGTCTGAAAATAAATAACAAATCCAAACTTGTTTAATACAATGTCCAGTATAAATAGAAAGTGAAAGTAGGTATGTAAGTGAACATGATCACCAATGTCAAATAAAATGTAAATATGAATGACACCTTGCATAATATTTATTCATTCATAATACTTAAAAATAAAATAGATTTTGAATCAACAACGATATAATGCTAAAATTGTGAAAATCAAACTTGACCTTCATTTAGTCACAGGAAACAACATATCTAAATTTGAAAAGATTTCGTCAAAGCGTTTTCAAGTTATTTCACGCACAAGGCTCTAAGTATCACTTTTCGCTACTTAAAGGTCTACAACTCAACAACGATAAAATCTAAAATTGTGAAAATCAAACTTGACCTTCATTTAGTCACAGGAAACAATATCACCCATTCCAGTTTAGTTATTGGTCATAAAAGGTGAGATGGCAAAGATACAGTTCCCATCCTCCTTTGCCATTGACAGAATGTATCCTACTTACCACCATACTGACCAGCTAATGGTGAACTTAAAGCTATAAACGTGTCAACATTATGTTCCAATACAGATAGCAAACCTCTACATATCAGACCACCTGAAATCAAAATCAATATGGAATTTACAAAAATACGTAAATCTAGAAAAATAACTTTGGAGAACAAGACTTAATTCAGGTATTGTTCTATGTAGATTCCATTCTCAATTCTTTCAAATTTGGTTGAAATATGACCACTTTAAATATATATTTTTTGGGATTATTTTGAAAATGGTGACTAAACAGGCTAAAGGATTATTCTTGACTTGTGGATCATTTACTATGTACATCAAATGTCAATTTTGTTGAAATCCTACCATAAAAAGACAACTTGCAAAATTTGTGATTACTCTTAACAAAAACTATATGTTGTGTTGAGTAAATCTCTTTTTAACTCTTCTATAAATAAATTTCAAAATCCAGAATTCATTTGGTCAGTGATTTGTTTCCATCTCATCAAAATTCTATAGATAATCTAACAAACCTTGAGAAAAAACATATGCTCTAACAAACCTTGAGAAAAACATATGCTCTAACAAACTTTGAGAAAAACATATGCTCTAACGAACCTTGAGAAAAACATATGATCTAACAAACCTTGAGAAAAACATATGAACAAACTTTGAGAAAAACATATGCTCTAACAAACCTTGAGAAAAACATATGATCTAACAAACCTTGAGAAAAACATATACTCTAACAAACCTTGAGAAAAACATATGCTCTAACAAACCTTGAGAAAAACATATGCTCTAACAAACCTTGAGAAAAACATATGCTCTAACAAACCTTGAGAAAAACATATGATCTAACAAACCTTGAGAAAAACATATGATCTAACATTTAACCTTGAGAAAAACATATGCTCTAACAAACCTTGAGAAAAACATATGATCTAACAAACATTGAGAAAAACGTATGCTCTAACAAACCTTGAGAAAAACATATGATCTAACAAACCTTGAGAAAAACATATGATCTAACAAACCTTGAGAAAAACATATGATCTAACAAACCTTGAGAAAAACATATGATCTAACAAACCTTGAGAAAAACATATGCTCTAACAAACCTTGAGAAAAACATATGATCTAACAAACCTTGAGAAAAACATATGATCTAACATTTAACCTTGAGAAAAACATATGCTCTAACAAACCTTGAGAAAAACATATGATCTAACAAACATTGAGAAAAACGTATGCTCTAACAAACCTTGAGAAAAACATATGATCTAACAAACCTTGAGAAAAGCATATGAGATGGACACCATCTGGATTGCTGTTCATTATAGGTTGAACTATCTTGGTAATATTGTTGACTTGTTCCCATAGTGGTGAAAAACTTTTCTCTTTATTGAAGGCATTGACTGCTGTTATCTGTGTTCCTGGATGAACCTGAAGCATAAATGATACAATATCTTTTGGTACAAATTTAGAGGACTATCAAATTAATGAGTCTAAACTCAATGAAGTGTAAGTATATAAGAGACAGAACTTAAAATTCTGAAATGAAGGGTTACTAATATAAATATCAAACCTCTTGTGTAAAATCTTCTACGTATGTATTTTGTTAACATACCTACATGTATAATAAGACATGATATTATATTGTCAAGATACTATTCCCAGGTGGAATATAGGGACAATCGAAGTCCTAACTTGTTTAAAATTTCTATTAATGACTTTCTTTTATTACTGAAACAAACATCTGACTCGATTATACTAAATTCTCGGCTTATTATAGTATACATTGTTTAATTCTCTGCCTACTATAGTATACATTGTTTAATTCTCTGCCTATTATAGTATACATTGTTTAATTCTCTGCCTATTAGAGAATACATTGTTTAGTTCTCTGCCTATTATAGTATACATTGTTTAGTTCTCTGCCTATTATAGAATACATTGTTTAGTTCTCTGCCTATTATAGAATACATGGTTTAATTCTCTGCCTATTATAGAATACATGGTTTAATTCTCTGCCTATTATAGAATACATTGTTTAATTCTCTGCCTATTATAGAATACATTGTTTAGTTCTCTGCCTATTATAGTATACATTGTTTAGTTCTCTGCCTATTATAGTATATTGTTTAATTCTCTGCCTATTATATTATACATTGTTTAGTTCTCTGCCTATTATAGTATACATTGTTTAGTTCTCTGCCTATTATAGTATACATTGTTTAATTCTCGGCCTATTATAGAATACATTGTTTAGTTCTCTGCCTATTATAGAATACATTGTTTAATTCTCTGCCTATTATAGAATACATTGTTTAGTTCTCTGCCTATTATAGAATACATTGTTTAGTTCTCTGCCTATCATAATATACATTGTTTAGTTCTCTGCCTATTATAGTATACATTGTTTAGTTCTCTGCCTATTATAGTATACATTGTTTAATTCTCTGCCTATTACATGTATAGTATACATTGTTTAGTTCTCTGCCTAATATAGTATACATTGTTTAATTCTCGGCCTATTATAGAATACATTGTTTAGTTCTCTGCCTATTATAGAATACATTGTTTAGTTCTCGGCCTATTATAGTATACATTATTTAGTTCTCGGCCTATTATAGTATACATTGTTTAATTCTCGACCTATTATAGTATACATTGTTTAATTCTCTGCCTATTATAGAATACATTGTTTAGTTCTCTGCTTATTATAGTATACATTGTTTAGTTCTCGACCTATTATAGTATACATTGTTTAGTTCTCTGCCTATTATAGAATACATTGTTTAATTCTCTGCCTATTATAGTATACATTTGTTTAGTTCTCTGCCTACTATAGTATACATTGTTTAGTTCTCGGCCTATTATAGTATACATTGTTTAGTTCTCTGCCTATTATCATGATTATAGTATACATTGTTTAGTTCTCTGCCTATTATAGAATACATTGTTTAGTTCTCTGCCTATTATAGTATACATTGTTTAATTTTCGACCTATTATAGTATACATTGTTTAATTCTCTGCCTATTATAGAATACATTGTTTAGTTCTCTGCTTATTATAGTATACATTGTTTAGTTCTCTGCCTATTATAGTATACATTGTTTAATACTCAGTCTACTATAGTATACATTGTTTAGTATGCGTTTGATTTAACGTTCTGGTCTAGGTCTCTTTTCCATTCCAGTGACAAGAATTATTTATTCCTTCAACTTGCTTTTCTGGATAAGAGACCAGGTGGACCTCTGTTATGATAAACTGAATACAATGTTTGTGTTGGCACTCTGGCATGGCAGTAAAATCAAAGATATGAGACTATGGAAGAACTATAAACTAATTTAAAAAATAATATATATGTATAATAACTAGTAATATGTTAATATATTGTGATATTGTTTAAGATCATATTATGATATACATTATTATATAATATTTATATATTTTTATGTGTTATGAATGAGAATGTATTGTGTATTATTGTCATTATGTCCCTTCGGCGCCCTGGGCCTACTTCGATTCGTCCAACTCGGGTTGACTAGAGTTATAAAATCAGTGTTAATCATGTGCGCACCCTTCCCGAATCAAAGTGAAAACTCTTCTCGAGTTGTCTCTCAAAATGGTGGATATAAATATAGCAGCAGTAATTAATTTTCTTCTTATAGACTTCGATAATAAACAACTTTATGTTCAAATTTGTAACATTATTAAATTAAAGAACTTTTATCATTTAATCATTTCCAGGTCATTACATTCATTTTAAAACTCGTGTTGTAAGTAAAGAGAATGGATTGTCGTAATACATTCACATCTTACTCTTAGCAACTCAAATTCACGAAGATATCTTTTTTCTCTGCTCTATTTATAAACATCACCGACAGTATTTACCCACGAAAAATATTTATTTCATTCCAAAAAACAAACAAAAAATAATTTCACTAACAGCCCCTTTCTCTGGCTGTATTTGGTAAAATTTTAGTTACAAATGTATTTGTATCATACTTTTCTTTGCTGGAGCTTCTTGACGCCATTTTGAAACTCTACTAAACCTGCCCAAACCCTGGGGGTTGATGTTGCACAGGTAGGTTCAAAAGGTTCGATTGTCAGTCGAGTAAACTCGAGACTCTACTAACCCGAGTTGGACGAATCGAAGTATAGGCCCAGAATTGGAAATAAAGAACATGAACTTTGAACTTTATTTATAATTGTTGTTTTTTTTAGCATAATAAGATCGATATTTCAAAATATAATGATAATTCCTAATGATATCCTTTTGGATGGTGACATTGATGAAAACAATTTAGCAAACGAATACTCAGTATCAGTAATCGATTTAAACTAGGGACGAACGTTAATAGGGCGAACGGACCCAGATCCGTATCCTCAACAGTATACATGTATCATTGTATGTTTTTGTACTGTGCGTTTTTACCTTACTAAGAGTAGAAATCAAAAATTCTGCCTCAGAAGGACTCCCGATAATGCCATGCATAAATATAATGGGCTTGTATTGAACTGTAACAGGGACAACTAATGCAAAAATTAGGAATGTTAACGTTAATCCTATCTCCTTCCTCATGATTGTCTGTCAACCTTTAACCTCACTTTATTTCGATAAATCTCGGACCTTATGATGATTCAGCCAACAAGGAGCTATAGATACGACTATTATCCTAATTGAAAGCATCATTAAATTTTCCTTTAAAGGAAAAATTCCTGCAAGCCATACTGTTTTGCTTCAGTTATAGGTTACAAAATGCATATATATATGATTTTACTCGGGCCAAAGCCATGTCGTACCCAAGCCAACGCGGACCAATTTAAGACAACTCGGACCAATTCAAGACCACACGGATTAGGTTGAAATACAATTTGGTCCAGTTTGAAAGACAACTATAATAAAGACGACTCGAACCACTTTTTAAGTGATTTTTTAAAGACATCGTGAACCAGTTTGAAAGCCTACCCGACCACCTATATTATCACTTGTAAGTGATCTGGCCAGATGTCATGAATCCGGGTCCGTTCGCGCCCAATCACGTTCGCCCCCATGCACGTTCGCCCCCCTTTCACTTATGCACCCTACACGTTCGCACCCAGAGTCCGTTCGCACCCTACACGTTCGCGCCCAATTTTTATTGGTTTTGTGTTTAATAATTTGTAAACGAGTTTTGGTAAGTGTATTGCTATAAATATATATTTTTTCATTGTTTCTAAATAAAGTGAGATTCTGACAAGTTTTTTTTTTGTGTCATGGTAAATATATTGCTATAAACATTTTTTTTCATTGTTTTTAAATAAAGTGAGTTTCTGACGACCAGTATTTTATTTTTGTGTTGAATAATTTTTAATCATGTTTTGGTTAGTGTATTGTTATAAATATTTGTTTTCATTGTTTCTAAATAAAGTGAGATTCTGACAACGTTTTTTGCATGTGTTGATAAAATCTTAATCATGTTTTGGTTAGTGTATTGCTTTAAATATTTCTTTTTTATTGTTTCAAAAGGAATTGGGATTATGAAAACGTTTTTTATATGTGTTGAATAATTCGTAATCATGTTTTGGATAGTGTATTGCTATAAATATTTTTTTTCATTGTTTATGAATGAAGTGGGATTCTGACACACATGGGATCAAAGGAGCCAAGCTGTTAAAAACAATTATCTTTCATGTTTTTTTATTTAAAATCTTCAAAGTTTTACTCATACCAAGCTAAATACATGCAGTATTTACATCACAGCAAGTTAAAACAACCATGACAACAATCATGATTTTTAAACACTCAACAATAACACCAAATTAGGCTGTGTATAAATACCAATTAACAGTAATCATACATAATTAACATTTAATAATTAATCATCAAATCAATTTAAAACAATATTTCATTTAAAAATTCCCGAATTTTTATTTATGAAAATAAAAATATTTTGATATAAAAATCTACAAAACATCTAAAAATTTATCAGGTTTTTAATAAAAAAAAAAAGGGTGCGAACGTGTAGGGTGCGAACGGACCTAGGGGGCGAACGTGTGGGGTGCGAACGTGTAGGGTGCGAACGTGTATTGGGCGCGAACGGACCCGATACCAGATGTCATAGGCGAGAAGAATCATACCGGCTTCCGGAGCACCTGAGATCGCCCCAATTTTTTGGTAGGCTGTTGCTCAGTCTTTAGTTTTTAGTCTTTCTTCTTAAGTGTTGATATTTTGTCATTCAGTTTTTATTGCCCCTTTAGTATCCTCCCCCCTTTTTTGTTAATAATTATTGATACCTTTAACAATTAAATTTTGAATCCTGTTTTGAATATTTTAACTGCTATTGTTTGCTCTAAAGATGAGAGCCCTTGCTTGGAATATACATATTTCATTGTTATCATTGTATGAAATTTAAAGCCCTCGAGAGTCCATGATTGGTAAAATATAAATTAAACTCGAAATTTCTATTTCTATACGAACATGAATTATCGGGATAAATTAACATGAATCATTCAGTACCGTTTCGTCAATATTAAAGACTTATATATAATACCATTATTATAACTTTCTTCAAATATTTAAATGTGGTATTTCAGTTGATATTTTATAGTGTGTCTTTCTATGTTGTGATGTTACAATATTGTTTCAGGAAAAAGGGCGAAGGTTTGGTACCATTAAAACGTTTAAACCCGCTGCAATTGTTTGCACCTGTCCTAAGTCAGGATAAGTCAGGAATCTGATGTTCAGTAGTTGTCGTTTGTTGATGTGGTTCATAAGTGTTTCTCGTTTCTCGTTTTTTATATAGATTAGACCAATTGGTTTTCCCGTTTGAATGGTTTTACACTAGTAATTTTTGGGGCCCTTTATAGCTTGCTGTTCGGTGTGAGCCAAGGCTCCGTGTTGAAGACCGTACTTTGACCTATAATGGTTTACTTTTATAGATTTTGACTTGGATGGAGAGTTGTCTCATTGGCACTCATACCACATCTTCTTATATCTATTGTAATAGCTATTGTTAGGTAACACTGAGACTATTATAACACGGTATCTCAGGATAACAATAAAATTGTAGGAAACTTGACGGTGCAACAAACAAATGTAAAACACAAAGGTATGATACCGACTTAATCTTCGATATTTGTACCAGGAACATATATATTGACAGTTAGATATACTGTTCCCAGTTTGTACCTATTACAAATCACAACATTTAAAAAGAAATACACAAAGAATCAACACTAAGAAACACCCTGAATCAAACAAGAAGTTGTCTCTGAAACTGACATCATATCAAAATGCTGGATTTTTTTTAATGACTACATACTTTGTTATACGTTTGGAAAACTTTCATCTACATAAACGCTGAGGCCGAACCTCATGTTTCAGCGGTTCTCTGCATCTATTCATTCAAATTTCGGAATATAAAGACCTGGATGCTGCATACCTTATATAGATATAAGAAGATGTGGTATGAGTGCCAATGAGACAACTCTCCATCCAAGTCACAAATTGTAAAAGTAAACCATTATAGGTCAAAGTAAGGCCTTCAATACGGAGCCTTGGCTCACACCGAACAGCAAGCTATAAAGGGCCCCAAAAATGACTAGTGTAAAACCATTCAAACAGGAAAACCAACGGTCTAATCTATATAAAGAAACGAGAAACACCTATGAACCACATCATCAAACGACAACCACTGAATTGTATGCAGATGCCTTATACATGTTATATGTTACGAAGTTTCCGTCTGTCATATGTTTATTGTCTCGACCTCATTTTCATGGTTCAGCGACTGCTTGAAAATAATGTATTGTTTTGTTATATGAAATTCTCCGAGTAGGATAACTATATTTTGTATATTGAATCCTTTTAAACTTTTCGTGTCCTTCAGACAGGGTTCACCTGACCTCAACCTTATTTCACGGATCAATTATCAATGTTTATAGTTCTCATGGTCTAGTCCATATCTCAAATACTATAAGCAATAGATCAACCATATTTGGTGTATGGAAAAATAGTAAGATGCACATGTTCGACTGGCAATTTTCATCTGACCATGACCTCATTTTCATGGTTCATTGGACAATATTAAGTTTTTGTGTTTTCTTTCTATTGCCCAGATACTTTTTTTGATAGGGCGACTATATTTGAATGGAATGATTCAGGCAATTGTGTATTTGTCTGTCTTGCATGTTTCATCTGACTGTAACCTCATTTTCATGGTTCATTGAATATGACAGTTGTTTTCAAATAGTTCGTTTCTATATATGTTAGCGGGTTTGTTACTTTTTTGTTCACTTCAGTGTTCCTGTTGTTCGTTTGTTTTCCTCTTATAATTGATGTGTTTCCCTCGGTTTTAGTTTGTAAACCGGATTTGTTTTCTCTCAATCGATTTATGACCTTTGAACACCGGTATACTACTGTTGCCTTTATTCATTGATCAATTGTAAGTTTTCATGAATCAAGGTGTCTGTTTATAGTTACTATAAGCAATAGATCAACTATCCCAGCAAACACAAAAACATCTTTAAAATGTTTTTAAAATGTTGTGTCTAATGTCATGAAAATATCACAAAAAAACGTGAGAAAAACATTAAATGTATGGTAGAATATATATCGCTAAAACGTTTTCTAATATATTTTCTAAAATATTTGCATAATATAATTAAAATGTTGTAAAGAAATATCATGATAATGTGAAAAACAATGGCGTATAAAACATTTTGATAATCTTTTAAAAAATATTTTCTAGAAATATTTTCTGAACGTTTGAAAAATATCATGAACATCAAATAATGTTATAAAAATGTTTTTTGGATGTTTTCTTGCAAGTGAGACTGTTAAGAAGATGTTTTTGGTTGATATCTAGATCATATCAATAAAAAAATGTCTGTACTTTTAATTGAGTTTCCTGCTTTTTTAAATAACAAATCATTAGTTAAATTAATTTATACACAGTGATTAATTCTATACATGTATACAAACAAGAATAAATCAGTTGTTTTGCTAAGCATATGAAATTCACAATTCAAAGTCTCTAAAAACAAGAAGTATCTACAAATTTTGACACATCCAAAATGGCAGACACAACTCATCATGGTCAAGCCACTTACCAAATATGAAGTCATTCTGTTCATCAGCATTACTAATTAAAGTAATGAAAAATTTGAGAACATTCAAAATTTTGAAATACAAAGTATAAGCAAACAGGAAACAGGTGCCAGATACAAAAATGTTCACACATCACAGTTCATCACTATCAAGCAGCTCATTAAATATGAACTCATCTTTATCAGCAGTTTTGTGAAAAACAGCACTTGATGAAAATATTTGTTGGACAAAATCCGACAAATATAGGTGGACAGATGACAGACAGTGCAAGAAAACCCACATTCCAACCACAATGGTATAATGTTTAGTTTTTCACTCTCAACTTTTATTACCTATCTTATACACATCATGCATATGTCAACCTGAACATGCATGACATATATGCCATTGGACATTATGCAAATATTATACACATTTTTAAGTTCAAGTTACATTGACTAAAACTTGTGTCCCAAATTCAGATTTTTCAATACAACTTCTCTTTCTAAACTAAAACGCTACACTTCTAATAGGGTTACATCTTAAGTCAATAATCATTGATAATTGGCTGAACAGATGAGAACAAAACACCATTTTACATCAACTATTTGATTTATTTAAGAATACATTGAAAAAGTCAATCAATTGTCTTATTCAAAATCACTAGGAATGTCTTGTAGTGTCTTATATCTTTTTCTTGCTGTGCCATGCTTCTGAAAAAAAAAAAATTAATCTTACATTCATATATGAACTTCTTGCACATTCCTTTATTATAGAACGATTCAAGTTGCCTGAAGGATATACATCCCCTCCCCTTTAAAGTTTTGAAACAAATAACGATGATAGTCTGTCGGAAGGGGACTATAAATGGCTGACCGTGTTAAGAGAGAGCAATATGCCACGCTGAACTTCATTTAGTTAAAAAAAAACACATAAAAAACTTTAGACTAGATATGTGTCCAGTCCAGAGTCTTATTTCATTATACTCGTTGATTGTTGTCTATCATATTTTTTTTTCTTTTATTGTTTTGTATAAATCAGGCTGTTGTTTTTCTTGTTTCTTTTAGTTTTCATTAAATGCATTGTATCATGTAAGGGCCTTTAAAAGCCCTGCTACATAATGTCATTAAACATCTTATTGTCCTTTTTAAGTGTTAAACTCTGTAGAGTGACATAGTTTATAACTTGTCATTTGTATCTAAGGGCATATGATACAGTCCTAGAAGTATACTATAGGCACATAATAACTTATCGAAGTGTTACGCATTGTTTTTGCAATGATGATAATAATATAACTTAACTTCCGAGAAACACACAGATGTCATTAAATGAGTTGTTTATACATGTATGTATTTGAAATACTTCAAAGGAAAGCAAATATGTTTATGAAAGCACACTGTTGGACTAAAAGATTGATTTAAATAAACAACTTGTTTCTATTTTGTCACAAAAAATATAATTTATTCAAATATCCAGATATCTTTTCTGTATTGTATGCCCTTAATCTTGAATGTAATGCATTGTTTATGCTAAATATTTGAATTAAATATGGAATAACAGTAATTCTGTATGAAAATCTTACTTCAAAAAAAAATTCTCCTGAAAGGTTGTAGACATTTCAAAGAACCTGCGCCACTTCCAAATTGTAAACCTGCATATTGAACTTGTCCTTTGTGGCTTTTCTTTTAGCTCCTGTTAAAAAATAAAAGATACATTGTATGTACATTGTGTGTATGAAGCAATAAATATAGTTTTAAGCAACAGTTTATATTATCTTGCTTGTGCTGAAGTCTTACATAGTCTTTGTAATGTTCATTAAGCTGTTAAGGGAAATTTAATTTACTGTTTTGCAAATACATACATACACTGATTTTACTAGAAAAAAAAATCTCCATATTCAAATGGTGCTTATATTAGTGTTATTGTAACTTGTTTGTGTGCCTCGGAAACAAGGTATTGAGTCATGCTTATTGCAATAGTTGTTGTTGGTTTACAGTCAGAGATATTACTCTATAGGGTTATTACAGAAAATAACTTGCGTGTGTTATTACAGATACTTTCATGAGTTATCTACTCTTTATTCCTTAAATTTTCTAAATCTGTAATAACATATGTTTGTTATTTGTAAAATAAATCAAAAATATTTTAATTTATAGTGGGCTCTAGGGAACTCTTGAGACTTTGCGCAGAAACTAAATGCATAGCCTTGATAACTAATTTTTAAATTAAATTAATACATTTTTGATTAACCATGGTAAATCAATGAGACAAGGCTTTTAAGGGATAAACTTAGCTGTAATAACAAGGCTTAGTTATTAAAGGAATGTAACTTATTATATGAGACACTTGGGAATCACTGGGAAGCTTGGCAGAACCTCATTACATGCTCTGGTCATTATTTCTTACAATAAATTAAAATACATTGTAATTAAGCATGATGTATGTCTCAGCAAATGCTTTGGAGTGATATAGAGAAGCTGTGATAACACCCTTTAGTTATTACAGGCATATATTTTCTGTAATAACATAGGTATACTATTCAAAACTGTCAAACTATGAACTGTTATATCTTTCTATAGTTAAGTATACATAAAGACAATAGTAATATCAATAGAACTTGCATACATTTTAACTAAACTAATGATGTATATTGTCCCTTTGAAACATGTAACATACATATGTTATCACAGTTCTTTGATTTTTCAGTCCACAGTAACAAATGTATGTTATTTTTCTGTAATAACCCTATAGAGTTATATCCCTGACTGGTTTAAGTCTGTCAAATTTCTTTTTCATAATACATGTATGTATTTAATGTATGCAGTTAGTTGTTTTGTTTCAATTGTGTTGAGAAAAATTTAACATTTGTTTGTCAAGGCTTCAAAGTGGACTATATGGCATTGGTTTTCTCAGTTTTGAAAGCCGTACAGTGACTTATAATTTCTTTTATCCAAGTCATTTAAATTCTGGTGGATAGCTGTCTCATACACCTTATCGCTATTTCAGTATTTGGAAATCTGTCCCGCTTGAACTTTTTACGTCAGCATACGTCATACAATAATACACCTTATCGCTATTCCCGCTTGACCCGAGAATCTATCCTGCTTGAACTTTTGATGTCAAACAACAATCACTTTTCCATTGTGGCATCAGATATTTTTTATGATGATGTCAAAATTTTAAGGGAACTTGTGACAGTTGTGTGATGTCCAGTAATGGCGGACAAATAGTGATAAGGTGTATTACTTTCAATTGTGGTGTCAAATATTTTCTAATATGACGTCAACATTTTACGGGAACTTTTGTGATGTCCATGGCCAGTAATGGCGGACAAATAGCGATAAGGTGTATTGGCAATCAATTCAAACACACAAGCCACATATCCTTATAATATTTTTATATCAATGAACAAATTCATAATTGGTGTACGTAGATGCTTGAACAGTGGCGGATTTAGGGGCCCCGACCCCCTTATGGAGCTACTTATAAGATAAATGTATAGACTATTTACAAGTATCACTCCAAACGTTTGCTTGCCTTGGGCAGGGGCCCCCTTTTTTCAAAACCTTGATCCGCACCTCCAGAAACAGATGTAATTTGGTTCCGATTATGATTGAACACACACAATGAATGCACAAGTTTCATCTTAACAGATTAATCATTCTTACCAAGTGAGTATATATCGCGTAACAAACAATTTTCTTGGCTCTCTTTGTTGATATCCTGTCTTCGTTTCGAAATTCAAATTTCAAAATCAATTCCGGTGATAAAACAAAAGTCGATTCCGGAAAAGGTCGGTTTTCCGTAAGGCATATAAACGATACGAAAATTGAACTTAGTACAGTTACAGTTTTCATTTCTTAATTTCTAAAATATACACGAACGAAATGAATAAACATAAAAGAACGGTGATTGTTTATCTATACATTATTGCTTAATTTGATGTTGACTCTTTTGAATTTTAATATAAGAAGGAATAAAATGTGACTTCAAGGATCTTCAAGATATCAATTAAGGATTTCAACCATAGTATCTTGCTTGTCATGAAATGTAGTACTATATCTTATCCTGAAAAAAACGAGCTAATTCCACAAAACGTTGTTTGTGGGGTTTTGAATAAAGTTTAAATAAAATGTTATTTTTATATCCGTAAAATGTTGAATAAAATATCAGTAAGGCTATTAAGTAATGTGTATGTCAAAATATTTTAAAGAAAACATTTAGCTGATATTTTTCAGATGTTTTATGTAAAACATTTTAATTTTACGTTATAAAACATTTTATGCAAATAGCAAAACTATATTTTCTGTAAAACATTTTTTTGCAGAATGTTTTTTGGATATTTGGAAAATATTTACTCTAAATGTTGTTAAAATATAAAATACCAATTGAAGAAAATATTATTTGTTTTATATTATAAAATATCTACGGGATATTTTAGAACAATGTTTGAGAACATGAATAAAAGATATTAGCAAATAATATTTTGTTAATGTTGTAAAAACATTTTACTTAAATGTTAGAAATAAAACATTTCAAAAACAATAAAATAAACATTTTTTTTATGTTTAACTGATATCTTATTGAAATATTTTGTGAGAGACGTCCATATGACATTTAAAAAATGTTTTTAAAATGTTGTGTGTTTGCTGGGATATTTGGTGTATGGAATGATTTCATGCTGTACATGTTGCCATGCTAGGGCTCATCTGACATTGACCTGAATTTTATGGAAAGTAATCTGTTAAATGTGAAATTAAGGGGGAGTTGTAATATTTTTACATTGTTTTATTTTTGGGGATTTGCAGATACTTAAGTTAATGAGACTATTTGAAAAATCATAAAATAAAACATAGGCAACCGTGCTTGTTTAAGGTGGAAAACGAAGCTAAAAATAGGGTGTTTTTTCTAATTTCATTGAGAGTTTGCGGACAACTTTGGGGAATTTTTAAAACTAGTATTGTTGGCATTTTTTAACCAATTTTAAAACTTAGAGAAATGTTCATCAGGGGGAAAAATATGTCAGCAGTATATATTTATTTCTAAATTCAATACTTGTATTACATGTTAAAACGTGTTATACATGTAGTTCCTGGATTTAATTGTGCAGTTTTACTAAGTTCTTGAACGCCAGGGTTGTCTGAGGTATAGCAAACCTTTACTAAATTCTTCTAAAGATACCAAGATTAGGTTTGGAAGTTTGGCTGTAGAGTGACTGTAGAAAACTTATTTCAAACGGGATAGGACATCCTTATTTTTACGGAGATGTTTTTTTACCGAGCCCGGAAATTTAGATACGATCCGGGAAAACTTATCGATCCTTTAAATAAACTTATTCTAAAAGGTTACCAATTCAAGACTGTGATGATATCATTGAATATTGTTTTTATTGGTATACATATTGATTTTGTTATCGGTAAATTAAAATCAAAATAAATATTATTTTATATACATATGCCCATGCATGGCTCTACAATCTTTCGATACCTGTATCTTGGCATTGCACAAAGTCATGTTTTTCTCTGACTGTTAATGACGTCCCTCTACACTAAATCCATTGAATGCTAGATGTGTACTGATTGGTATTTTAGTCCGAGATGCATGATTTTTTTACTAGTTGTTTTTGGCTTTGAACTTGCTGTCAGTAACTGCGAGTACTCTCAGATCTGTACTTAGTGTTTTTTTGTTGTTGTGGGGATGTATAAATACCCTGCCACGTCAGGTATGTGTTTTTATTAGATGTTTTCTGCTTTGTATAGATCTGATGAGTTAATCCCTTTTCAACTGATCTTTAAAGTTTGTCCTTATGTTGAACTGTTACACCATTGTCCAAGGTTAGTTGGAGGGTTTGGCGCCAACAAACTAGTTTAACCCCACCACATTGTTGTATGTCAGGAGCCTGCAATTCAGTGGTTGTCGTTTGTTGCTGTATATCATTTTTGTTTTTTTGTTTTTTTGTTTTTCGTTCATTATTATGTACATAAATCAGGCCGTTAGTTTTCTCGTTTGAATTATTTTACATTGTCATTTCTAGGCCTTTTTAAGATGACTATGCGATATGGGTTTTGCTCATTGTTGAAGGCCGTACGGTGACCTATAGTTGTAAATTTCTATATCATTTGGTCTCTGGCGGAGAGTTGTCTCATGAACAATCATAACACATCTTCTTATTTTATACCGGTCCGCCAGTGATAGCCTTACTTCCGTTTGGATGTATAAAATCACAACCAAGTTCAATCGCTATGTCAGATGATTTCTACATTCTCTGTACGTTTAGGAACCTTGCAACAACTCTTTGAGGGGTCAGTATGTGGCTGTTGCAAGACAAAATTTCTGCCCCTTTCCAACATATCCTCATGTTTTGGTGGCAGTTCTAATGTCTTGCTCTCCATCCCGGTCGACCTAGCTTGAAGTTCTTATCTTTTGAATAATTGGTTGTTTGTTTTCGTTTTGAAAATGCATGGAATATTTGCCACTGGACGTCAAGCAAGCAACGCCATGAGCAATCAATCAATATAGTTCATGTATTGTATTTTCCTACCATTTGCACAGGAGTTGGCTTTGATCGTGTATTTTAAAAGACTTGCTAAATAAGTAAATGTCACCGTGTATGCTGCCAAAAAAAAACTTCTAAAATTGTTCCTGCAAATGTGTTTCCTCAAATGTCGCCTTATAATATAGGGGGAGGTGAGACATATCGACGTACCTTTTTTTCAAAACTATATTTACCTTAATTAGTTACCTCCCTTAAAACGTAGTTTATTATAATTTTGAATCAATCACTTATATGATAAAATCATATGAAAGCTGTCATGTAAATATAAATTGCATTTCTTTATCAAAATTTACTGATTTGTATTATCATTTGCGTTGCAATAAATAAAATGGTGGAAGATACCAAGGGGAAATTAAAAAATAATAAGCCAAAGAAAAACTGACAACGCCATATGGCAATGCGAAAAAAGACGAAAAGACGAACAAGTCCACAAAACACTTCATACAAAACTCAAAGATCGAGCAACACTAAAATGGCAAGGACTCTCAGACACGTACTTCCGTATTATTCTCCATTGATTCGATTTGCAGTGTATACACTTTATTTTTTAGTTACAGTATACAAAATTGGTAAATACTGTGAAAAAATATAAACGATTTCTGTATGAAGGTATTGATGGCCCAGATTTTTGTCACCAGTCTTAGCAACACGAAAAATCTAAACTATATACGTTCCCCCAAAAAATCGGCAAATTCATTCATTTAGTATTCTAGAATTTAGGTTTCAAGATATTAGAATTTAATCTTTTGTTTTAATTTTGTTTTACATTAAGGCCATATATTGGTTGATTGGCGGCAATGACTGGAATCACAAACCACTTTGAAAAAAGTTAACGACGACGACCGACGCCAAGTAATGACAATAGCTCACACACACAACACACATATATATAATGTCTAAAAATAGCAACAATCAACATCCAATCTATTTAGGCGTGAATCAGCTTGTGAAAATAAACTGATACAGTTACTGAGTTAAAATTATATAAATGTCTAAGAATATAACTTAAACACGCTAATTGATACATTAAAAAGTTCTGTTAGATTTTAATATGTTAAACTTTTACTCCAAATTAACTTTGTGTAGTTTAAGCTACAAAAATTTTTTTTTTATAGAACATCAATAAATATGTTAAACTTTTACTCCAACTTTTTTTAGTTTAAGCTACAAAAATATTTGTTTGTCATGCATCCGATTTCACATTGATAGATGCACACGCCTGTTGAATTAAGCTAGTTTGTCTAGCGAAATTTTGCGTAGTTCTATTTAAAATCTATAGAACTTTTTAATGTATCAATTAGCGTGTTAAAGTCATATTCTTAGACATTTATACATATATATAATTCGTCTAAACAACAGCCCAACAATGTAAGATCTGTTTTTGTTCTTCCCTGGCCGGGATTCGAATTCATGCTACTGAGATATCGTGGCACCAAATCGCCTTGCACTATGCCCGACGCGCTAGACCACTCGACCACCTAGGCTCTATCTCTCTCTCTCTCTCTCTCTCTCTCTCTATATATATATATATATACCCCTCTAACAAGAAATTTGTTTTGCATGCACACGTATAAAAATTGCGGTTTTTATCCAACGCAATCATAAGTTTGAACGTTGTTTTCAATTTAGACTTGTTTATATTTTTTCGTTTGGGCTTGTATTATATTTGCCTTCGGGTTTATATGATCCGTTCATCCTATTTTGACTCCTCAAAATTCAAGAGTCTATCCTAAATTGAGGTAAATAGGTGGGCTAATCAAATACCGTTTCGATTCCTAACATCACTGAAGAGACACTATTTGTCGAAATCCGGATATGGTGTACAAAAACCTTTGCACCTTTTGTTTGCGGTATATCATCTTTTCCGCAAGTTTATTGTTTTCTGTTTAGTATTAAATTAAAAATTAAGATCCATTTATTACATCGGTGATCCGTTTATTTGACAATCGCCAATTGCAGTCAGCAGGGTTTAAGAACATTTGTTGTTCGACCTGTTAGTCAAATGCGTTTGGTAAAAATATACTTTTTCACTTATTTGGTCTTTTGGAAAATGTTGTTAATGCTGAATTTAGACCCCTCTAACAAGAAATTTGTTTTGCATGCACACGTATAAAAATTGCGGTTTTTATCCAACGCAATCATAGGTTTGAACGTTGTTTTCAATTTAGACTTGTTTATATTTTTTCGTTTGAGCCTGTATTATATTTGCCTTCGGGTTTATATGATCCGTTCATCCTATTTTGACTCTTCAAAATTCAAGAGTCTATCCTAAATTGAGGTAAATTATATGGCCTTCCAAATACCGTTTCGATTCCTAACATCAATGTTAGATCTGTAAATTTGCTTTCGCAAATTTTTTGTTCTTCCCTCGCCGGGATTCGAACTCATGTTACTGAGATATCGTGGCACCAAATCGCCTTGCACTATGCCCGACGCGCTTTTTATTTTTATCTTTATTAAAATAAATCATCAGATATAACTACATGTTAAAACTGATAAAACTAATCAAATATAAACAACATTAATCAACATGCATACAGTAATAGAAACAATGAGGTTTGTCATCTATATATCATACATTTACAAATCAAATACTAAGACATCATCTGTTTCTTGTACTATTGGATTGTTTTTTAGAAAGTTCTTTTCAAAAACATTGTTCTTGTTATTTTGCTGACACAGGTATTATACATTACTAGAGGCTCTAAAGAGCCTGTGTCGCTCACCTTGGTCTATGTGCATATTAAACAAAGGACACAGATGGATTCATGACAAAATTGTGTTTTGGTGATGGTGATGTGTTTGTAGATCTTACTTTACTGAACATTTTTGCTCCTTACTATTATCTCTATCTGTAATGAACTTGGCCCAGTAGTTACAGTGGAAAATATTTTGTAAAAATTTACAAAAATTTACAAAATTTATGAAAATTGTAAAAAATTTACTATAAAGGGCAATAACTCCTTAAGGGGTCAATTGACAATTTTGGCCGTGTTGACTTATTTGTAGATCTTACTTTGCTGTACATTATTGCTGTTTACAGTTTATCTCTATCTATAATAATATTCAAGATAATAACCAAAAGCTGCAAAATTTTCTTAAAATTACCAATTCAGGGGCAGCAACCCAACAAGGTGTTGCCTGATTGGTCTGAAAATTTCAGGGCAGATAGTTCTTGACCTAATGAATAATTTGTTTTCGTCAGATTTGCTCTAAATGCTTTGGTTTCAGAGATATGAGCCAAAAACTGCATTTTACCCTATGTACTATTTTTTAGCCATGTCGGCCATCTTGGTTCGCGGGCAGGATCATCGGACACATTTTTAAACTAGATACCCTAATGATGATTGTGGACAAGTTTGTTTAAATTTGTCGTAGTAGTTTCAGAGGAGAAGATTTTTGTAAAAGATTACAAAAATTTACGAAAAATGGTTAAAAATTGACTATAAAGGGCAATAACTCCTTAAGGGGTCAACTGACCATTTTGGTCAAGTTGACTTATTTGTAGATCTTACTTTGCTGAACATTATTGCTGTTTACAGTTTATCTCTATCTATAATAATATTCAAGATAATAACCAAAAACGGCAAAATTTCCTTAAAATTACCAATTCAGGGGCAGCAACCCAACCACGGGTTGTCCAATTCATCTGAAAATTTCAGGGCAGACAGATCTTGTCAGATTTGCTCTAAATGCTTTGGTTTCAGAGATATAAGCCAAAATCTACATTTTACCCCTATGTTCTATTTTTAGCCATGGCGGCCATCTTGGTTAGTTGGCTGGGTCATCGGACACATTTTGTAAACTAGATACCCCAATAATGATTGTGGCCAAGTTTGGTTTAATTTGGCCAAGTAGTTTCAGAGGAGAAGATTTTTGTAAAAGTTAATGACGACGGACGACGACGGACGACGACGACGAAGATGACGACGACGAAGACGGACGACGGACGCCAAGTAATGAGAAAAGCTCACTTGGCCCTTTGGGCCAGGTGAGCTAAAAATAAGTAACATAATGTTTCAATGTATATTGGAACAGTTTGGTCAAATTTACATTTTTGTGTCCATTTTTTAGTAAATTTAGTCTTCGAAATATACAGAACCTATCTACTGACAATAAAAAATTTAAGAAAAGGTCATTCACACCTTTCATTTTCCATCTGAGCCCGTTTAATAATCACATATCACTCTGTACTAAACTTACTATATCTGAGTCACAATGTTCAAATATTTTACATAATAAAGTAGATTAATAATCATGAAAGTCTTCTAGTTCATCACAGTTTATATATATATATGTATAATATCTACATTTTCTTATGCCCGACGCGCTAGACCACTCAAACACCTAGGCTCTACAATAATAAAGCTTTTGGTGGCCGGTTATTACCTTTCCTCGTCAGTTTTTAATCTAGCGTCGTAACACAGTACATGATATATAAGGCATGATGATGGATTTTTTACAGATCAGCTGAATTATCTATCGTAAAGGATCTTACAAATTAATGCAGGATGTAGTCACACAAATAATTATGTTATAAGTACGTCTGAACCAGTGACAACTCTGAGACAGATTTTATTCATCGGATCACCAGCAGTGATGGTGATACAAGGCTGAAAATACATTCTGTATATATATTTCGTCTAAACATCAGCCCAACAATGTTAGTTCTGTAAATTTGCTTTCGCAAATTTTGTGTTCTTCCCTCGCCGGGATTCGAACTCATGCTACTGAGATATCGTGGCACCAAATCGCCTTGCACTATGCCCGACGCGCTAGACCACTCGACCACCTACGCTCTACAAAAAAAAAGGATGCAATCACAGACATAATTATATAATAAGTACGTCTGAACCAGTGACAACTCTGCGACAGATTTTATCCATCGGATCACCAGCAGTGATGGTGATACAAGGCTGAAAATACACTCTGTATATATAATTCGTCTAAACTTTTTTGTTCTTTTTTGGAGGGAAAGTATAAAGTTTAGATTTTTCATGTTGCTAAGACTGGTGACAAAAATCTGGGCCATCAATACCTTCATACAGAAATCATTTATATATTGCCATTGGCGATTGCCAAATAAACGGATCACCAGGTGTAATGAATGGATCTTATTTATAAATTAATACCAAACAGAAAACAATAAACTTGCGGAGAAGATGGTATACCGCAAACATGAGGTGCAAACATTTGTACACCATATCCGGATTTCGACAATTAATGTCTCTTCAGGGATGTTAGAGATCGAAACGATATTTTGAAGGCCATATAATTTACCTCAATTTAGGATAGACTCTTGAATTTTAAACAGTCGAAATAGGATGAACGGATCATATAAACCCGAAGGAAAATATAATACAAGCCCAAACAAAAAAGTATAAACAAGTCTAAATTGAAAACAACGTTCAAACCTATGGTTGCGTTGGATAAAAACCGCAATTTTTATACGTGTGCATGTAAAACAAATTTCTTGATAGAGGGGTCTAAATACAGCACAAAAAACATTTTCCAAAAGACCAAAAAAGGTGAAAAGTATATTTTAACAAATCGCATTTGACTTACAGGTCGAACAACTGATGTTCTTAAACCCTGTTGACTGCCATTGACGATTGCCAAATAAATTGATCACGAGCGAGATGTATAATGGATCTTAATTATTAATTGAATACCAAACAGAAAAAAATAAACTTGCAGAGAAGATGGTATACCGCAAACATGAGGTGCAAACATTTGTACACCATATCCGGATTTCAACAATAATTAATGTCTCTTCAGTGATGTTAGGAATCGAAACGGTATTTGGAAGGCCATATAATTTATCTCAATTTAGGATAGACTCTTGAATTTTAAAGAGTCGAAATAGGATGAACGGATCATATAAACCCGAAGGAAAATATAATACAAGCCCAAACAAAAAAATATAAACAAGTCTAAATTGAGTTCTCCGTTTGACAGTTGGAATTTGAGTAGATGGAATAATTTTGTTTAGTAACGGAGCTGATGAAAGAACTGCTTGTACTAAAACGGAGAACTCAATTTATTTGTAAACAAGTAGTTCTTTCATCAGCTCCGTTACTTAACAAAATTATACCATCTACTCAAATTCCAACTGTAAAATGGAGAACTCAATTTATATATTAACATGTAACACTTGTGGCATTCAGTATGTGGGAGAAACAATGGACAAATTTAATATTCGGCTCAATAACCATCGTTCATGGTACAAAACCAACAAAAACTGTCCTCTCACAAGACATCTTCGTTCAACGAAACATTCTTTTGATAATGTTACTTTCCAAATCATAGAAGTCAACACCGAGTGGGACACCACGGCGAGAAGGAGAAGAGAAAACTTTTGGATCCACCAACTCCACACTTTAGAACCTGATGGTCTTAACGAAAAAGATGAGAAAAGATACAGGAAAGATAAAGAATAATTTAGTACACAGCATCGTCCTTTTTATCCTGTAATATTGGCCAATGGACGTTGCTAACTTCAACTACCAATTTTGTAAAAATCTTGAACTTCATCCAAATTATGTATTATTTTCAAGGCAGCTAAATTCAAGTGCAACATATACATTGAGCTGCAAAAGTTTCTTATCATCTACATCCGATTTCACCTGGATAGATGCACGCTTGATAAAGCTCGTTAGTCTAGCGAAATATTGCGTTTATTTTCATCATTTTGTAAATATTTTAAACATTCTTATATTTACATACTAAATAGTGTGTTAAAATTACATTGTTAGGCAATCTATAATTTTATTTGTGTAATTGAATTAATCTCTGTACTGATTAATCCACACTCCCATAGATTTGTATGTCATGTGCTGCTATTTATATATAGGCACTAATATATATATATATAAGATCTTTGGACCATGTGATGAAAAAAACACAATTTTATTATCCATAGTTCTGTAACTGTGTTGCATTACACTTGATTTTAACTGTTAAAGATGCAAATACATCTAAAGCTGAAAAGTCTTCATCAGAGGTGTAAAAGAGATTATTTGGATATTCTAGAATTTCATAAAAACTGTCAAAATGTAAATCCGTCCCAGAAAGTAATCCAAACACTTCAATGTTAAAATTACTTAAGTATTTTACTTTCGTTTTTATATCATAAACATCTAACCAATCTCCGTTTGCTACTAAAATGATTAACTTCCTAGAAGCTGAGCGTGCCCCTATTGTTGCTTCAAATCCTTTTTCTAAAACATATTGCAATGCATGGGATGTATTTATAGTGCTGAATGTTCTATCTTTGTTGACTTGATACATTTTTGCAATCAGATCATGTTTATTTTTGGACAGGGATAGGTTGAACAAAATATCGGGTTCATCAGAGAATATAGTCATTCCAAAGAGAACATCCGGATTGACGGCAACCGTCGTTGTTATAAGCTGTTCTATCGCTATTTGACGTGACCGGTAGTTGTCAAACGACTGATTCCTTCGGGTATCCATCATTATGATAATGTCAGTTTTTAACTTCATTACACAATCTGAAAAAGTGACTATAACATGTATGAAAACTTACAATGACTTACGACGGCAATAAGATGAAAATGTTGCATTGTAAAAACTCTTGATATTTGATTGCAAAAATATGAGCACACGCGAAATATATCTAAGTATTTGAGATAAACAGATAATTAGGTATATTGCATATTATTTTGAAAAATATTTTGTTTTTCAGCGCTCGAGATTTCTCAGGGCAAAAGAATCAGAGAAAGAGACAAAAAGTAGCACTTTTCATGATCTATCTCTCGAAATCAATGGTAATTATTATAACGTGTATGTGATATCAATGCATGTATATTTCAGAACTTTCCTTTTCTTCTGTCTTTTTTAATTGATTAATTAACAAATAAAGTTATTTACATGCACCACCTCCATATTCTTGAGCCTAAAATAGGCATTAACGCCCTTCCTTATATATTTGGTTCTCGCCACGAAACATTTCATACAAATTCCAAGTGAGCCTTGTATTGTTTTTAAAGTTTGATACATTGGTTTAGTCGTGTCCTTCGTTGAAGACTTGTTAACTGCCATGACACATGTTAATGCCTACTCTGTTCATTTTGAAAATGATTTTAGTTTGAATTTATGAGTTTTTTGTGTGTTTCATCTCTTTCGTGGAATACTTTCAGTGTCAAGGTTAATCAAATTTTCATACCTCACGATGTCTTTTACAAACCACTAGCCCATTAGTGTCCGAAATTAGTGTTTATTATTGACAAACTTATTATCTTACTTATACAACTTGAATGTAGACTTTCTTTAATGATGTTGTTGTAAATTTCCTCAACGTCTGGAAAATGAAAAACATAGTCACCCTTGCCTGACATCTTTATCAAATTAGTGTGACTGATTGAATCTCCTATCCCAACACTTAAGATTCGTCCCCCGTTGTTCCGGAAATCTGTTGCTGCATTATTTATCGAGTTCTGGTTCCGATCAGAAAAAAGTCCATCAGTTAGTAACACTACAAACTGCATAATACCATTTCCTCTCGCTCCCATGGAACAGTTTCTTAAAACCTTCAAACATTTGGGAAGTTGTGCAAGTTTATGAGAAGAATTTTTGTAATAAATTTTACTACGAGATTGTATTCATTTTAATTTTGAGTATTGACAGTTCGGTAAAAATGTACGAAACCAATTAAGAAGGTTCATGAATTAAAAATTCGAAATCAATAAATCATCAAATATTTGAACTGGATTAGCAACACGACTGGTGCCATTATTGAAGTATATGTTTACCCTTCCGGAGCATCTGGGATCTTCCCTCGTTTTGGGTTCTTCTTGCCCAGCCTAAGTTTGTGTAGTGTTTTTGTAAATTGTTGAAGGCAGCTTTTAAGTTATAAATTATTATAGCCAATGTCAATTTCAATAAGTAAGAAATGTCCTAGAACTAAATTGACAACAAATCGTAGTGGGATGTATCGAACTTCTAGTCGCTGCACTCGAAGCCTTTCGTTGTAAAACTTCATCACTCGCTGCGAGCGAAAAGTTTTAAACCTAAATACAGCTTCAATTAAACCGTTTATTACCCTAGTTATCTACTCGAGATATTTAAAATTTGAACATTTTCGATCGAGAATGGATAAATGTTGTAGTCAGCTGGATAAGATGATGGTATCTGTTTCTGCTATAATTTAATGGGTTTTTTTTTATTATTACAAACTGTCAAATTTAAAAAAGAAATCAAAACACAAAAGAACCGGTTGTTAATAACTTGTGTTAGAACTACTAAAAATAGTATGCCTTATTTTCACTTTATATGACGTTGCTTACACGTTTTCGTTTCAAAATTTTAAATATGAAAAACAAGAAAGAATAAGAAAATATTCATAATTTCCAATTGTCACCTCCTAGTTCCCGTGATATCGTGGTAACCTCATGAAATGTAGTAATTTCTGAAATTCCTACCAGTTTAATTACTATTATAATTTCGTTTAAACGGGTTTGTGATATTGTAATTTAGAAGAGAGGCGAAAAATACCAAAAGGATATTCAAACTCATAAATCGAAAATAAACTGACAATAAAAAAGTATAACAAAAATACCGAACTCCAAGGCAAATTCAAAAGGGGATGACCACAAAATCAAAGCTTTCAATCAACGGAACAAGTGAAAAAAACTGCCATATTCCTGATTTGGTACAGACATTTTCCGAAGAAAATGGTGAGTTTATAACTAGCTAAACCTCTCGCTTGTATGATAGCTGTTTATAGTTCCGTTATATTGACAAAATTGGGTAAGCAACCCAAACAGACATAATAGGTTAATGTGACAATAATTGGGATCCAGCAGCCAAAACTGTGTAAACATATATCACAGACATACAACACAACTGACTAAAAATTTCAAATAAACATACAAGTTAATCTAACAAAGACGCCAATAAAAAGGGTGTAGTAGATAGTAATAAACTTATTATGGCATAAAAACATAAAAACGACGAAAGGACAAACAACACAACACACAATATAGAAAACTCGACTGAGCAACACGAACTCCACCACGGGGGAGATCTCAGGTGTTCCAGAAGGATTAGCAGATCATGTCCACATGTTACTCATATTAGTACAAACCAGGTGATATGTCTAATTCTGTAGGTCACATTCGTGGAAAAGAGGACGGGGTTGTAGCTACGACAATTTTAGCTTTTATAGTTGACCAATTTTTTTCTGTTCAAATAAGGGCCTAAATGTCCTTACTTCTTTGTTCAAGTATAATGAATAAAAGAAAAGTCTCTCTCAGCAACATATACTAAATACTGTATTGATATTATGGAAATATGTAAAATATTTAACATGTATAAAATTCATCAAATATTCATCAATATTAAAATTCCAGCAGCTTTTTCTTAACCAATTCCTGAATTGACCCAGTGAGTGAAACGAATTCAGAGGGAAACTAACTCTTTATATTAGACAGTAAAACAACTTAACCATTTACGTAGAACTGTATTAGCAAATAGTTCAGGTTTTGGCAATTAAACCAGAAAAGACAAGATAGTACAGCGATTCATATTGCCATGCAAAAGCAATGATAAGGTAACAATTTGATGAAAGAAAAATAGACGCAATTCAGATTTCATTTCAAATCCATAAGTATAAAACATCTTCTGAAAGTGTTACTGCATCTGGAAAATATGAGATAATGACACTATTCCTGTTTTATAATAGTTTTTTTAGAACAAGAAAATAATTATCTATTACTTCTATATCTAATCAGATGTAGTCGTCTCATATCTTCGCCACTCAGATATGAAAAGACTACATCTAATATCTAAACTAAGTAAGTCAATCACATCACACCTAATGATTATATATATAGACTTGGATACTTTGGCCATACCTTTCTTTCATTCGTAAGCTCAATCTAGTAGCTAAATTCTAGACCATGCATTATGTTTTAAAACCTTGATCATACGAAGATTATATGAAATGCCTGATACCAATCGGTGTATAGTATTGTACATTTCAAACAATTTAAAAAAAACTATTCTTACCGCTTCAGCCAGATTTAGAGCTTTGATTATATTTGTACTTCTATTGCCGGCCTTTATTGTCTGGATAGATAATAAAATAGAAGATTTGTCGTTATCAAAATCATTAAAATCAAACTCTATCGTTGGATTCGAACTGAATGTTATAACAGCAACTTGAAATTCGTTGATACCAAGTGTTAGTTTGTTCACTAGGTTGTAAACAAAATCTTTAGATTGATTTATATTGTTGCTGTTACTTTGAGATGTGTCGATGACAAATAAAAGATCAGTTAGTTCTGGGATACATTCTGTAACTGTCACGTTGTTGGAAAAACAATGATCTGAAGAAAATAAATGATGATAATTCAATGTTAAATGTCCCTAACCCTAACCCTAACCCTTACCCTAACCAACGGTCAATGTAACAAGTGTTATCAGAACCAAAGGCAACATATATGAATGTTTTGGCAATAAAGTTTATCAACAGGTTTTATATATTCATATGCATGGCTACCAATTAATGCACCCCTTTAGAATCAGACTTGTCCTGCATTTGTTTATGAATCACGATTTATGGCAAAACTCGGTAATAATCCGTCTTAACTCCATTCAAAAGAAAACGCTATCTTGATTAGTTTGTTATAAATAATAAATTTTCTAAACAAATGCGTAACTTTAACCCATGGAACCTATCTAAAATATATCTACTATTAAAGCTTATTTTTTATTGACGAAAGCCGTAAGGTGTTCTTATTACTTTATTCACCTCGTTGGTCTTTATGATATATTTGTCTAATTGGCAATTATAGCACAGTTTCTTATATTTTTCATCTCATAAGCATAAGATAAAATTCCTCATAGTAGAATGTTGAACTAATATGAAAAATACTAAAACGTTTTGTTTTCCAACAATGGAGACTTTTCGTGTAATTTGGTTGGATTAAAATTCTGAACTATAATGCATTTCAAAATAAAGAAATACTTCTTATAGCTGAAAAGTAATTAAAAATAGTAGTTTTTGTTTTTTATCAAAGGCATGCATATGTATGTATTCATCAAAAGCCTTTTGATATTGTTTCTTTTCTGTAAATCATTTCATGTAAGCAATGTGGGCATTGAAATTTTCCATATGACTTATCTATTTTTCTTGATTCGATAATTTTGGTCCTCTTGAAGAAAAAGCATTATAAAACAGAAAATTAGGATACCAAATTTTTTTCATCTTATCTTTAAAATGTGAGTCAAAAACCCATGAATAAAGATTTTATAGTCATGAAATAGACAATAGAGTGTTCAAAAATTAGATACACAATATGTTGTACAATCCAATGATATTCAGATTCTAGCTTTGTTAGAAGTATCTACTTTTACAATTTTTTTTATTAACAATCCAAAAATTCCATTTAGATTGTTATGCCCTTCAACTTGATATCAGCTTGGTATTGATGTGAAACAAATAATGACTCGATATCATTGTTTGATCTTTTTATTATTTTATTGTATAGCTGATTGACAAATTTTTGTATGGTCACTTGCCAAAAAAACCTTGTTCTTTCTTTCTAATCTGCAAGATGACATGACTTCAGATTATCATTTATTGTAAGCATAATGAAGTCCAGATCGAACTAGTTTAGCTGTTTAGTCTTACTGTTTTCTGTTATCACTCAAAACTCGAAAACGTAAAACAAGTGCTGATGCTAGAAGTAATGCTGTTTAGGCGGTTTCTTTTTGTTTGTTTTGCAATCAAAGCTTATTTCGCTTTGATTCTTTTTTCTTTGTTATATATTTAGAGAGCCAATACAAAAGCCTTCGTCAACATTAGAACAATGACAATATATAAGACTGGATTGCGAGATAAATAGATTCCTGATATATAAACAACAGACATTACCTGATAAATAAACAACAGATACTATTACTTGAACAGTATCACTGAATTGACTGCTGAGTCCTGAACCCCAAACTCCACCAATGTAAACCATATGGCCTAATGAAGATTTTGGTTTCCAAAATAAAATTTCTCTAGTGGTATAAACAAAAACGAGGCCACCAAATATTGCTGTTTCAGTTGCAACTGACGACCCAACTGCGTTAAATATCATATTTCCATTATTTCCGTCGCCGTCGGGAATTTTTACCTACAATCAAAATGTTGTCCTAATGTTAAAATTATATATTATATTTTCTCTAATTCTTCGTCAATTTATCCCTTTCTGCACCCATTGTATAAACAAAATTTAATCAACGTGTGGTTCGTTTGATCTCAGTTCTTCATTGGTTAAAATCCGATTATGACGTCGAATTTTCTTGCTTTCCTCTGAATTTCCTATTGTGACGGCATGAAAAAAGGCGACCATGCCTGATGACGTCACATAGAAAGAACACATCTTTTTGCAGATCATTCGAAAAGAAGGAGTACATTTGCCTGCGTATTGTTTGAAAATCATTAGAGAAACAGATTCCACCACCAAATCTCGTGTAATACGATATTTATCCACTCTCGGCAGTTACATTTTAAATATTTAAAACGCTCGGCGAGCCTCGCGTTTTAAATTTGAAAATTTAACGGTCTCGAGTGGATAAATATCGTATCACACTCGATGCAGTGATAGAATCTATATTTCTCTAATTCTTCGTCAATTTATCCCTTTCTGCACCCATTGTATAAACAAAATTTAATCAACGTGTGGTTCGTTTGATCTCAGTTCTTCATTGGTTAAAATCCGATTATGACGTCGAATTTTCTTGCTTTCCTCTGAATTTCCTATTGTGACGGCATTAAAAAAGGCGACCATGCCTGATGACGTCACATAGAAAGAACACATCTTTTTGCAGATCATTCGAAAAGAAGGAATAAATTTGCCTGCGTATTGTTTGAAAATCATTAGAGAAACAGATTCCACCACCAAATCTCGTGTAATACGATATTTATCCACTCTCGGCAGTTAAATTTTAAATATTTAAAACGCTCGGCGAGCCTCGCGTTTTAAATTTGAAAATTTAACGGTCTCGAGTGGATAAATATCGTATCACACTCGATGCAGTGGTAGAATCTATATATATCCAACGCAATCATAGGTTTGAACGTTGTTTTCAATTTAGACTTGTTTATATTATATAAATATATATTCTACCACTGCATCGAGTGTGATACGATATTTATCCACTCGAGACAGTTAGATTTTCAAATTTAAAACGCGAGGCTGGCCGAGCGTTTTAAATATTTAAAATTTAACTGTCGAGAGTGGATAAATATCGTATTACACGAGATTTGGTGGTGGAATCTGTTTCTCTAATGATTTTCAAACAATACGCAGGCAAATTTATTCCTTCTTTCGAATGGTCTGCAAAAAGATGTGTTCTTTCTATGTGACGTTATCAGGCATTGTCGCCTTTTTTCATGCCGTCACAATAGGAAATTCAGAGGAAAGCAAGAAAATTCGACGTCATAATCGGATTTTAACCAATGAAGAACTGAGATCAAACGAACCACACGTTGATTAAATTTTTTTTATACAATGGGTGCAGAAAGGGATAAATTGACGAAGAATTAGAGAAATATATATATATAATTTGTCTAAACAACAGCCCAACAATGTTAGATCTGTAAATTTGCGGAAGCAAATTCTTTGTTCTTCCCTGGCCGGGATTCGAACTCATGCATATATATATATATTCAAGAGGCTACTAGTATCCTAAATTGAGGTAAATTATATGGCCTTCAAAATACCGTTTCGATTCCTAATATCACTGAAGAGACATTAATTGTCGAAATCAGAATATGGTGTACAATTTTTGCACCTCATGTTTGCGGTATACCATCTTTTCCGCAAGTTTATTGTTTTCTGTTTGGTAATAAATTAATAATAAGATCTATTTTGTTACATCTTGTGATCCGTTTATTTGGTAATCGCCAATAGCAGTCAGCAGGGTTTTTAAAGAACATCAGTTGTTCGACCTGCTAGTCAAATGCGTTTTGTTAAAATATACTTTTTCACTCATTTGGTCTTTTGGAAAATGTTGTTTGTGCTGTATTTACACCCCACTTCCAAGAAATTTGTTTTGCATGCACACGTATAAAAATTGCGGTTTTTATCCAACGCAATCATAGGTTTGAACGTTGTTTTCAATTAAGACTTGTTTATATTTTTTCGTTTGGGCTTGTATTATATTTGCCTTCGGGTTTATATGATCCGTTCATCCTATTTTGACTCTTTCAAAATTCAAGAGTGTATCCTAAATTGAGGTAAATTATATGGCCTTCCAAATACCGTTTCGATTCCTAACATCACTGAAGAGACATTAATTGTCGAAATCCGGATATGGTGTACAAATGTTTGCACCTCATGTTTGCGGTATACCATCTTTTCCGCATTTTTTTTTTTTTTCTGTTTGGTAATAAATTAATAATAAGATCTATTTTGTTACATCTTGTGATCCGTTTATTTGGCAATCGTCAATGGCAGTCAGCAGGGTTTAAGAACATCAGTTGTTCGACCTGATAGTCAAATGCGTTTTGTTAAAATATACTTTTTCACTCATTTGGTCTTTTGGAAAATGTTGTTTGTGCTGTATTTAGACCCCTCTACCAAGAAATTTGTTTTGCATGCACACGTATAAAAATTGCGGATTTTATCCAACGCAATCATAGGTTTGAACGTTGTTTTCAATTTAGACTTGTTTATATGTTTTCGTTTGTACTTGTATTATATTTGCCTTCGGGTTTATATGATCCGTTCATCCTATTTTGACTCCTCAAAATTCAAGAGTCTATCCTAAATTGAGGAAAATTATATGGCCTTCCAAATACCGTTTCGATTCCTAACATCACTGAAGAGACATTAATTGTCGAAATCCGGATATGGTGTACAAATTTTTGCACCTCATGTTTGCGGTATACCATCTTTTCCGCAACTTAATTTTTTTTCTGTTTGTTAATAAATTAATAATAAGATCTATTTTGGTACATCTTGTGATCCGTTTATTTGGCAATCGCTAATGGCAGTCAGCAGGGTTTAAGAACATCAGTTGTTCGACCTGATAGTCAAATGCGTTTTGTTAAAATATACTTTTTCACTCATTTGGTCTTTTGGAAAATGTTGTTTGTGTTGTAGTTAGACCCCTCTACTAAGAAATTTGTTTTGCATGCAAACGTATAAAAATTGCGGTTTTTATCCAACGCAATCATAGGTTTGAACATTGTTTTCAATTTAGACTTGTTTATATTTTTTCGTTTGGTCTTGTATTATATTTGCTTTCGGGTTTATATGATCCGTTCATCCTAATAGTATTTTGACTCCTCAAAATTCAAGAGTGTATCCTAAATTGAGGTAAATTATATGGCTTTCCAAATACCGTTTCGATTCCTTCCAAATACCGTTACAAATTTTTGCACCTCATGTTTACGGTATACCATCTTTTCTGCAATTTTATTGTTTTCTGTTTGGTAATAAATTAATAATATTATTAAGATCTATTTTGTTACATCTTGTGATCCGTTTATTTGGCAATCGCCAATGGCAGTCAGCAGGATTTAAGAACATCAGTTGTTCGACCTGCTAGTCAAATGCGTTTTGTTAAAATATACTTTTTCACTTATTTGGTCTTTTGGAAAAATGTTGTTTGTGCTGTATTTAGACCCCTCTACCAAGAAATTTGTTTTGCATGCACACGTATAAAAATTGCGGTTTTTATCCAACGCAATCATAGGTTTGAACGTTGTTTTCAATTTAGACTTGTATATATATAGAGAGAGAAATTCTACAACTGCATCGAGTGTGATACGATATTTCTCCACTCGAGACAGTTAAATTTTCAAATCTTGCGGAGCGTTTTAAATATCAAAGATTTAACTGCCGAGACTGGAGAAATATCGTATTTTTCCAATGATCTGCAAAAATATGAGTTCTTTCTGCGTAACGTCATCAGGGATGGTCGCCTTTTTTCGTGCCGTCACAATAGGAAATTCAGAGAAAAAAAAGAAAATTTGACGTCGTAATTGAATTTTAACCTACGAGAAACTGAGATCAAAGGAATCACACAATGATTAAATAAATATAATCAACAGGTGAGGAAAAGGATAAATCGGATTAAAAATTACACTGTTTCTAAATTATTCTTCCTCTATAAATCGTTTTTAGTGTAGGAAAAAAATGATTAACAACATTGATTTAGTGAAAATAAACACTTTGAATAATTCGCACGCCCGATGTTCTTTTCTAGGTTAACATTCATATGTAATACCCTAACCTAAACATTTGAAAGCCAGAGATGTAAACATGTGTAAAAACGTTAGGAGCTATGTGATGAAGAAACCGAACTTGAAGAATAAGTCGACGACGACGAGGTTTTTTTTTAACGACATTGACTACTCATAAGGGTCTTTCACGGTCGGTAAAGAATAACTCTAAAGAATAACAGTACTGTAGTTGAATAGTTGCCACCGTCAATTGTCGATTTGACGGTCGCAAATGCAGTTTTACTGGCGACGCGTATGAAATCATGAATGATTTTGGCGCAAAGACGTCATGGCTAAACGTGACGTCATACAAATGAAAACTTACAAACTGGAGGTTATTACGTTACCTCTACGATTCAAATTTGGATAACATTACACTAAAACGGCGAATTCGAGGTAGGTGTTGTTTTATTTTCGATAATATTGTAGTAATCTAACATTTGTTGATCCAATCAATTCAAAATGGCGAGTCCCTTCTTAGTTACGCCTGGTCAACTGTGGATTTGAAGGTAACTTTTAGCCAATGAAAAAAATTGTTACATAAAAATTGCATTAAGTAAGTTAACCCAAAGGTCAACTTTGCCTGAGGGAGTTGGAACCTAAGTTTCTTAATAGTTTCTTAATTTACCAACGATAAATTTTGAAAATAAAAAAATAAAGTAAGCACCGAAGCACCGACTACTTAGCGGATGACACCCTCGTGAATTAACAGTCCATCAGCACCTTATGCTTGTATATGAAAATAAAACTTTATAAATTTTTTGCGTCTTAAGCAATTCTTGAGATTTTTTTAATGAAAGGGACAAGAATCCTCCCTGGCATATGCCCTGATTTTTTTATTTGTACTATTATGTCAAATGATAAAGTCACAGACAGTTTCTTTAGTACCTTCAACTTTATTAGTAACTATAAAATTTTGAACAATGTTTAGAGTTTAGAAGTTTTGAAATTTGGAGTTCGGCATTTTTGTTATACTTTTTACTAGATATCGCATGTTACCAACTTTTTTTACGTTGGAGATTGTTACAAAAAAGAGAATGAAAGAAATTTTAAAGATGTTTATTGTGTTTATTTTTTTTTGGGGGGGGGGGGGGGGGGGGGTAATTTAATTTTTTCGGGAGGGAGGGAGTGACGGTATGTTTCTGTCTGTATGACATTGGAATGTTGACAATGGATACGATGTTAACATTGAAAGGCTGACCTTGTTACATGTGTAACAAAAGTGTCAACATGGAGGTCGACAATGAAGCCAATGTGATTTAGTATTAGCAAGAGTGAACAAAGTTGATACGATGAAGGTAAAATATTGTAATTATCGCGCTCGAACATGTAAAACATATTAACTTAGTGCAGGAGCAATAGAAAATGTTGATAGGATGTCGTATACAGATTTGATTTGTTAACATTGCAATGTCAACATTATCGACTGATTAATTATTGGTGTTGAAGGCCACTTTCAAACTACTGTCTATTTCGTGTAGGGCAGCTTTTCTTCATGGAGGAAACCGGAGTGTATCGAGAGAACTACCGACCTTCAACTGGAAAACTAGAAATCCTAGTCAATAAGGATGGAGTCGTGGTGCAGCCACGTGTAAGGTTCGAACTCACAACCTTAGTGTTGACAGATTAGTGATGCAGGGGATGAACTACTTTGACCACTCGCTCCCAAATGTCGATGTGAAAAAGGTAAACAAAGTAGGACGACATTGCTATGATGATGAAGTGCTATTTTTTAACATGGTCAACGATGTGAACAGATGATTGTATTAATAAAATGTTAAAATGATGCGCATGGTCAATATCGAAACTATATCAAGAGAGGCGAAAGATACCAAAGGGACATTCAAACTCATAATTGAAAAAAAAATTGAAAAACCCATGGCTAAAATAGAAACAGACAAACATACAAACAACAGTACACAAAACACAAAATAGAAAACCAAAGACTGAGCAGCACGAACCCAACCAAAAACTGGATGTGATCCGTCAGGTGCTCCGGAAGGGAAATCATATTCTGCTCTACATGTGGCACCCGTAATCAAGGAAATCGATACAATCAAAGTCTCTGAAGGCTGGACGGTGATGATATGATGTTAAAATTATTATTTTCACATCACTATAGATAAGACCATGGTTTTCAGTTCATTGGACACACGATAATATTTACATATTTTCACAGGATATATTTATTTGCTCACATCGCCTAAATATCTTACCTGTACAGTTATTAGATAATTTGAAAAATCATATTTCCTCGGAAATTTAATCGATGGTTCCGGTACATTATTCTTGGTAACGGTGAAATTTGTCTGAAACATTATATTAGATTTATCTGTTTCCCATCCAAGAATCGATACATTACCTCCATTACAATATACGTTTAGGCCCCATCCATCTCCTGCTCCAAAGATACCAAGTTGATGAACTTGAAAATAGATCATACCAATGGTTTATGTAAGTATTTTAATATATTAATCTTAATATCATTTTGGAGTGATTTCAAGTTTATAAAAACGGGCGCTGTTTAACAAAAATAGTCCTCTTGAATCTGAAAATGAAAAAAAAGTTTTATAAATGTATTGATATAAAAATGAGGAGATGTGTTATGATTGCTAGATAAAACTATCCTGTAGAGACCCCAGGACGAGGATGTAAACATCTAAAGGTTGGCGTACGGTCTTCAACAATTCTCATGCTTTAAATAAGATATAACATGCGCCACCATGACAAAATATGAAACAATTCAAACGAGAAAAACACTGGCCTGATTTAAGTCCTTTTATTTTTATTCATGATCGTAAATAATGCATTATACGCCAATGAAATGAAAAAAAAGGATGATCTCGTTATATTGTTTAAAAGCAAAATAATTTATTATACTTCACGTTAAAATGCCAGATTTTGATTGGCTAATACGAGGGAGATTATTTACTCTATCCCATGGCTGAGCGGGAGACAATTTTTTGAATGTCACCCTCTCGTGAAGACCAATCAAAAATCGACAATCTAGAGGACAATGAATTGAAATTACATCAAATAATTAACGACAATACTCAATTTCTACGTTTTGGCTCAGAACTTTTTCATAGACTGTCAAAATAAAAAAATAAAAAAATCTTGCGTCACTTCTGTTGATTTTTTTAATACCTGTAACGTTGTTATGTACGTGACTTCATAGTAAAATACTTTAAATTTAATATTCAACAGTAAAAGACAATAATGATAGGACATTCAGTATAATAAATTAAATAACACATAGGTGAGAGGGTGATAGAGCAGATTGGTTCCCCTCGAAAAAACATTGTCAACCTTGGCTTCGCCTCAGTTGACAATGTTTTCTCGGGGTAACAATCTGCTCTATCACCCTCTCAGCTATGTAGTAAAGTATAGTAATAAACTATGTCGTCTTGTACATAACAATCATCCGTATTTATTAAAGCGCACACTTGAGCAAGCGTCTCCGTGAAGGGTAATAGAGTATTTGCTATGGGATAGTATATAAATAACACATAGCTGAGAGGGTGATAGAGCAGATTGTTACCCCGAGAAAAAATTGTCAACTGAGTCGAAGCCAAGGTTGACAATGTCTTTTCAAGGGGTAACAATCTGCTCTATCACCCTCTCAGATATGTGTTATTTAATTTATTATACTGAATGTTCTGTTATTACTGTCTATTAAATTTCAAATTCAAAGTAATAAACTATGTCGTCTTGTACATAACAACCATCCGTATTTAATAAATCGCACACTTGATCAAGCGTCTCAGTGAAGGGTAAAAGAGGTTACAAGAACGCAATTATTTGTTTACATTTTACCGGCAAGTTTTTTACCCCAAGATGGTACTCTGAATAGAATCCTGTACGGCTTCTGATTGGATGATACAGAATTGGAATTACTTTTAATCGAAAGCTTATCCAATTAGGTTTTAAAAATCCAGAGAATCAAATTCACATTTTGCAAAGTATAGAAAATATCTTCCATTTCTGCACGTCGGGGCCATTAAAAATATGCCTTTTTCATTAAGCGAAAAAAACAGACGATCTTTTTCAACTGCATTTTAAGTCAATTTTTGCCGCATGACCATATATATTTTTTTTATTGTAATGCAACACTGGCATTTCCAGTAACAGGAACTGCTACCCGTTTTTCCCTAGTGTGTGTAGTCTTGGAGAAAAAAAATACGGAACACCACTGGTACCCTATGGAAAATGCATTGCGAATAATTGCGCTCTTGTAACCTAGAGTATTTACCATAGGATAGAGTAAATTGTCTCCCTCGTATTAACCAATCAAAATCTGGCATTTTGACATGAAGTATAATAATAATTACTATCCATACAAGGGGTAGCCAATAGAGTATAAAACCAACTCTTTGTGTCAAAATGTCTATATTTGGTTGCTCAGCACAATCAACAAAATTAACATATATTGCCATCCTAAAAGATGTTTCTCCCTCATAATTGGACCAAAACTCGAAATATCAGTAGATTTGTGGTATGATTTGTTTTAAAATAAGCAATTCTGTGTTTTCTCAATGCCATAAAGTAGTAGTACACAGTTTGGAAAAAAAATTAAAATTAACATTCATAATTTGGTCCAAAGTAGAATTTCAAGCCATTTGAGTGATTACTTTTCTGCAGCCATTGTCATTTATCTATCATGAGATCAAATAACAATCATTTGAATTTCATCGCATTTTTCAAAAAATTGTAAAGTTCGAGCGTCAAACATTTGTTCGAAAACCTCACAATTTCTGGACCCATGGACGGTATGGATGTGAATATACGGACTGTCAAACAGAAAAAAATGATGTTGATATAAACCCACTTCACTTTGACGGCTATATTATTCTTCAGCTATATGAATTTGAACCTAATTTCTTGCACAATAACTTTCATATTTGAAAAATTCACCGGGACCAAAGTGCGAAAACTATGTATTGCTACCTAAATAAATCTTCCAAGCGAACTTGATAATATTTGACGGAGCTGAATCTCCGGATAATATAAATCGAACGTTCAAGAAATACGGGTTTGTCACATTCTCTTTTGGAAGATTTGTTTTATCCCATCTTTCTCAGGTGTCCCACACATAGCAAATTTGTATGTATGATTATGAGTTTCGTGTCAACTCCTTTATCAAAATAAATTTCCAAATAAAACATTCCCGCATGCACCGATCTAGTAAATATAGATATTGTTATAAGAGGATATAACTAATATTGCTTCAATGGTGAATTTGAAATATTGAGAGTTTTCCTTTTATCAACCATGCTTCCAGATCATACTTGCCTTCCAATTTAGAAATTATCCCAAAAATTTATAAAGGCATGGATTTACATTAATTCTTGTATATTAAGGACGATGCCATATGAACAATAAACTCAAAGAGTTGTTGAAAGGGTTCTTTAATTACAGAGAGCATGACACACTCCCGACACGACGTATCAGATTTTAGATTTTGAGGTGGCTCATTTCCAAGAGACAAACAGTCTCCCACTCCTCTTTAGCATGATTTTCCCTGATGGATGAGAGAAGTCCGCGGATAAAGTTTATGTTATGCATACACATTATTTTCTCTGACGGATGAGAGAAGTCCGCGGATAAAGTTTATATTATGCATACACATTATTCTCTCTGACTGATGAGAGAAGTCCGCGGATAAAGTTTATGTTATGCATACACATTATTTTCCCTGACAGATGAGAGAAGTCCGCGGTTAAGTTTATGTTAAGCATACACATTATTTTCCCTGAGGGATGAGAGAAGTCCGCGGATAAAGTTTATGTTATGCATACACATGATTTTCTATGACGGATGAGAGAAGTCCGCGGATAAAGTTTATGTTATGCATAAACATTATTTTCCCTGACGGATGAGAGAAGTCCACGGATAAAGTTTATATTATGCATACACATGATTTTCGATGACGGATGAGAGAAGTCCGCGGATAAAGTCTATGTTATGCATACACATTATTTTCCCTGACGGATGAGAGAAGTCCGCGGATAAAGTTTATGTTGTGCATACACATTTTTTTCTGAGCAAATAATACAAAATACAGCATATTTTTGTAAATTTCCAAATAAACTACCCGTTGATGAGTAAAATACATTTAACACAATCCGTTTATAGTTTGTTACCGAATGACGGCCTTGCAAACAAAAAAATTTGTTCATAATTGAATATATGTATATAAATTACAAGCTATATAAAGGATAAATTTGGATCAATTCATAAGTGAATACATACTTTTTTGTAAATCAAACACGCTATTATTTACAGATGTCTGGAATTTTTTTTTTTAAATTATCATGTCATTAAATGTTGTAATAATGTCACGTAATCATTAACATAACGTAGCTTATGTATTATAGATACAATGGATAAGCGTTTATTCGGTAATAGTTATCCCATGAGGACACGGTGTGTCAGTGTAAGATCACCCCAATGGCCGAAGGCCGGAGGGTGATCTTAAACTGACACACCAAGTCCGATTGGGATAACTATTTTACATCCCAGCTCTTCTAGACTATATGATACAACATTTACGCTTCATAACATTTAGTTCAGAATGCCATACAATAATTACAATATACTTTATATATTACTATATAGTATATACCCTTTATGAGCCCGGATACAATGTTTAAATATGTTAAATTAACAGCAGGTTTGTATCCAGTCGTTCTGGTGTAGGAGTATGAATCGTGGTTTCACATGCTTAAGGTCTTGAGTTCGATTCACTGCATAGACACTGGAAATTTAGTGGATTTTTTTACATAAATTTTGAAAGTTAGTCTTTATTCCGAATAATTATAAGTTTTATTGTATGTTCGACATTCCGGCCGTCGGGGTTTCTTATCCAGACACACCTATCACTCGGTGTATAACTATTACTAACACGGACACTTTTATGAATAGAATCACTCGTGCATGATCAGTGAGTTCATGGGCACTTTAAATTTCAATTAGATTTGAACTTTTTGTTTCACCGACATATTTCCTGTCTTTTTTATTAAAATATTTACGTTAGCATCAATAACTATATATTTTTTTCAAACCATTCCAGTAAATTACTATTCATATCAGTACACTAAGGGATTGACCATTTAACTTCAAAAGGGAGGTTATGGTTTTTTCCTAAAAAAATATTTTGATCCCAATTTTATGAGAAAAAAATATATTGTGGTCAAGCATATGACAAAATAATGTTCTGATTCCT
Organism: Mytilus californianus; assembly: GCF_021869535.1. NCBI lineage: Eukaryota > Metazoa > Mollusca > Bivalvia > Mytilida > Mytilidae > Mytilus > Mytilus californianus. The sequence continues at coordinate 113,347,920 of NW_026262668.1, forward strand.
GATTTTCCGAATACCGTATATACATGTAATAGTGCTAATTTCGAAAAAAAAAATATTTGAGTGATAGCGTTGAAAAACTAAATAATTTTCTTACTCAGAAAAGAACTTGCCCCTTTTGAAGGTAAATGGTCGGTCCGTAACTGTATTTTTTTTTCAATATATGGACATGAATAGTATTCTGGACAATGCTGAAAGTAAAGAAATGCTGGTACCGACGTTTATATTTCAATAAAAAAGATAGAAAATATATATTATATAAAAAAAAACAAATCTAATCAAAAGATAAAATCCCTATCAACTCACCATTGCACGATTGATCCTATAAATAAAAAGTGTCCGTGTAATACATGTTCAAATAGGCAGTAAATCTTTGAAGAAAATCATTCAACCTATGTCATCAATTTTGGACGGTGAGCTGCGATTGGATCAAATAGTGACACGTGTTTAATCCTGATCAACACTATTAGAGACATATAAAAACCTATAAGCATGAAATGTTTTCTAAACCCAAACTATATGCCTATATATATATCTAATAGCAAGACAAAATTCATTTTTTCATAATATTTCATTCACTAATGTTTTTGAAGTCATATATTTGGCAGCAAACGTACGATTTTTTTTAATTTTTATTAAGGGGGAATGGGGGGATGGAATGGCACATCCTGCATTTTTCAACAATTCATTTTAACCCCCTTTCCCGTTTTTCTCCAATAAAATCAAATGTTAAATTGCTTACCCCTGAAATCTTTTTCGTACATTACTTACTTGCGAAGTTGCATTTTAAAAAGTCTCAAATGTGTACAACATTCATCTTTTACTTGAAATGGTTCTTTTTTATAAAATTATTAGATTCTTGAATGTTTTGAGAAAAAAACTCTCGGCTAAAGGAAAGTGAAAAAAAAATGTGTTTGAACTGTAACTTACATCATAGATATAATAGCCACATTAACTGCATGGTATATGGCCATTTAAGGATGTTTGCTTGTCATGTTTTGGAATTTTTGTCAGATTTTCGGAATCCTCTGGTTTTATCCATGTATTGCCATTAAATAATTTTGCCCGTTAACCCCTACTTTTCTTTTCATAATTTTATTACATATAGTTTTAAGTCATATTTGAAAATGCTATAAAATCCTTGTTATTTTTTTCTAATGTTTTAAAGAAAAAGGGTGCCAATGTTAAATGTATGAAAAGTCTAGAGAGAATTATTTCCCGCCAAATTTTCAATAGCTTATATCTCGAAAACAAGCACACGGACCCTTAATTTTTTTCTGCTTTTTTTAGTTCCTTTATTTATAGACTATCAATTTATAACGGTCTTTTGAAACAGAGTAGCGAACATCCTTAAGTTTCTAATATGTTTAGTTTTGCTACCTCTTCTAAATGCAAAATGTACTACCTCTTTCTTGAAACGTCGTACAAGTCAGATACAAAACAAAGGTAACAAAAAAACAGGCCGGAAACAACCTGCCGTATAATTTTTCTGCACTTGTAGTCAGTTCAGTGACCTGACTACTCGTGCAGAAAAACTATCCGGCAACGGTTGTTACCGGCCTGTTTCTTTGTTACCGTTGTATTGTATCTAATACTTACCACAGGGTGTGACGAGCGGGGTTTCTGGAAACCCCATCTTCTACATCCCGAAAACACAGTCCATTGTTATTCATTACAATAGAAATTGATTATTTTTTAAATAGCATGAACATAAGAAATTACTAATAGTGTTCACTTCAAGTTGTTTCAAGATATTAAAAAACACATTTTAGGAAATTCCAATAGCGAAACAAATATTAAGCATCTATTTTGAATAAAAAAAATCCTTTAAGGGAAAAATAATTTGATTGATAGCGTTGAAAAACTAAATTAAATTGTTCGCAATATGCGAGAATTTTTTTTTTAAACCAGAACCCCCCACCCTCCCCCCCCCCCCCCCTCCTTGAAGTTAAAATGGTTGCTCCTTAAATACTCCTTTACTTGAAAAAACTCGGGGATTCTAACTCCCGGACCCCCCCCGGATTGCCCCAAAAAAGGGTGTTCCTAAATATTCAATCTGTATTTTTGTATGTTGAGCGTGTCCGGTATCGGGTTTCTAATCCAGAAACACCTATCCCTCATGAATGTCTGTTTATTCTCGAGAAGAGAAGGGGTTTCTTTTTTTTTATAAAGCCGTAACATAAAAAATACATTATGATTACCTTCATTAAACTGATACAGGTAAGTACTTTATGTTATAATATTGCCTTTATCTTTAGTCTCTTCTACCAAATCATACGCTTGACTCAAAATGTCGTCCGTCTTATACCCGTCCATATTGACAACTGCATACAAGGAGCATGATGTATTTTTTTGTAATAAGAATGCACGGAACGGTCAACCTTGAACTGCTGATTCAAATATTAGCACCAGGATTTAACGGGAATATGCAAAACAGCAACTTTGACATTTGTAAAATCTACTCATTTGTCAAAGTTTGAACGAACATAGCCAAAGTAAGGTTACTAGTGGGGTTTCATGTAAAAAAAATGTTTTTCTTATACATCATGGTTTGATTTTGTCAATAAATATATGCTATCCGTTCTTTTTCATTTAATAATCAATGTTAACAAATATAGGGTTAAGTATTGGGTGTAAGTTAGTTATACACCTCGGGATACGGCGTGTCTGGATAAGAAAAAGTATGTACTATGAAAATTGGAAGGCAAATTCTAGCAATTTGATTGGACGAGAAGTTGTAAGTATGTGCTAAAATTAGAAGGCAAATTCTAGCAATTTGATTGGACGAGAAGTTGTAAGTATGTGCTAACCTTAATTACTTTTTTAAATACCTTTTCCGTGTACTAAGTAACTACGCATGAATGACCACAAGGGTAAGATTTTATTGTATCGTAATCAAGATATTAAAACAAAAATTACCACTGGCTATTTTGAAATAAAATGCTGTGTTCCAAATTAAATTAAATAGTTGGTAATATAGTTTTCACATTGAATTTTAAATATCCTGCTATTAAAATCTTTGGATTTAAAAACTGCTTTTCACGATTGCAAGTTTCTTTCATTTAAATAAAGAGTAACAATTATGGTTCTTCATACCTTGATTAGAGTACAACGCCATCTTAAAATTGTGATAATTTATCCTCCATGCAATTACTTTGTACACAAAAAAGTGTGTACAAAGAAACCTTATGAAGGGAAATTAAGGCAACTTGATCTATTTCGTCATGAATTGATTGATTGATTGATAATTGGTTGCTTAATGTCCAGTGGCAAATATTTCATGTATGTTCAGGACGATGTCATGAATTAAAAAACCGTAATAATGTCTGAAGAGAATGTGCCACCTATACATATATATATGTATATACATGTTCTGATACATCTTTTAGTTTTTACTTTGAAATAAAAAAACAAAAAACATAAACCCTAGTTTCTTTGATCTATTGGTAGTTGCTTTTTAATGACTATCCGCTAGACTATCTATAGGGGCATACCAGGGGCGGATCCAGCCATTTTTAAAAGGGGGTTCCAACCCAGGATAAAGCAGGGGGGGGGGGGGTTCCAACCATATGTCCCAATCCAAAACCAGTGATCGTCCTAAAATGGGGGTTTTCCAATCCCCGGACCCCCCTGGATCAGCCACTGTATGCTATCTATATGTTTCAAATTTATTATAGCTTTAGTTTTACTGTGAAATTGAAAAATGTTTTCAAGACATGATAAGCTTCCACTGCAGTTTAATTATTGCCATCTTTTGGTCAATTTATTTTGTCATCTTACCATGTAAGGAAGTACATGTATAGTAAAACACCGCTTTATACCAATAAACATACTTAAAAAAGGCAATAATAATCCGATAATAAATGGGAAAACTCGCTATTATTACAAAAATATTCATAATAACATACAAAATAAGAAATACGGAAAAACAAGAACCTAAACCGACAAGTCTCTATTTCTAACTTGACTCTATAACTCATTGATCTAAACCTCGCAGCTACCAACTTATACTATACGATTGTCTATTAGACATTTTCGGAAACTAAAGTTCACAATGACTTTTAAGTTGACGATGATAATTACAGGTAAGCAAACCCTTAGGTCATCTCAAAATACACAATGTCTCGAAAGAACGGTGCTTAACAAATGAAAACAATGAGAGAAATGATTTTAATTTCAAAAATAAAATAAGCTATTTATTAACAATATTTGATACTGTTTGTAATTGTTTGATTCTGAAGAAGAGCCAACTCCCAAGGATTTTTACAATTATTTTAGGAATTTTCTTCGCCATCAAATTCTCATTGCTCATATGATTCTATTTAACTAGCTGCATCAATGATGCTGTTTTTGGCTCAGCTTTCCTTTTCTTTGAAACAGTATGGCCGGGCTGCTGCTCGTCAGACAGTTTTCCGACCGCCTCTTCCAGTGCATGACGGTTATTTTTACCCGCCCTCATCTTCCATCGCAAGACGTTTGCATTGCCCTCCCACCTCTTTCACTGCAGCACTTTTTTGTTTGTTATTATTTTCCATTCCCAGATGACATTTCCAACCTGAGATTTTCTCGTATGTCATCAGATTGACTTTAAGCATTTCGTAGACACTTGGGAAGGAAACGATGTTTTTAAAATGCTTTCACGTCATAGACACTTCTTTTATCAAGAAATTGAATAACACCCGAAACCCTTTTAGGTTGCAATTCTGTAGATATTGACAATGTTTCCCATAGAAACACCTTTTGCGGCTAAAACTGTGCCACTTTTACTATGAAGTTTCGTAAAAAAATATATCCTAGAACGGAAAGTTGATATGCACTACTATTTTATTCAAAGGTCAAAATATAGGGCGGTGCGGCATATTTTCAACATTTATATGCCCTGAACTTCGACGAGTTTAAACTTATACTAAAATTCTGTACTACCCCTACCTCCACTGTTGGTCTTCCTCAGAATTAAATTTACGGCGCTACCATGTGTTTCTATACTGGTAACATTTCCAAGTTATGTCTCTATGAGATGAAACACAGAGATCATATCTGTGAACCAGTACGTAAACAAAACAAACTATCTATGAATATTATATATCTCCCCAAAAGAGGCGTGGCTTGTGAAACAGATGTATTTACAAAGTGCAACCTTTAGACATATTGAGACAAATTGCAAATGATATTTTCCAGCGTCACACTGACAGGTCACACAAACTTTCCCTGAGAAGTATAGTTATGTTGTTCAATTGGAGAACTGAAGAATTCTAGAGTAAGTTTTTGGAGACTTCCCGGGAGAAAACTCTGTCAAATTGTAAATATCTGTGCTGCCCAACTAAAAAACTAAAAAACCCAAGGTGGTTAGAGAGGAATTCTAGCTAGGGTATGTGTTGTGAGAGTCATAATGGTATGATGACTCTTGAGGTGGGGGAAGTGTGACGGAATTGCTTCCCTTCATTAGTAGATACTTAGTCAGCCGTAAGCGGTTGAGCAGGTATGCAGGCGTCACGACGTGTTTCGTTAATTTAAATAAAAAAAACATAGTTTGCGTAATGCGCTTTTCAATTTGTCAACATTGTACACTTTAAGATGGTCCCTATAGAATTATCTGTAAATGTCATCATCAATGTAAACATAAAAGTTTAAAACAGTTTTCGAAAATGTCTATTATGTATATATAATAAAGGCACAAGCTCTGTGTGTCCGTTGTACCGATATGCATCATATGTTCATTTATATATATATAATAGACATCTAAATTGCAACCCATTGGTAGCCGAGAGGTTTCGTCGATGTGTTGATGTCAGTCACACATAACAGATTTCAAGGAGGAGTTCGATACCCAGAGAAGGCATATAAAAATTACAAAAGTTAAAGGTAAACCAATTCAAACTTAATGAAATTAGGCACTCAAAGGAAACAATTGAATATAATTTGGTGAGTCCATTTCAGCAACTGATTTAGGAAGCGTTGATTTATCGGTTAGTCTATGGAAAGGTATATACTATGAAATTTAGAGCGAGGGGCTTGCCTCGAGCATGTAATTTCATAGTATATACCTTTCCATTGACTATCCAATTTAGCACATATTTATAACTGGAGTAATCTTTTAATTAGTCTATTGATAGTTTATTGTGGCTGACTACTTGTTTCACAGGTGTTTATAAAACTGTAACCGGAGAGCATGAATTTCATTACAAAATTGCTTGTCTCCAACGGGACTCGAACCCGGGACCTCTGTGTTACAAGGCAGCGCGTATACCGACTGAGCTAAAGAAGTACTTCCTTAGCTCAACCGCTTACGGCTGACTAAGTATCTACTAATGAAGGGAAGCAATTCCGTCACACTTCCCCCACCTCAAGAGTCATCATACCATTATGACTCTCACAACACATACCCTAGCTAGAATTCCTCTCTAACCACCTTGGGTTTTTTAGTTGGGCGCCAAATGTAAAAGGAGAGCATGATTCTACTTGCAATCCAATTTAGCACATATTTATAACTGGAGTAATCTTTTAATTAGTCTATTGATAGTTTATTGTGGCTGACTACTTGTTTCACAGGTGTTTATAAAACTGTAACCGGAGAGCATGAATTTCATTACAAAATTGCTTGTCTCCACCGGGACTCGAACCCGGGACCTCTGTATTACAAGGCAGCGCGTTAACCGACTGCGCTAAAGAAGTACTTCCTTAGCTCAACCGCTTACGGCTGACTAAGTATCTACTAATGAAGGGAAGCAATCCCGTCACAAAACGAAGTTCATTAACTACGTTTTATAATTCGTAAATCTACTCACTAATATCATAGCTTTCATATTTGTTCAATTTGTGAAAGTGATTTATCAAATCACGAGTTTATAAATGCAGCAAACACGAATTGGGAACTTAACGATTTATAGGTCAAGCTTACATTAAAATAAGTGAGTTTAAAAGGCCCCCAACTCCAGAACGAAAAGATAGTGATTGCTGGTGTAAGTATTATATTAAGAATGTCTTCTTCTTTACATGGTAAAATGTCAAAATAAATTGATAAAAAGCAGGCAGATATAGTTAAATTGGTGTGCTAAAACGAAATTTTCAGGTCAGTGAAAAAACGGGTTTCACTAGAACAAACGGGTGTCACTAGTGAAGTAAACACAGCATTCAACTTGAGATAAAAGATACTTACAAATCGACCGTAATTGTGTCTTGTTCACAACGAATTGATTTATGTCTCTTACGTCCATTGGTGTCTTATAACGGAGAAAACATAGTAAGTTATATGTAATTTTCTACTTACCCCACAAACGTACTTTGTTGTCGTCGTATCCGAATATAAGTCCCCAAATGTCTCCTTGATATGTGGAGTCCATAACTGTGCCTTTAATAATGAAATAATCACAAAAAAGAACAAGGAAAACTTCATTATATATATCGCCTTATATTTCAATTAAAACGTCAAGCAAGTATTTCTGTGCACCTCTGAAAGCAAAATATCTTTTCATGCATCATTTGACTTCTAAGGACAATAAATACTAGAATTGGATAATAATTGTTTACTTTTTACACATTGTGACTTGGATCGATGGATAGTTGTCTCATTGGCACTCATACCACATCATCTTATTTATATATAAGCAACCCAAACAGACAAATAAGTTAATGTGACAATAATTGGGATCCAGCAGTCAAAACTGTACAAACATACATCACAGACATACAACATAACCGACTAAAAACTCAAACAAACATACTTATTGATCTAAATAAAGGCAACAGTAGTATACCGCTGTTCAATAGTCATAAATCGATTAAGCGGGTCACATACCAAAACCGAGGGAAACACATCAACTATAAGAGGAAAAAAACGGAACAACAGAAACACTGAACTGCAACAAAAACAAACTCCAACATACATAGAAACTAACTATTTGATAACAACTGCCATATTCCTGACTTTTTTTTTACAGGACATTTTAAGAAAAAATGGTGGGTTGAACTTGGTTTTATGGCTAGCCAAACCTCCCGCTTATATATGGCAATGTTAAAAATACCGCTAAAATGACAACATTACTTGACAGGAATACAGTACAAATAAACGCAAGAACACTCAGGACAGAGAAATACATAAATAAATAACGTAACAGTACATTACAACATGTTAACCACAGAATAACAACGGACACCTCCCATGTACACCACAATAGAATTATGAACTGTGCGTCACACGAATGTATCAACGCCACAAAAAGTGACGTCACAGGTTAATTTCTAAAATTAGAATATGAAATTGGGATTAAGTTTGTAATTGTGTTATTTTATGTATTTTCTAACCATTATAAGAATATTAATACAGAGTTGTGTTAGTAATGATGTAATTATTTGGTTTTTTTTAACCATGTCGGTTTTTCTTCTGAAAATAAAAATAAATCCTGTGCATATAGTTGCTTTAAATTAAAAATCATATAAAAGAACTAGCTGATTAATTATCTTAACTTTCACATACATATAATCTAATAAAAATAGAATTCAAACCACAAATAATAAGACATAACACAATATCTAACAAGGCTTACAAACGAAACATCAGAACTAAATACATGAATGTTTGATGTATAAATACCGAGAAACGTCGTATAGCAATGCGAATTCATACTCGGGAAAACAGTCATATTCGGGAATAGGTCACGTTCGGTACTTAGCAGACCAGACGACGTAGATGGTAAACCACAATCTAAGACGTGGTAAAAATGTCGTTAGTTAGTTTAGACACAAACACATCGTATAGATCAATCAATTCGTGATGGTGTCCCTAAAATTTACGGAGTGTCATTTTTAATCTTTCCTCCTCATAACTCTGTTTGAGCAGTTTCTACGTAAGGAGCACACTCCTGTATATGAAGTCCTTATAGTGTGAACATGCACGAGCATAACGTATCAACTGAGATATGTAAACACCATACAATGGGGCAGAAGGTATGTTGCTGCTGAGAAATGGGAAATTGATAATTGGGACTCGGCTTCATTTCAAGTTCACTGGGATATATGAGATGTAAGTACTGACTGAAATATGGGTTATCAATATATCTGAAAGTAAAATTAAAGAATTTCGCGAGGTGCTTTTTCTTTTTGTCTTTTAGAAGGCTCTGAATGAATTCTGCTTCATACGAGTACAAAAATAAATCGGCCAGTAGGGGTGCACAATTAGTACCCATTGGAATACCGACTGTCTGTTGAAATATCAATCTTCAAAACTCAACAAATATATTGTCGATCAAAAGTCCAGCATTTTGATAATATCATCTTCAGTATATTTTCAGTGTGGTTCTTCACAAAATAAGAATTATTATAACCCAAAACAAGAAATTTATATCTACGATTCCCATTTTTATAGAAAAAGCTCTGTTTGATGAGATGGTGAAGTCGATCTTTCAACTGAGCATGGGTAATAGTAGTGTAAAGCGTAGAAAAATCAAAAGTTTTAATGTTGCTGCAAAATTGCAGAGATTGTGATGTAAGATTTAGCAGTAGATCTTCAGAATTTTTAAGAATCCACATCAGATTGACCCCACTGGTTGAATATATTTCATCACAAAATTTTGAAGGCCATCTTTTACTGTAGAAAGAATAGTAGTCAGCACTTTAGAAAGATGTTAAGTTGAACATCTTGATGATCCAGCTATGTATCGTTCTTTATAAGGAGTTTTGTGAAATTTTGGTATCCAGTATAATGACGGTAGATTTTCTTCGTTTTCTTTGATGTTAATGCCAAAAGAAAGAAGGACGGATTTGTGATTTTGTAAAGTTTTATCCTTTGTAAATGATGTTAAAGAATATGTAGGATTACCAGTTTTACTGTTTATTTCGAGCTCTTTTATGAGACATTCCAAGTAATGGTTTTTACATATGAAGACAATATTATTTGAGGATTTATCTGCTGGAACAACGACATATTTGTTATGCAAAGAGGATAGAACATCCACAACCTCTGGGTTCTTGAATTGGTTAGAAACCCTTGTGCTCATAGTACATCGTAGTTTCTGAATGCGTTTCTGAATGCATGATCGAATAGCTTTGATCCATTCAGACAAAGTGTCCAGTTCTGGTTCACCAGGCTCGCCTTTTACTCATTTTCTGGCATAGTCTTCAACTGCATCCATCAGTAACCTGAAGTTCTTTTTTCAGTTGATGGGCTGGGGAATTCTATATTTTTGTTCCTTGGCTAACAACTCTCTTAGTTGTTCATTCGTTACGATGCCAAGGTCGCCAGTAATAACATGACCAGTTGGACTATAATTGTGTTTTGACGATGCACATGAGCAATCCGGAGGTTTGAATTTCACATCTTTGATGTTAAAGGCATCTAAAACCCTCTTGTGGTTGAAAATGAAACGCTGCTCCTTTGTTTTTTTTTTGATATTTTGTGTCATGAATTGATACACCATATCCTCTCTTTTGCATTAATTTATTTATGCCACCCTTTGTAGCAACGATACAATGGACACCAAAATCCTATAAATATTTAATTTTCTAAATAAACAAAATGCATTTAGCTTTTACACTAAGTCCAAACATGACTTAAAACCTTTTCAGTTTTACAAGGTTAGTCTTTACTCAGAATAAAACTTGTGATGTTGACACGGCCATATTTGACAAAATGTTATGACGAACCTTTATATTTGATTTTCGTACATTTTTGAAGGTTCAAATATAATTCAGTTTAAGATATCTGCTTACCTTCTGCTTCAGCTATATAACCATCATATATTTGTTTACTGCATTCTTTCAACTTAATTTGTACAGACATGATGTCAGGATTAAAGCTCATGTTGTGATTCAGCTCTTTGTAATTCAAATTTCCTAAGAATGAGAACATTATTGAATATAATGTATAATTTAATTTAGAATGTTGGTCATACGTCAAGACAAAAAATCTCAAATGCATAATAATTGAACATGGAAAGCCATAATTAAAATCCGTTCGATTAAAATCATTTTTTAATTTGAGAAAGTTGGAGGTTTCTACTTAAAGTTAATCAAAGAATAAACATTTTTATGACTGTTGTTGATTTGATAGCATGTTTGCATGTATAGCTATCAAGACCGGCACCGCCTGGATAAAACGTATCCGCGTAATAGCACAACGGTAAACCGTCGTTAAGAAAACAGGTAAAATAACAGTTTAATCCTCTGAAATAATAGGACTGGTAAACTAGCAGCCAACCTACGAAACATGATCGATACACGAAAACAGGACCAGTTTGCTGCATTTCTGTCTAGAAATACTGTCAAGATTGAAAACTTCCAACTTTTAACAGTTAAATTGCACCTTGGAAAATTCTAAATTCGAATATATATATATGAGCACGTTATATAAGAGAAACAGTTAATTCTGTCACATATCTTTTTTAACACACAGAAACTGACAATGAGGGTCAGTTTAAAACAAAACTTTACGACTAAAGGGATGATTAAAGCTTCTCAAGTGTGAACTTTCCATTCTATATCGAGGTTGTGAATTCGAATCCCGCACGGGGAGGTGCACTCGACTCCAATTATAATTGACTAGTATTGTCATTTTTCCTACCGATGGTCGCTGATTCTTTCCGGGCACTCCGGCTTCCTCCGCCAATATAAACTGACCGCCACGGAATAGCAAACAATTGTTGAAAGTGGCATTAATCACCAATCAATCAATTCCTATGAAGCAACATTCCATCATTACCTGCATACGGTGTATATGTCTTTCAGTTTATTAGATATTCCAAGGTTTGTATTTTCTATCATGGTTTCCTTGATAGAGGGTTGCTCCTCACAAGGAAGCTATTAAACAAAGAGTTCCAAATGGTGAAGTTGAACCATCCTTTCGTGAATTTCACGAATGCGATCACGAGTTGGTTGGCCATTATTGAATACCTGTTTCACAGACGGATATGTTCCAATTGTCGTAACCACAATCCCGTCCTCTTTTCCCCGACTGTAACCTACAGAATTAGACGGGTGTCACATGTTGAGCAGAATCTGCTCACCCTTCGGGAGCACCTGAGATAACCCCGGGTTTCAGCGGGGTTCGTGTTAAAAAAATGCATGTGTAACCATTAATTCAATGTTACAGATATGATTTTTCAACTTCAGTATTGATATTCCACTTAAGAAAGTATATGTGTGTGTGTGTTTAATACATAATTATGCACCTTAATATTTTTATCTTATTAATTGTTTGTCCTACAAATACGCCATAAATGTTTTATGGTGATAATACATAATGTTCAGACTTCCATGAATATTGTTTACTCAAAAACAATATTGTACTCACTGTTCATGTAAACAGACATGTTGATGGAAGCTGTTGGGAGATCTGAAGATAGCCATGCTCTTGCCTTTACTTTTCCCTTAAAGTATGGTCCTCGTAAATTAATATTTGCTGGTCCTTGGTATAATCCATAAGAGCCTATTGAATGTACAACATAAAACACATAGATAAATTTCTTTTCGTTACAAGGCATTACGAGTACCGTTATGCGTAGTAATTTGCACGGGTGGATTCACCCGTGCATGCTAAGCGGCAATCTTAATCATTCGAAGGTTTGCATTCAACCAGTCTAGAGGTTTTATAATTCAATTTCTGCTAAGGTCTGCTTGACTTCCTTTTCCTTCAAGTCTGACGAGGAAATCCAAAGTCCTCCTTAACGTGCATCTGCAAGAAGTCATCATAGGAGTGAAGTTGATAGTCCTACAAACAACCCTACAGCTGATGCTTTCTGGTTGTTTTCCAAACATTTAGACAACGCCTTAGAAAAACAGAAAAAGGAGATCTTCACAGTATTTGAAGCAAAAATTCTAGCCTTAAACCAACTTGCCTGACTTCAAATTCAAATTTGCTAGTAATAAAAAGCAGTGCGAATTCAACGATCAAGTGTCCAAGGACATTGACATATTGAAAACCGCCATTTCGTCAGATAATCGTGACTTTGCCCTTAAAACTGTTGAAAAAGTCCAACAAGATATTGCTGCTCGCAACAAAACTGTCAAGATTGGTGACAAGCATAGTTGGGACACCGTCAGCGAGTATGAAGGTAATCCTCTTGCTGTTAATTCTGAAGATGAGCGCCGTCTACGAAAGGCCCAAACCAGGGCTATACGTAAAAGAAAGGCAGTCGCACCCAAAGACTTATCGAAGAAATTCGCAGCTGACAAACTTTTTCGTGTCTTTAGCGAATACCTGAAACAAGAAGTTATACCAATAGTGCACAAACAACACCCATATATAATGGTCCAAGATCCAGCACCGCAAACTTCAGAGCCAGGAAAGGACCATCTCCTGAAGACATCTGCTACTACTGTTGTGCCACAGGACACTGGTCGTCTAACTGTCCCGAAATAGCTAACAAGTCCAACAACACCAGTAGTTCCAAATGAGGTATTATCTTTGATTGACTTTAATTTATGTTTAGATACATACTAGTATGAGAACGAGCCAATACAAGTTTATGATATAAACGGTCGATTATAATATAGTTTACAACTTTTATTGGCTGATAGTTTAAAAAATTTAGTTTTACCTATACTTGAATCTGGTTATTTTTTTAAAATTTACCGATACACCTCCTTCTGTATCTTTGAATAACAATAGATCTGCTTTTGAACACCAAGATTTTGTTAAACGTGCAATCGCAGATTTTGTTAAACGTGCAATCGCCGATTTTGTTAAACGAGAGTCGCTAAGGAAGTTAGCACTGGCCCTTTTGTTGTTAATACTTTATCGGCGTCGGTAAACTGGTCTGGCAAGGCAAGGCTGATTCTTGACCTTAGACATGTTAATCAATACGAAGTGTTATCTAAATTTAAATATGAGGGTGTAAAAGAGGCCAAAACGTATGCAGCAAATAAAAGAATTTGCATTTAATTTTGATTTGAGACACGGGTACCGTCATATAGATATGCATATTGAATCACAAAATTTTCTTGGGTTTTTCATGGAAAAGTGGCAGTAAAGTTACATTTTACACGTTTACAGCTTTACCCTTTTGGCTGAGCTCAGCTTGTTATATTTTCACTAAAATGGTACCCCTTCTAGTAAAATATTGGCGTAGTAAAGGATTCAAAATTATAGTATATCTAGATGATGGACTCGGATTTGAATATACTGAAGAATTATGTTTAAAAGTGTCTAAAGAAGTATTGTCAGATTTATTGTCTGCTGGTTTCTTGCCAAATTATGAAAGTGTGTGGAAGCCACAAAAAAACTTTAGATTGGCTTGGTTTTGTATAGGATTTACATAGGGGTATTTTACGCGTACCCGAAAAGAAAATGTTGAATATTTGAATTTTATTGCTTTAGTTCTTATAAATCCTTGTAATGTGACTTCGAGGAAAGTTGCAGCGGTAATTGGTAAAATCATTGCATTATCACCCGCACTAGGTAGTATATGTAGAATTATGACAAGAGATTTACATCACCTAGTAGACGAGCGATCCTCTTGGGACTCTATAGTTAAGTTAGATCACATGTCCATTAAAGAGTTAGAATTTTGGCATTCTTCACTAAAATCTTTACCTAATTGCGTGTTAGCACCAATTCAGAGACTTCCCGAGAGGCTAGCTTATACTGATGCAAGTTCATATGCGGGCGCCGGCTATATTGTGCATTTTTCTGATCAAATTGCGCATCAGATGTGGACAAATGAAGAAAAGCTAAAAAGTTCCACTTGGAGAGAACCTAATTAAGGGAGTGATTTTGACTTTCAAAAATTTTCCGGATCACTTTAAAAATAAATTTGTAAAACTATTCACCGATAACCAAAATGTAGCTCACATATCTGAAGTTGGCAGCATGAAACAGGATTTGCACAATCTAGCTATGGAGATTTTTTATTTTTGTATAGAAAACTCGGTGTGTTTGAAAATTGAATGGATACCAAGAACTTTGATTACTACCGCGGATAAGTATAGTAAAATCTTTGATTTTGACGATCGGTCGGTGTTTGACAGAATTTTCCATTACTTTAGTAAAATATGGGGACCTTTTAGCATAAATCGATTTGCTGACAGTAACAATGCTAAACTCCCAAGGTATAATTCAAAGTTCTTTGATCCTTTAACCAAAGGTATCGATGGTTTCACATTTGATTGGTCAAGCGATAATTGGCTCGTGCCACCTGTATCTTTAATATCTCACACTGTTAATCATATTCAATTATGTAAAGCCAAAGGTACATCGGTTATCCCGAAGTGCAAATCGGCAGCTTTTTGGCAGATGCTGGTGTCTGTTGACACCGGTAAGTTTGTTAGTTTAGTGCAAAATTTTGTTGATAATTACCCTTATATAAGAAAGCCAGATTTTGATTGGTTGATAGCCAGTGTATTTTTCGCATATTCTAATATTTTTTCCTCATTTCAAACGAATTTGCCTGTTTTTCACCACTGCCGGTGAATTTGCCTCAAATACCATGGTATTTGCCATTTTGGATATTCCTTTTTTACCCTCTCGAGCATTTTCCCGCCAAAATTTTTCGGATATGACGTTACATAAAAAAGCGAGCTAACGCGTACTAGAACATGCATAATTCCCGCGGTTCTATGATAATATCCTCTTATCCTCAAAATTATTCATAAATATGTTAATGAATTAGTTTCAATCCAAATCTATTCGGTGTAATTAAACAGATAAATCAAGTTATGGAGGGGTATTTGGGAAAAATACCAGTCTTGGGACCGAATTTCCCTCGCCTAGCGGCTCGGGAAATTTTAGTCCCTTGACTGGAATTTTTCGCAAATAACCCTCCATAACATGATAAATCTGTTCAGTATGAAACCCCTTCTAATTTTTTCAACAGGGGTTCTGTTGAAAATTTGGTTTTCAATGAAAGTAGATTTATTTCTGATGTGCTTATATTAAAACTTGATGCTAAAAAATTTATGAATGAATTTTCAGTGACAATTTCTTTATGCGGACCTTGCTGCACTTTATTTTTATATTGTGGCTGTAGATAGTACAGTGTACATGTGCTTTATATGCGGACCTGGACGCTTGTGTCACGGACCTGGCCGTAATTTTCTGTCCTTGATAGGACATTAATATCTTTCCATTTCTTTTGCAGATCCCTTTGAGTAAGGAATAGAAAGATATCTACAATATCTCGCGCACACCTGGTTTACATAATACCGCTTTTGCAGTTATAGATATGAATAAAAAGAGTAAATCAGATTCCACAAACAAGAAGTACGATTTATATTTTAATAAATTCAAAAAATGGTGCAGAAAGTACAATTTAAAGTTTTTGCCTGCGGATGTATCTACGGTTTCCTTGTATCTCACAGATTTAATACAATCAGCTTGTTCAGTGTCCGTACTTAACTCTAGCTTTTACGAAATTAAGTGGTATCACGAATTGTTTTTATATCCAAACCCTTGTTGTAGTTCACTGTCAAACATTGTCTTAGAAGCGGGAAAAAGGATTCTGGCGAAACCCGTACAAAAGAAAGAACCAATCAAAGCGGATATTATTGTTAAACTATTTAACCTGTATCATGATAAATCTAACCTGTCAAATTGTAGGTTACTTTGTATGCTATTATTGGCTTATGCTGGATTTTTTAGATACAAAGAACTCTCGCATATAAGAATGAGTGATATCAGTTTTCATAATACACACGTTGAAATAAGTATTCACAGTAGCAAGACCGATATTTACAGACAAGGTAGTATAGTTCTGATACCAAGTACGCATATGCCGACTTGCCCTGTTAATCTTTTAAAACATTATTGTGATTTGGCAAGGCTTAAGAGTACATTTGTTTTGTTCTTTCCAGTCCAAAAAAGATACTTTGGTATTGAGTAAAGTAAATAAGCCTTTATCTTACACTAGAGCCAGAGAAATTCTTCTCGAAGCTTTAGTCGCAATATGTTTAGACAAAAAGCAATTTGGTTTGAGTAGTTAACGAAGCGGAGGCGCTACTCAAGCCGCAAACAACTGTGTTTCAGATAGGCTTTTCAAAGTTCATGGTCGTTGGCGATCCGAAAATGCCAAAGACGGATATGTGAAAGACAATATAGTAAAAAAGACTTTCTGTTTCTAAAAACCTTGGCATTTGATATGCATTCTTTTGCCTTTTGGCTCGACTGGATGCTGCAAACCCACATCCTATAGAATATTTGTGTTTTGTGTCATTGATCCTGGTATAGAAAAGAAATGCTTTATGTTCGGTTGAACCGGTGAAAAAGAACATAAATAAATTTCTTTTCGTCACAAGGCATAACGAGTACCGTTATGCGTAGTAATTTGCACGGGTGGATTCACCCGTGCATGCTAAACGGGAATTTAATCATTCGACGGTTTGCATTCAACTAGTCTAGACGTTTATAATTTAATTCCTTCTAAGGTGTGTTTGACTTTTTTATTTGTTGAAGAAAAAAAAAACAATTTTGTTTTATGTGAACTGTTTTTCACACGTATACGACTATTCTTTTAGAATTGTACGATTTAATAGATGCACATGTACACTGCCTGATTTACAGTATTTATTCCTTTTTTTTTTCCCATTCATATAGTTGTGAATTGTTTCTAATATTTTGTAATTGTATTTTGTAAATAATTGTATATTTTGGAGATTGTGCAGGCTATTGATCATACTTCTAGTGAAGAGAATGTGATAAGGACTGTTTTTGGCGTAACACCTGCCATTTTAAATTTTTGTTTACATGTTGTTATTATGTTTTGATTGTATCCCATTGAATATTTGTGTTTTGTGTCATTGAGCCTTGTATAGAAAAGAAATGCTTTATATTCGGTTGAACCCGTGAAAAAGAACATAATAGACTTTTTCGTTATTGTTTTTGATCGTTTTCAGAGACAAACATAATAGGATCTCAAAGCAATGAAATGGAAGTCCTGTAGATTATATTGTATAGATAGAATACGATCAGATGTGTCCTTGACGGCCAAGTCATACCACTCAACTTGATTATGGTATTGTCGTATGCTGTTAATGTGAAATTAACATTCCTGCGAAACCCTTTCAACAACCGAGATAAAATTATAAGAAATATTTTTAAGAAATACTTTTTCCTTTTGACGAAAAAAATAAATTTCGAGGCAAAAAGAATAATATGAAAATAATGAGACATGGTATGATTGCTAATAAGACAACTATCCACCAATACCCAAAGGACAAGGACGTGAAACGAATGCATTGTTATCTCCTTAGGCGCACAGAGTTTAGAAAACTGATCGGCTTTGAGTCAGAGTTATGCATAGAGTAAGATCCCAAACATAAAGCAATACGCACAGTAAAACTCAGTTTAAAAGAGTTCCGATTCCGATGTCAGAATAGGTAACAGAAGAAACTATGCAAAATGACAATGCTCAACATAAATTAACAAAGGACTAAGAACTAAGAACTCAATTAAACTAATCGAAAGAGTATGTCTTCATCATATGAAAATCAAGCACAATCCCTCCCGTTAGGAGTTAAGTGTTATCATAAAATATACGAAAAGAACATAAAGTTTGTTTTTGATCTAGACGGGTTCAAGTTAACAAACTTAACACTCGAGGCGTGCTTACTATCACCAACGGTCCAATTCGGAATGAAACGAGAAACTAATTACATGAATAAACGACGAAATCACTAGTTGAAAGAGGTAAGAACTGTAAGTATCTGTTTGAAAATAACATAATTGTGCCTAGATTTTCAATATTTACTGCGGTTAATTATGTTACCTGTATAAGCAAGTCCTCCGGCAGAATTTTGATTATTTCGCACAGGAAAAGTCACAATTATTTCATTCTGATTGTAAATGTAAACTGCTCCACCGTAAGGTATGTTTGAATCGTCATCTCTTTGCGAGGATCTTGAGGCAGTGAAAATATAATCGGTGTTGTTATGTCTAATTTTAACCTGAACATCCACTTTTACAGGGTAGTCTTGTAGATTATGTTGTATGGATTGAATACGATCGACTTGGGCGGCTACGTCATACCATGGACTTTCAAAACTAGGTTTTGATATTGTGTTTCGCTGTTCTGTGGCTTAAAAACAGAAACAAAAATCATAAATTCCAGGTCTTTTGTCTTTGATTTTTGTTCGTTTTTAAATATAGTATTGTACTTTTCTGACTTTAAGTAAGGTGCGAAAAATTCTTGTTCAGTAAAATGTTAAATATAAAAAGTGCATTGCAAGATTTCTGGTAAATTTGCAGACTACTTCTAGTAATCGAGAGTTCAGAGAGCTACTCTGTTCAACAAGCGAAACATTTATATCCTTCTCATATCCATCGTTGTGACTGCCATTTTCGAAAGAAATTGTTTATTTGGTGCGGTTTTATAGTTAGACTTGATGGACATTCAGATACAATGTAAAATAACAAAAATACCGAACCCCAAAGAAAATTCAAAACGGAAAGTCCTTTATCAAATGGCAAAATCAAAAGCTCAAACATAAAAAACGAATGTAAAACAACTGTCATATTCCTGACTTGGTACAGACATTTCCATATGAAGAAAATGGTGGATAAAACCTGGTTTTATAGCTAGCTTAACCTCTCATTTGTATGATAGTCGCGTTGTATAAGGCTACTAATACTAAATGCAGGAAGCTTATGCTGTTTCCGGACATCTTATTCACTTTAAAGTTCACATGGCATTAAAGGCTATATGAGCTATTGCCATTACTTGGCTTACGTCGCCGTCGTAAACTTTAAAAAAAATATTTTGAAACTACTTCGCCAAATATTACCTAACTTTATTTGTACGTTACTCTTTAAGGGAATCTTGTTAAAAAAATCTTAGGATTCAATCTACCAATAAACATGGCATCTGTTACTAAAAATAGAACATAGGGGTAAAATGCAGTTTTTGGTTAATATCTCATTAATTAAAGCATTTAGTGCAAAATAGATAGAAAAAGAATTGACCAGCAGGTCAAGATCTAGCTGTTTACATATAATCATAAAAATCCGATAACTAATTTTGCGTTTTGAGTAATTGCCCCTGAAATGTCAATTATTAGAAAAGTTCTCTCAAAGCCAAAAACAGTTAGAGCACAACTGACGAGGTGACAAGAGTAATCGTTATTTCTTATAGATCACAAAAATCAGACAACCTATTTACATATAATTGCCCCTGAAGTGTCAATTTTTGCTAATTTTCGAAGATTTTGGTTATTATCTTCAATACTATAACAGACAGAAAGAAATTTTAAACAGTAAACTTGACAAGAACAATAAGGTCTACAAAAAAGGGATTTGGCAGAAATTGTCAATTGACCCATTGAAGGATTTAATGCCTTTGAATGTTGCTCTTTATTCTTATATTGAAATATTTGCGGAAAATATAGTAGATAAAGAGAATTTTTCAGTAGTAAAAATGTTCAGCAAAATAAAATCTACAATTAAATCAGCATAGAAGAAATCGTCAAATGATGCGTCCGAAGCACTTTTCTGGATTTATCCTCGTCTCATGGGTTTTCGTGCTTTTAAGAATGCATTGTGACATCACAATTTCCATTTAAAAAGCAGACATAGTGCGAATTCATATGACGTACGAAAACATATGATCTTACCATATCTTCATCAGAGATGCTCAATGTCGAATATTTAAAAGTTAAGGATGCATAAGAACCTAAACAGTTTATGAGGTACATGACCAAAAAGACCAACAAATTCTAGCAAAATCCATATATTATCAACTTTGCCTGAGGGAGTTGAAACCTTCGTTTCTTAATAATTTATAAATTTATAAACAGACATTTTAAGAAAGTTATATATAAGTCATGTCAATACCAACGTACTGACTACTGAGCTGTTGATACCCATGTGGACTGATAGTCCAACAGCAGCGGAATCGAACCAGTGATGCAAAAAACTAAGAAAAAAAAACATATTATAAATTTCATGCGTCTGAAGAATTTTTCTGGATTAGCCTTCATCGGGAATTTCTATGCTTATTCCTATATTTTGCCTTTTCTTTTTTTTTTTTTAAAGATATACAAGTTACAAAATTGCCACAAAATAAGATACACAAATTAACAAACATAACTGATTGCAATAAAGGTGAGATAGATATCAAAATAGCATATTTTTACCAGGTGAGCGATTCAGACTGTTATGAGCCTTTATTCATATCAAATCTTAGTAATCGGGAATGATTCACCCTTACGTCTCAAGTAAGAAATATCAAAATGGAAGATAATTTATTTGGAATACCTGTCGAGTTTAGATGCAACATTTTATGAGGCTTTGCGGGTTGACCATTTATCAATCTATTAAAAGTCTCTTAGTGACTGAGTTAGATAATGTCAAACCGAAGATAAATGATAATAAAAACTGTTCTTTTTCTCCTTAGTGTGAAATTCTTAAATTAAAATCACAGTGACTTACTTTTATAATACAAATAAGCGCATACAAAATCATTTTTTCCCAAAACTGATATGCTATGATATAAATTGCCTAACAAACAAGTGTGTCATTGTGTTGCTATTTCTTTCTTTTTTTATTTTACTAATTGCCACATTTGGTCTTTTTTTTGCAAAAAAATACTAATATTAACTTGAAACTTCTGCTGGTGGACTATCAGTCCCTGAGGGTATCATCAGCTCAGTAGTCAGAAATTAAGGTTTCAACTCCCACATGCAAAGTTGGCCTTAGATAGATTTGGCTACTTTTTTAATGTCCTTTTTGGTTTATAGCTCTTCAACGTTTTCCGTCCTTATACATCCTTGGCTTTCTAATATTCGGTTTTGAGCGTTCCTGCTGAAGGTAAATACAGAAAAGCGCTTCGGATGCATGAAATTTATAACGTGTTGTTTTCATTTTTTGAAGGTCCATTTACAGTAAAGTAGAAAATAAAAATAAAAAGGGTTGAAATCTGAAGACAATATTTTTCACAGTGTTGAGATCTACAACTTATGTATAAATTTTGTATTCTTGTCTTTCATTTTTTCTTATGTGCTTTGCCTATAGAGTGTCTATATACCATTTGTTTTTCTTTGTAAATATAGTTATTTGTTTTTATGGTAATTAAGATTGTAACACAATGTTGACTGTTGTACCTCAATTTTTGACATGTTTACCTATTATGTCTGTTTGTTTTGCTCACAAATTTTTGTCAATATAATGGAATTCTATGCAACTGTCATAAATTAGAAGTTTAGCTAGCTATAAAACTCGGTTTTAATCCTCCAATTTCTACATAAGGAAATGCCTGTACCAAGTCAGGAATATGACCGTTGTTTTCCATTCGTTTGATGTGTTAGAGCTTTTGATTTTGCCATTTGATCAAGGACTTTCTGTTTTGAATTTTCCGTGGAGTTCGGTATTTTTGTTATTTTACTTTTTTCCAGATTTTTATATTTCAGAAGGGCATGCAACTGTTTGGCAGTTTTGAAACCACGATGTCTAATTGTTCGGTATTAATCATAATAAGTTGGCATACTTAAAGACCTTTTTGCTGTTAGAAGTCACTGACAGTTCATCTTCTGTGGGGGCATGATTGGTTTTCCTCATAGAACAAACATTTTATTCGACTTTAATCAAAAACAAAAAACATTATGGCATAACGTACCGGAAAAAAGGAACAATTTGAAACTCAATGTAGAAATGCTGTTTGTTTTTCATAATTTTCGATGCACCTATTTTTCTTTACTTTCCGTCTGAAACCAACTATAAATTGATTCAAAAAGATTTTAATTGAAACCATTTCTTTAAAACACATGCCTCCCCAAAAAAAGATGAACGGTCGCTACCCAAGTGCAGTTGTATCACTAATAATTGCATGGAGAGCAGCTACGACATACGTTTCGTAAAATTCCCAATAAATTTCGTTTCGACAATATACATTGATACAGATCTTTCTCAAAACCCTGGCTTTGCCAACAATTGAAAAAAATCTATACAGCCCCATTCCTACAGTATCAAGCAGTTACTGCTTGATATTTTAATTTGAGGATTATGATTTATTAATTAGTTGAGATTTAACTTTGAACTAGTTTCAAGTTACTACAGTACTCTCAGATCGGATCTATGTGCCGTGCTGTATTTTTTGGCTTTTATATTTGTCTACTTATGTGAGTCAAGCCCTCTCCAACTGGCTTTTACAATTTGCTCATATGTTGTGTTGTGAAATAGCAGAGTTTATATCCACATATCATCGTAAATATAGCTATAGAATTGCCAGTTAAAAAAACAACGTTCATCCATTTATCAACACTTACCGTATACTAATGGAGCCAAGGAAAGGAACAGCAAATATAAAATGCCTATCATTGTCCACACGAACACTTATTAATATACATATGTATGTGTGTGCATATAAAATGTATGTGTGGTTAATGTCAATAGAAACCCATTTAAACATTCCTTTTGCAAAGATTGATATTTTTAAAAAACACAAGTGACTTTAAAATTACACGAAAAACCTATCCAATTAAAGATTTTGCTATTCAATGTACTTTAAATTGTTCAATATATCTCGGTTTTTCCTATGCATATTTCTTTCCCATTATTTAGTTTTAACCTGTTTTAAGGGAACAACATTGGTATTCGAATCTCACAGTCCTTCCAATCACCTTTCGAGATATCTCCAATCCTCTGACCTCCAAACTATAGATTATTTACCAGATAAATCATATAACTGCCTCTTCCCCACAAGACAAGATCAGATCAGATATTCCATATCAATAGGGTTGTTACTAAATAACAAAAATATGCAATAACAATACAAACATGTAACATTGACAAATTTGTTTGTTTGTTTCTTCTTTTTAATGCATGACATGCCTCCTCTCATTTTAGCAATTGAAATTATAATTATTTTAATTGGAACAGTGATAAAAGGAGAAACAACAAAAAGTGTTGCGATTTAGAGCCTGTCATATGATAGAATTGTATGGCCACGAGCTATTATATTGTTGATTGTATGTTGACTGCTAGATATTATGTTTTATGGTTGTTTTGTGTTTTATAGACGAATATCCATATCGCCATTATTTCATTTCTATGTAGGAACAGAAGAAAACATATCATCTTTGAACACCGCATTTAACAATTTTCTTGAACAGTAATGCTGATTGGTAATTTTTAAATGAATCTCAAGAAAATTATTGAAATGCTTTCACACATTCAAACCTGAAAATCTTCTCTAGACAATGGTATTTAACCATGTTTAACAAAAATCATGTCAATTCTAATTGAACTGGCATTATATTTTGTAAGATTATACTAGAGGAACGAACAACATAATTTATGAACCCTGTCGGTTAAACACTCTAAACCTCCAGAATACTTCCATATAGAATCTCTGTAAAAATCTTGAAAATAAAATTATTTTACCACATTACCCGTTGTATACCAGGAAATAGAAAAACAAGTTCTTGGTCATATTTTGGGGGTCTTATATTTATATATTTGCAGTATGCGTTCAATCATACAAATATTGATTTTTTTTATTGGCTGTCAGACAAATTACCTGATTATGTCATATGTTATGTAAATCCAACCTAAGAATAGAAGTATTAGCTGTACACACCTAATTGATTTTTACATTGTGTATGTACTTATACCAGGTACATGTACTTGTGGCAGAGTTTATTGTCTGAAAAAAATTATATATTGTCAATATGAATTAGAATCATGCAACGACAAATTGTTATCCTAAAACATAATCATTGATGGTGCCATTGATGAAAACAATTTATCAAACACATATTCATTATCCGTAGTCTTTAGTGATCGATCTAAACTTGGAGTCAACGTGAAAAGGGCGAACGGACTCAGATCCGTATCCTCAACTGAACATGTTTTTGTACAGTGGGTTTTTATCTTATTAAGAGTAGAAAACAAAAATTCTACCTCTGACGGACTCCCAATAATTCCATGCATAAATATATTAAGCCTGTACTGAAGTGCAGAAATCAAAAACTCTGCCTCTGAAGGTCTCCGAATGATGCCATGCTATATATAATGGACTTGTACTGAAGTGTTACAGTAATTAGTAATGCAAAATTTAAGAAAGTTAACGTTAATCCTCTCTTCTTCCTCATGATTTTTCTGTCAACCTTTACCCTCACATTATTTCGATACATCTTGGACCTTATGATGATTGAGCATACAAGACGCAATCAAAATATGATTATTATCTTAATTGAAAGCATAAATTTTTCGTCAAAGGGATACAGATTCATGGAAGTTATATGGTTAATCTCCAGCAATAGGTCATAAGATGCATTTATGAATTTCTGGATAAGGCAACTAGGTACTCCAATGTCATATGGTTGCAATGATAACATCAAAGGAGTAAGAAACTTGTCAAGTCCAGCCTGCAGTGATGTCAATGTAATGAGCTAAATTAATACTACTTTAAGACACCAACGTAGTCATGGGCAAAAACATAACCATCGGCCCAATGTAAAAAAAAAGTCATCCAAATCTAGATCGCCCTCCGGGAGCTTTGATGAACTTTTTTCACATCTTCATCATCCGCTAGGGTTACATTACATTAGAACTATTCTTTTTTCACTGCCTGTTAAATTTCTAAAATGTCTGCGAGATTATGTACTTGACAAGGGATAATTAAGTACATAAATACATTTTCTCCAATATACAGACTGGTCAGTTTAATTTGTGATGTAGCTCTTTTCCGTCTTTTTAAACCAGTAAGATCGGAACCTTTACATGACGAAAAGAGGACATCCCTTCCAGTTCAGTTTACTAAAAAAGGAATTGATGCTATCAACATCAGCAACGTTCTTCATCACAAAGAGGTAACATATAAAATTCCACTTTTTTTAGTCTGTTCCTATTGTATCCTACAGTTACACCAAAATCATTGCACCTAAAGTATTTAACTATACGCAAGCATTGCAGGACCTTGATTTAGAAGAATACCTAAAAAAAACCTTTGACATGGGACTGTTCCCACTATCCTTATATTTACACCCCCTCTGGCCATGCTATTACTTGAGATCTAAACATAATTCTCCGAAAGGTGATATCTCATGGTTCTAAGTTCAGAGAACCCCAACACATCAATTGGAACCATAACTTCAATATAATTATGGATTCCACTGAGGACTACGCCAGAGCATGGGCTAAACGAGACGAAGTTGAACTGGACACTTTGTCAGAATGTGTCAAAACAATCAGGTATCTGATAAAACGTTGAAAAACGGTGTGAATGATTGACCAAAGTCCGTTTTCAGAGAAGAAGAAGCTGTGAAATGTCTATCATCTCTTCACACTAAATAACATTGTCTTTGTATGTAAATCGTACTACTACGAGCGTCTTGTAAAAGAATTAGGAATAAATGAGCACTCAGGTAATCCCACATAGAAAAACATATTATTTGACAAGGATGAGATTTTGGCGAATCATAAGTCCTCCACGGCTTCAATGAACATTACATTGAACAGCAAATCTGAGGACTTACCTTGTTTGTATTGGATACCTAAGCTTCACAAAATTCCGTACAAACAACAGTACATTGGCAGCTCGTCTGCATGTTCTACAAAGGAATTGTCCTTTAGATTGACAAAAATTCTGTCCGCAGTGAAAGAGGGTCTTCAGAAATGCTGTGAAACTGTTGACTCGCGTAGTGGTGTTAACCATATGTGGATTCTAAAAAAGCTCTAAAGAACTTCTGGATAATTTTAAATCTCGATCTTTCTCTAAAATTAATTCTATGAAAACTTTTGATTGTTCAACCCTGTATACCACCATTTCCAATGTGAAATTGAAAAATCTTCTAAAGGATATAATCCACAATGCCTTTCAATATAAAAATGGTAGCATACGCTATAAATTTATAACTGTTGGATATCATACGGCACATTTTGTTAATAGTGAACAAAAAGGTAAAACATGCTACACCGAAGAACAAGAGATCAGTATGCTGGAGTTTCTTATTGACAACATATTTGTTGAATTTGGAAGTAGACTTTTTCAACAAATTGTCGGCATTCCTATGGGAATGAACTGTGCGCCTCTCCGACCTCATCAGATTTTCATATGAACCTTCAGACACTTGTCAAAAACAGGAAGATCAAAGAAGCCAGATCACTTAATTTCATGTTCTTTCCATTAACAATCCAAACTTTTCTGATTGGGTTCCATTAATATATCCTCCGGAACTAGAAATTAAAGAAACAACAGACACGGCTTCCTCTGCCACTCTTTTAGACTTATACCTCGAATTTGACATAAGCGGTCATCTCAGTACAAGCATCTATGACAAACGAGATTTTCAAATTAACAATTTCCCCTACCTTAGTAGCAATATATCAACTTCGCCTGCATATGGGATATACATCTTCCAACTCATTCGGTATTCAAGAGTTTGCAGCTGCTACTCAGACTTTATAAAATGTCACCAGTGTCTGAGCAGAAAGTTGATGAACCAGGGTCATGTCAAAGAACGTCTCGTCCTTTTTCTAAAAAAGTTCATCGGAAGATACCAAGACCTTGTTGCTAAATATTCCGTTTTTTCTCCACTAAGTATAGATTCTAGATACTGACGTTGTTTATCATCTTAACTACGTGTTATAGTTTTCTTTTATTTGTCTTTGTAAATTATTAATCTTTACTGTTTAGTCCATTTTTGGTTATATCCTGTTGGCGTGGCTCGGTACTTATACATCCGGCCATTGTGTTATTGAGGTCAATTTTGTATTCCTATCTTTCATTTTCGTTATGTGCTTTGTCAGTATGGCATTTCGTTTTTCTTTGTTGACATATTTGTTTGTTTTATAGTGATTAAGATTATAACACAGTGTTGACTGCTGAACTCCTTTTTTTAACATGTTTTCCCATTTTGTCTGATTTTGCCATTTGATAAGTGACTTTCCATTTTGAATTTTCCTTGGAGTTCGATATTTTTGTTATTTTACTTTTTGTTGATATGACAAACTCGGACCAAAAACAAGTCGACCCCAAGACAACTAGGATATGCTTGGATACAACTCGGTCCAGATTGAAAGACAACTCCAGCCACTATAATAAAGATCACACGAATCACTTTTTAACACATTGTAAACCAGATGGAAAGACTACTCTGCCAATTTTGTATAACTGAATAAAGGAAGTGATCTAGACGGATGCCAAACTCCGTACAGTTATCGTTTCCGTTCCGGAACTTTTTTCCTTTACTCCATCAATCACTGCCACCGGCTTTCAAAATTCGTTCCAAAATTTGGAACGAATATCTACGCAAGTAAATTTCCTCAGAAACATTAGTTACCGGCTTGAAAAACGTTATTTTTATCTTGTCCTTCCATAATTTATACAACTTTTCATAGTCCTGTAAAATGAGCCTTAAATTTACGTACAATGACAGGACCTTTTTTTTGCGTGTGTATCTTTTGAGCGTTTTCTACCCCAATCCCGCCAATTAATAGAAATAATGGACCGAAAGGAGATAGATAGCAAAGTAAACTGTATTTTTGGTGTGAGCCCAAAAGAAAAACAAGGGGAAGCACTACAGCATTTGCTGCATGAAGGAACAGATGATTTACTTTTAAATTTGCCGGTTGGCTATGGGAAAAGCTTGGTGTACCAAGCAGCCCCCTTTCTTCAAGCTGCATCATGCTCCTTGGTCATTGCACCTTTGAATATAATCCAAAATGAACAGCTCTCAAACTTAAATTTACGGTAACAGTGTCCTTCATGGTTATATATCAGTTACATTATTCTCATTACGTTATACTAGAGGCAAAAGGGTATCTTGACATATTTTGGGTAGTCTATACAGACGTCTGTTTGGGGTTAAAAAAAAAACTCTTAGGCCTGCATGAAAATTCCTACATATTTATATTTTCGTTGGAAATTTATAACTCATTTATATATGTCACGGCTAAAAGTGCAATCTGTACCGTGGCACGTCTACATACATGTACCTTGAGGTAAAAAGACCCCCCTAATAATGGCAAAAACGTATATTATCTGGATCTGGCCTGGCCTTTTATAGCATTTTTTAATAGTATAGTCTACTACAGTATGAATTAAAGGGTTAGTGTCGACAGTGAGACGCAGTCTTGAGGCTTGAGCATATCACAGTTGTCATGGTTTTGTATTTGCATTTTATTGGAACTTCTCATTTTATTGGAACTTCTAATGCTTACTTGCCCTTCTTTATGTTCATTAAAATGTAATGCACTCTCTCAGTTGCAAAATATTTTACCAACAAGCATCAAAGCCATCATTTTTACAATTACTTGAAATACAAAATTTTAAGCATTTGCTCAAAAACCTGTTGATTTTAATCCTCACTGCCTAAGTGATATTGATATTATACATGTTCGATTTTAATCAGCAATCTTTAATCTTCAAACATGCAAGCATTCATTCCCTAGTTTGTTCGACATTGGGCAAAGGCCAGTAAACATTGGTTTGGTCCAGTTACCCTTCCGGAGCACCAGTTTTTGTGGGGTTCATGTTGCTTAGTCTTTAGTTTTCTATGTTGTTTTTTGTGTACTATTGTTTGTCTTTTTCTTTTTTAGCCATCGCGTTGTCAGTTTATTTTCGATTTATGAATTTGAATGTCCATCTGGAATCTTTCGCCCCTGTTTTTTAAGTGATTTGCATTTCTGGACCAAATGACCAGTAAACATTTTGAATTTTGTCCAAATCATGCATGTGTAAATGTCCTGTATACAGGAGTCTGGTCCAGTTATTTGTTAAGAATAATGGTTTACTGGACCAAATGCCCAGTTGATTTCTCAAAGCCTTGGGAACCACTGTGTAAGGGGTCAATCTTAAGATTTAAACCAACAGGTTTATGAAGAAATACTAAAAATTAGTGTAGAGTAGTATGCGGATCGGAGCTGGAACTGCCGGGGAGTTTGGACGGATGCCATAGGCGAGAAGAATCATTCCTCCCAGGGCACAGAGGATGTCCCCGGGTTTCTGGTATGATCGTCATCTGTTGCTCAGTCTTTAGTTTTTAGAAATAGTTTTTGTTTTCTTTTTTTAGAGCCCCTTCAGTGTTAACCGCCTCTTTTTTTATTATAATTATTGATACCTCTAACAAATTTTGAATCCTGTTTTGATGTTTTAACTGCTGTTGTTTGCCCAAAAGTTGAGAGCCCTAGATAATATGCATATATATCAAAAGTATCTGGAAATATAAGCATGATTTCCATACCGTTTTCATCATTATTAAAGAAGTATATCTAGTACCATTATTATAAGTTTCTTCTAATATGTAAAGGCATACGATACAGTAGCAGGGGCAGATAATAACGTTTTCAAAACTTTTCTTGTTGTTTTCGCGACGTTGTTAATCAGAACGTTGTAATTTCGCGATGTTTCTAATAAGAACGATTACATTTCGCGACGTCGCTTTAGATGTAGTCACATTTGCGGAAATCCACTGACGTCATAATCCCGATTGCGCGAATTTGAAAAAAAGTACCTGCAATGAAAATCGGCCAAATCACGAGAATTGTTATATTTATTCATTAATAAGGAAGTCAACAATATTAACTTTGAATGGGAAAAAAATCAAATCCACATTCTTAATTTTCTATGTCTGTTATTTCATATAGGAAATGAATTAGAGATATGAAAAACATAAGACGTCAATGAGAGAGAAATCCAACTACACAAACAAAAAAAACATAAGTAATTTATATAGTAACTTCACCATTTGGCTAACTCTAAGTCGTAATGAGAATTGTACGGATAAATTTAGCAGAGACTATCAACAAAATAACAAAAAAACGTAATAAATAATGACAGCGCATCTTACTGTTCCTGACTTTGAAAAGGTACATTAAAGAGTTTAACGGCATTTTTAGAATTTAACCCGTGGAATATATAAGTGTATGAAGAAGAATTGTCAGTTAAAATGACTCAATTATAAGCCCCGTATTATAGACCAAAAACAAAAACGCACCCGTTGATGTGCTAAGCATATCCTTTTTGTACATATTGAGAGAGAAAAATCGGCACACAGGAATTAGGTATTTGACAGACCAGAGTTGCAACTCATTGATGTTAAGTTACTGACCAAATACGAAGTCTTTTTGTAAAGTAGTTTCTCAGATAAGAAACAAAATATTTGTTGGACCGGACAAACAATGTGGTTGCACTCACTCATAGATTGAAGGTATAATACAGACAAGTAATTCAATGATTATATGTACCGTAATAAAACAAAATACGCTGAAGACAAGCTTAGGTAATTTATCTATTGATACAGAATCATTAAATTTCATGCTCTAATGTCGACTGCTGTATGAAATGTTATACTACACTGTAATTGACTAAGCTGACCCGATTTAATTTGGGTATGATTTTGTGTTCATGTAATGCCTATAGAGTAGGTCGTTAGTTTTCTAGTTTGAATTATTTCACATTTTCATGTCGGGGCTTTTTAAAGCTGACTATAGGGTGTGGCTTTTTCTTTTTCTTTTTTTTTTTTTGTGTTGAAGGCCGTAGGGTGACCTTTTATAGCGTTTATCTTCGTCATTTGAACTATGGTTGATAGTTTGCAATCATACCAAATGTCCTTATTTTTATATCACCCCCCTTACTTTATAATTGTTGCACATTTTGTCATGTCGGGGCCTTTTGAATAATTAAAACTATGTTCAAGCTGTGTTGTCTACATGAATTGTATGACTAATGTCGGACAGAGATGCAAATTAATATTTTTATTATATATATCTGTTTTGTTTCCGAACATTTCTTTTCTAAAAGTAATTTACTAGAATACTTTTTCTATCCGAGTTTCGAAACAATTCATAAACGTTTGGCAAATATGATGCTATTTTACGAGGAGCCAGCTTTATTAATTTTCATAGTTAATATCATCCCCCTTGCTTTATATTTGTAATAACATAAGCAACACGACGGGTGCCACATGTGGAGCAGGATCTGCTTACCCTTCCGGAGCACCTGAGATCACCCCCAGTGTTTGGTGGGGTATGGTTGCTTAGACTTAGTTTTCTATGTTGTGTCATCTATACTATTATTTGTCTGTTTGTCTGTTTATTTTGGCCATGGCGTTGTCAGTTTGTTTTCGATCTATGAGTTTGAATGTCCTTCTGGTATCTTTCGTCCCTCTTTTATATTACTAGAATACTTTTTCTATCCGAGTTTCGAAACAATTCATAAAGGTTTGGCAAATATGATGCTATTTTACGAGGAGCCAGCTTTATTAATTTTCATGATTAATATCATTGGTTTAAAAAAAACACCTTGGCTCTACCACTGAAATTGACAACGTAGTATAGTGAACGGCGGGAAAGATTTCACGACGTTGTTGCGAATAAAACTTATCCCAACGTTTGCCAATAAAAATTCAGGTTTATTGCTTTTATTGAAAAAACAAGCACATGGACCCCCAGTTTTTTTCTTTTGCAATCGATCAAGTTCTGTTTCAAGAACGCTCCGCCAAAATTTTAAGAAAAAATCAACGATAGAATTTTTTCTGCACTTCTGTGTAGACGCAAAAATATTTTCAACTTGTTTATTTCACTTGTATTAAAAGAATTTAGGATATAATTATCTATTTCAACCGTTAACTTGTTACAGCATGCTGATGTCATGGATCAAGGGAGCATTTTACAAAAAAACCGGTTAAATTATGACTGTTCGTTCAAAAGTCCTTATTTATGAAATTTCAGGGTTTTTCCTTCAAATATGCAAATTTCGAACCAAATTACC
Organism: Mytilus californianus; assembly: GCF_021869535.1. Taxonomy (NCBI): domain Eukaryota; kingdom Metazoa; phylum Mollusca; class Bivalvia; order Mytilida; family Mytilidae; genus Mytilus; species Mytilus californianus. The sequence continues at coordinate 113,380,544 of NW_026262668.1, forward strand.
TCAAAAAGTAAGTCATGAAGGTATATTTTTCTTTGCATATTTCAAAAGTACACATCGAAATTGACCTTCTACCAAAATTTCAAGAAAAAATCAACGAGGGATCTCTACTGTATCGTATGCCCTTAAATTTGATTGCAACTAAGATTACTAGCTTTTATCGAGTTACAATTTTGAAGGTGCAATTCCCTCCCCAAGGAACAAATGTGACTCACAAGGGTATGAAACCGATCTAATCTATGTCAGATACTCTATTACAAGTCATAATATGTAAAAATAAAAACATAAAAACACAAAGAAACAGCCCGTTAAAACATGAAGTTATCTGAAATTGACATCATCAAAATGCTTGATTGTTTTTTATTGACTACATACTTGTTACATTTCGAGCACATGTTTTCAACAAAGGACATATGACATTTCAAGTGCAGCCAACAACATTCCTCTTATTGCCGACCTGTATCTTTGTTTTTATTAAGCATGTATACTTTATACAGGTACTTGTTTAGAAGAAGGAATTATCATTTAACTTCACTTTCCGCTGTGATTGTGTTATCTATCTGAATAATTCAATGAATTAATGAACTGCATGAAATTATGACACATTGTATCATTATTATATCATGCCAGTAACGAACTAATGGCTATTTATTTGGCAGATGGTATCCTCAGTGACTGACTGCATACCAGCAGCGGTACCTACGCATTGGTAGTTAACATTAGGAGACGTGGTACAAATGCAATGAGAGAACTGTCCACCAAAGAATATTTGACATGAATATAACTAATTGTCGACTTACGATCGAGATTAAAGTTACGTGATTAGGTCCATTTCTCAGATACTATATGCAATAGATCAACTTTATCTGGTGTATTGAATAATGATAGGATGTACATGTCAGGCTGGCAGGTTTCATCTGACCTTTGTCTCATTTTCATTGTTCATTGGTCAATTTTAAGTTTTTGTGGTTTGGTCTGTTTCTAGATTACTACAAGACATTGTTCAACTATAATATTTGGTGTATGATATGATTAAAAGGTATAAATGTCCGTCTAGAAGGTATCCTCTGACCTTGACTTCATTTTCATTGTTCATTGGTAAATGTTTAGTTGTCTTTTGGTCTGTTACTCAAATACTATAAGTGATATATCAACTATTTTTGGTGTATGGAATGATTGTAAGGTGTACATGTTGGTTTGCAAAGTTCATCTATTCTTGGTCTGATTTACATGGATCATTGATAATGATAGGTTTATGTGATAGTTGTATTAAATTCTTTATCTAAAAGACTTTCAACACAAAATCAATCGTGATCAGTAAAGCAGGCATGCCGTTTCAGCGTGTGCACTCTTGTTCAGCTATTTAGTTCATAACATAGAAGAACAAACAATCTTTATGTAATGAGACTTTGCAACTTGAAAGAACAGGATAAGATCGACAGCTGTGACGTGTTAAGAAAATCCAATGTGAAAAAAGTACTGGTAATTTTCAGAGATGACTGTCTGATAAATTTTTAGTAGTGCCCTTTACAACTAATTTCATTAATTAAATAATGAAGGATTCATATACATTTTAAACTGATATAATAACAGTACACAACAGTTTTTTTCATAGGTTTGTTACTTTTTACAATAATTGAGGCCGAACCTATATTTCAGTCCCCAGCTATGTTTTGATTGATACACCAAAAAGCCTTTGTTGTGCGAGACGTACGGATTATTTTCAGGCGTCCACAGGAGTGGCGGTGTAAACTATATGTATAAAACTTTATTTATCAGAAGGTAGAAGACCTGGATGCTTCATACCTTGCATGCAGATTCCTTATGTTACAAAATTTCCGTCTGTCATTTGTTCATTGTCCTTGGCCTACTTTTAATGGTTCATGGATCCTATGAAATACTCACTAATTATGACTAATAAGATAAATATATTTTGTATATGGGATCCTTGCAAACTGTTCGTGTCCTTCAGACAGGGTTCACCTAATCTCAACCTGATTTCACGGATCAATGATCAAGGTTAAGTTTTTGTGATCAAGTTAATATCTCAGATACTATAAGCAATAGGTACACTATATTTAGTGTATGGAATAATATTAAGATGTACATGTCCGGCAGGCAGGTTTCATCTGACCTTGACCTCATTTTCATGGTTAATTGACCAATATTAAGTGTTTGTGTTTTCTTTCTATTTTCCAGATACTTTTAGAAATAGGGCGACTATATTTGGTGTATGGAATGATTCTCATGTGTATTTGTCTGTCTGACATGTTTCATCTGACTGTAACTTAATTTTCGGGGTTCATTGGTCAACTTTAAATTTTCATGGTTCTATCTATTCATAGATGGGTCATTATAAAAAAACATGCAAATTTCGATGAGGGAAAATTTGGAAAAATGATGTTATTGTTTTAAAAATTTAAATATGTCCTCCTATTCTATAATATGGTAGCAACCTATATTCAGAAATATGCAATGGGAAAAATGAAGAGTTCCTTTAATTGTAACAAATTTAGGTCATCCTCTGATAGAACCATGTCAATGGTGTTACCAATATAAAACATGCATTTAGTTACTAAAAAATATTGTGAAATATCAAACAACTGTTCCAATTTGTTGTTAAGGTTAAAATTACTACTTACTGACATTATTTTTATAGGTATGCATTCTATTTAAACATAAATTTCAGAGTAAATTGTTGTAAAAAAGTTTGCTGTCCTAAAAATGGCCGTCGTTAATATTAAAAAATACACTTAAACTGAGTATATGTAAAATGTGTAAGACTGAATGATAAGATAATGCCTAATCCGTCGTATACGGCCTGAAAACACTTTCATTTGTTAATAAAAAATAAAAAATATGTCATTTTTGTATAGCAACACCACTGACCCTTCAGTAACTACAATGACACAAAAGTATCATCATTGACAACACATTTCAAATTTTACTTTTATTAAGTACTGAACACAAAACAAAGAAAACTGAGCAAAAGAAAAAGAAAAAAAAATTCTTAGGTTAAAAAATCTCAAATTATATAACATAACATCAATAACTAAAAATGTCAATAGTGTTACTAAAAAGTGTCATTGGTGTTACCAGCATACACCAGTTTGTGAAAACTTTGTATATGTAATACATTATATTGTTAAAACATTGTTAAATAAGTATTATATGTCATAAATGCTATGATTTGTCGCTTGTTTAACATGAAAGAAACACAAAAAAATGCTGATTGTTAAAATATATTCAGTGGTGTTACTAAACTGGTCAGTGGTGTTATTTTATTAAAGTGGTCTCTCCATTGACAGTAACACCAATGATTTATAGGTGTATTTTTAGATTTGGTTACAAAATAAGTGTTCCATTCCCCCATTTTATATGTTGTTCCTGGTGCATGTTTCTACAATCAATATCTTTTTATAAATCAAAGTTCAGGAAATCTTTCGGAAAATGATTTTTATAAGGGTACACCATGGACACTATTTTCATTTACGATATAGCTTTTACTTACTTTAAGATTTTTTCACTAAATTTTCAACATTGATTTATTTTTTCTTTTGCATAAAATGCTTACAGTTAACATTGCTAGAGGAGAAACTATTGTAAATGCTGAAATCTTGAGAAAGATAACTCTTACCCAACCAATTTGTCTTTTGGTTACACCAGTGACTTAAAAAAATGAGACTCTTCTTTTTGTTGAAAATTTTTATTATAAAACAAACATACACCTCCCAAATCATTAAAAAATGTTTGTATGTATCAAAATGCAATAAATAGTGGTAAATCCTAAAAACAAATGATATGAATAATAGTCCTATTTCAGGTCTGAAAGGTACTTTAGTAAAAAATAACCGTAAATTCTGGCTATATCCAAGGGTTTAAGAAAACATTAAGGATGTTTTCATAACATTTCATACTGTAAACTGTATATAGTGTATCACAAAACATTCATATCTAACGTATACAAGTGTTATTTTGATATATTTTCATGTCTGTGACTTAATAAGACCAAAATAACATAGTTTTGCATGGTTTTTTTTAATAATGACCCAGATACTATAAGAAATAAATCAACCATATTTGGTGTATGGAATGACATTTCATTGTGTACATGTTGTCATGCAAGGGTAAATCAAGGGTTCATTGTTCAGTGTTCAGTACTCGTAATAATAGGCTAACTATTTTTGGTGAATAATATGATTGTATAGTGTACATGTCTACCAGGCGGTTTTTATCCTTACCTTGATCTCATTTACATGGATCATTGATAATGTCAGGATAATGTGATACTTGTAATAAAACCTTCATATTACAGACTTTAATTCAAAGCATTAATTCAATCATGATAACCGGCGAAACATTTCAATGTAGGCACTCTTGTTAAATTTATGAACGGTAAAGTTTCAAAATTTTAGATATGTAAGTAATATATCCTGTCAGTGGTGAAGCAATCGCTAAAACCTTAGTTATAGTTCAAACATCGGATGTTGATTGGTTTACGAGATTAGAACATTGGTTAACTACTGTTGCCCCTATTTTGTTCCATACTTGCATACAGTATGAAAATAATAAGATGATGTATGATTGCTAATGAGACAACTGTCCATTAAAGTTCAAATGAAGTGGATGTAAGCAATTATAGGCAACCGTAAGGCCTTCATCAATGAGAAAAACCCATACCGTATAGTCGGCTTCAAAAGGCCCAGGCATGAAAATATGAAACTATTCAATTGAGAAAACAAACGGCATAATTTATAACAAAACAATTTAAGAAAAACAAATATGAAAGGATGAACCAACAACAACCACTGAACTACAGGCTCCCGACTTGGGACAGGCGCATAAAGAACGTGGTGGGGTTAAACATGTGTGAAGGCGTCAACCCTCCCCTAACCTGTGACAATGGTGTTACAGTACAACATCAGAACAAACTATATAAATCAGTTGAAAAGTGTTTAGCAACATTAGACTAATTGATTAACGTATAGAATGGTTCTATCAAAAAATATTTGTTAACCAGCCGAGAAACATGAACAAGGCCGTTATTAAAACATTTCTCATTCCCATTAATCATAAAATAATTTATTTATAATCAAGTTTAATACTTTCATCTTGAATTAATCTGAAAATGTAAAAATTATCAACTATAGGCAAAAGGTAAGATTCGCTTTTATTCAGAATATGCATAAGCCTGATCGAAATTGTACTGTTTGTTAAACTTTCGATTTTTGTTGTAAGAATAGGCATTGTCTAAATTTCAGGATTCAAGATCATGCATGACTGACTTTTATCTAATCTTTGTATTACTAGTTTTTAAATATTGTTTAGCCTTGGGCGTACCGAAATATCAAGAGCTTCGATATTGGCATGCTTTGATTGATACATTTTTAGTAGTAAGTTTTCTTGTTGACTAAACATTTTGATGGTACTCAGGATTAAAAAGCTCATACTCAAATGAAATGGAAACAAACGCATTGGTGCGCATTGGTGTGACATCCTGGTTGGATAACACGGATAAGGATGTATTACTTCTTTCACACTTCACAAGGCAAGTCCTGTTCTAACGTTATTAACTTTGCATATTTCAAAGATGTAAGGTTATCATTCTTCCCTTTACCACTGGTTGCTTAGTTTCTCTCACTAGAACTTTTGTCCTTTGTCCGTGTGAATTATCCTGTGTCTCTTTAAGGAATGTAACAACACACCAATACGTTTGTTTTCGTATCATTTGGGCAGAATTTAGTGGAATGGTGGCTATGATGCTGAAATTATGTGAACTAATTGATTTTAAAAATCAAACGTGTCACCGGAAAATCCTATTTGTTAAAGTAACCTTGACGCGCAAAGTAATATGTTAAATGTAAAATAATGGGGGAGTAATTTGTTTTGATTTTTAGATACTTTCTGTATAGTAATAAGAAAAACGTTTAGAACAGAGACTATAAGTCAATTTTCAAACGCTATTTAACATATGAATGACGTATTTTTAATAAATAGCGCCTTTTTCCTGATATTCCGGTGAAAAGGATAAAAATGAGTGAAAACCAAAATATTTGTCTGTGATTCAATTGTTAATCACCATAAAACCAACTTCAATATTGCATATTGTGCTAAGGAAGTTTTTGACATCATAAAATTACTGAAATCAGGCTTCTTGCTAATAACACAGCAAAAAATAACAACCCATACAGTTGCCCAAAATGCCACCATCTGCAAAATTTTATCTTAAAAAACATTTTTATGTAGTCAACTTTACTTGAAGAAACACATTAAAAAAATCAAAAATGTTTGAAGGAAATAATACACGTGGGATGCATGCTTTTAAGGGGAATTTCAGGGAGCTAAACTTTGATATGTCAATATGTCGTTTAATTGCAAACCTGTTAGTTAAAAACTCTTCTGTCTTTTCTTGTATTTTGTTTGTAATTTCATGATTATCATTAAAAGAAATAAAGGACTTTATATATAAATAAAAAAGCTAGCCCAAAAAAACTAAATACGTAAATAGATGGTTTCATAGTTTAAAAGCTAAATTAATTAATGAAAAGTTGAATTTCAAATATTTTTCTTATACAGAAAGTTGTTTTCTTGGTTGCTTCAACTGCATCGTGCATTGATGTCCATTCATGTACAATCTCCATAAGTGCACTTCAAAACTTTGAACTTCACAAATATTTACCAAGCGATGTAAACATAGGAGGAGTAATGCTCATTACAAAGTTTTTTAGACTAACGGATAGACATATGAATGTAAAGAACAAAAACAAATGAGCTTAGGGACAAGATGATTCCTACATTTCCGATAAACACACATATGACACCATGACCAACGCGATAGAAGTAGGACAGACAAACAACGGTCCTCAAAACACTACACCGAAATGTACGAACACTACCTTAAACCGGCGGTGATTAAAAAATGCTCGGAAAGGGTATTCAATCTTCCACGATATCAATGTTTATTCATATTTGATAAAACAACTGATATAGTATGTAATACTGTGCTAACATAAAATAATTGCCGGATTTTTTTATTGTTCAGCGCGTGGTGCAAACAGTATTTATTCGAATATTGAACAAGAATAAACTTCTTAACATGTCTTCAATTTTCGACATCGAAAAACATATTTTTACTGTATATACCTTTTATATTCCTTAATCACGTTTATTATCCCTATTTAAAATATGCTAAATCATTTTCTATTGATATTGACAACAACCGATGTTTTATTTAAACATTGAAAATCAAGATGATCCATATTTGTAGGTATTAGGACAACTGCACAAGCTTCATTAGAAGGCCGATTCCTGACCATTATTATATCAATTGCAGTTTTAAAAAATCCTTCACCTATAAACGATAAATTTATATTACATATTGATACCTAAAGAATTATTTTGCTTTTAGCGCAATTTTACCATTTTTTGAATGATTTTTAAAGAACTGCAATTTTCAGTAAATATTGCGCAATTAATATTTTGATATGCATTTGATTTGTAATTATGATATTCTGTTCTATTATGTTCATAGATGTTTAAAAAAAATAACATACAAATACCAGCAAAGGGCATTTTGTTTTATGTTCATTCCTGACCTTTGACCTTGATTTAAAAAAATGCACCGCACGAATTGTTGACTACCTGGCAAAACAGAAAGTAGAGACAATAAGCTTCCGAATGATATATAATATTGTAACATGAATGGTAATTTTTCCTTTGATCTTCGAGTGAATTAATCTCGGTTATTTTTAGAGGAGTGCGTTTACTGAATGATTTTTTAGTTATTGCACTCTCCAGTCCCGCCGTGTGTCGCTTGTCATAGGAAAAGCAAAGAATGGGAGGAGCTTATACCAGTGCTCTAACTTCCATTTCAAAAGTTATTATTTCACTGTCTAGCTCCGCCTCCTTGGCCTAGTAAACTATGGGGGTGGGACTTACCCTAACACTAGCCAAACTTGTAAACCTAACCCTAAATTAAAAATGGTTCCTTATATACATTGTACTTGAAACAGGAATAACGTGGTCTATAAACGAAGAGGCGATATTGATAAATGGATACTTGTTTTTATCGTGACAATATAAATATTAAAAAAAAAAATTGTCACTGGAATTTTAGTCGTTTAATTTCCTCCCCTTAATGAAAAAATTAAAAAAAATGCAATAGAAATGACTATAAATTTGTCTACTGTTATTTTGGTTGGATACCTGTTTTTATCGTGTCGAAATTAATAATATTCTAAAAAATGGTGTCTTCTGGCTATTCCTACATTTTGTATTTTACTATTCTGGCTATTCCTACATGGGAGATTATGGGAAGAACAAAAGATGTTGTTATTGCAAAATATGTTGTTTCAGTCATTAGTGTCTAATTAGGTCACAGGTAAATTTACCTGTTTTAAATTAGATAAAAATAATTATTTATATGAAATTTATGTAAAAAAATGTGTTTTTTGTTGTTGTTTGAAAACGTTATCAAGTGTTCTTATTAAGTGTTTCTAAAATGGAATTTCTTGAAAATAAAATTATTTAAACGAAAAAGTAGTAAAAGCATTTAAAAGTCTGGGAAAGAAACTATTTTAAAGAAAAGGTAGTTAAAGCATTTCAGAGTAGACGATGTACAGATACTGATACACAGACTCTTAACTTCACAGACTATATGTAACAAGCTACTGGGTAGAAAACAATCAAAGCCTATGGGATCACTACGCAACAGAAGGACCTAGAACAACAAATCATTTAGAAGGTTGGCATAGTAAACTTAAGAAGTTAGTCAAGACACCTCACCCAAACATCTTCAGTATGATCAAGTTGTTGAGACAAGAAGAAGCCTTCCATGTTCTCACACTTATCCAATAAAGAGCCGGTAGGAAACATGTTCCAAGAAAGAGAAAATACAGGGAAATAGATGACAGACTTCAAACACTAAAAACAAGCTTACAGAATAAACTCTAAAAAATATATGTCACTGGATGTTTAGTAATTTTCTTCATTCTATTAAGGCCTGTATCCGTGAATTAATCATGCTTCAAATATTTGTCATAACGATAAAACGATAAAACGACTTTGAAACTACGCGTCATTTTCGAGTTGGAGAGATAAACATCGAATAAAATTTTGCGACCCCCCCCCCCTTTTTCAATAGTTTTTGGGGAGAAAACATATTCAATAACACGTTAATGGCTATCGAGCCTGAATCCCAGGGCGACAATTCATTTAAATGTACCTTTATCTGACATACAAATCCAACTGACATCTGCTGCATGTCGGCTGAAACACAATAACGGGGACATTTACAATTGGTCTTTGTTATGTAAGCTCTACAGCTAACTTAAATACATTTGGATGCCAGTTTTCTGTTTTCAATATTTGACATTGAATGTTTTAACCTCATTCAAAATTTTAAGATTCTATCTTGAATAGTTTTTGAACACCAGTGAGATAAGTGGTCCAAAAATTGTCATTTTCAGGCGTTATGCCATTGCGCTTCAAACTTTACATTATTTTTATCTTAAAAATCTTTTTAACAGTAAGTGTATTGATCATTTCTCATGTTATCATTTACAGATTATTGAATGGCGATTAAAATGATTCCAACATTACAAAAATCTGAGCTAATTTTAAAATTTAACATGCAGAATTGTAAAAGTGGTGCTTCGTTATACATTTTTCAATTTATTATGTGTTGATCATTTATGGCCCAGAAAATAAAACTAATTGCAAGATTATTCATTAAATGTGTATGTCAACATACTCGCATATAATAATACTAAAATAAAATACAGTTATATAATTGTGATGATATGATTCATACAGAAAATTTTGGAAATTTTCAGAGTAGAAAAAAATATTTTTCAAAAAAGTGTAGTGTCCGTAACCAGCTTATTATTCTCCTAGAAAGAATAGCTACAGTAAACAATAAGCTACTTTTCTTTATAGATTTGACAATTAACACTAACATAATAACAAAATTTAGTACATTTTGGTATCAGTTTGTCATAAACTCAAAAGATGAGTTCTTTTGTAATGTTAGGTTAAGAAAATTCATGTTCATGATTAATTTTATGGTTTTTATATCTTCAGATTATTTTTGTAGTGTCCGTAACTCAGGGATTTTTTTATTTCTGATTAAAAAAAAATAAATATCTTTTTCATTTTTCAAAATCTCTTGTTTTGTCTTCCTCCAATTGATTTATACCATGTTTACTAGCATGTAGATTTGTTAAAGATCTGTACTTGACATTAGTATATGACATGTATGACATTTTATAAAATACACTAAAAAGTTAATTTAATGAACTCAAGTATATTTGAAGGTAAAGTATGCTTTATTTTTGTTTTATCTACAATTCTGGTAGTGTCTTATGATAGAAAAACATTTATTTCATGAAGTTCTGTAGAAATGACTACCCTTTAATCATGTTAATCCACAAAAAGTATGTTACTTTTAGAAAATTGTTGGAAAAAGTAGCCAGTGTGTAGTGTCCGTAACCATCAACATTTCTTTTTTTCTGATTAACAAATGTAATTCTGAGGATTTCTTTTCAGAAATATATTTTTTATCATTCCTTTAAGTGCATGGCACCTACTTTGTTTAGATATGTCTATAGTTTTACTTCAGATTTGAAATGATGAACTTGGTCCCATCCATGTCAACATGTCATGTATGTTTACATGTAAATAACTTTAATTACATATATCTATTTACATGGGTCATTCTGTTGTTAAAAAATGTAGACAATAAAAAGAAAATACATGTAAACTTAATACATATGTGTTATATGTTACCCATGAAAAGTTATTCATATTGAGTAAATTATAAACATAAGATCAATGTAGTGTCTGTAACTCAAATAACTTACTGAGTTTATTTTAGATACCATTTATGTAAGGAATACATTTTCTGCTGTGATTTTTATTCCCATGAATAGAAGGTCAACTCTTAATGATTTTGATGGGCTACATGTATATAGTCTTTCATTTTAAGAGAGGTGCTGTTCTTATAATAATCCTTTTTGACTTATTGAGAAAGGGGGTATAAATTTGCAGAATGCTAAAGTTAAACTTTATTCCTGTGATTTTTTTTTTGGTTGGTATTTTGCTAATAAATTGCATTGGAATTATAATTATGCGAAAAGACTTGGGATAGCTCATTAAAGACATAAATTTCTAGAGGTTAATTTAACAAGTAGTGTCCGTAACCGGCACTTACCTTACCCCATACAAAAAAGAAAATAAAACACTTCTCATTGTTTTTTCCACTAACCAAATGAGTTTTACAAATTTCAAGCATTACTTATTCAAGATCACAAATTTTTTTTCATTGTGTTGACCTTTATTTTTTACCTCAAGTGCAACCTTACTATTCCTTTTATTGTGTTTTACCCGTGTGTTAATATTCAGGAAATCCGATATAGTTTCACGCCACTATTTGATTGACATATGGAAAAGTACAGAAAAGTTTTATTTTGGTCAGCATTTAGTAACCTTTGACGTGTATCATAGCTCATTAATGTTATAAATCATATATAGTCAAGCCTTACTCATTAACATATTTAATCCACTCAAAGCTACGCTTTTCGTGAAGTAAATACGTTAATTCGTAAAAGGCGTGCTATATATATAACTAGCCGTATGTTAGGTGGGTGCATTAAAGTTGTTAAATAAGCGTCTGTTTGAAAATGTCAGTCGCCTAAAAATTGCTCCTGTAAATGTGTTTCCATTCTCAGTTCTATTCCTCAAATATCGCCTAATAATATAATGGGGTGGGGAGTTATATCGACGTCACTTTTTTAGCGCACCTGGCCCGAAGGGCCAAGTGAACTTTTCGTCCGTCGGCGTCGTTAACCTTTTACATTTTGAACTTCTTCTAGAGAACCACTGACTGGAATGAAACCAAACATGGCATGAATGTTCCTTATAAAGGTGCTGACCAAGTGTTGTTTCTTTGAAGCCGATCCATCATCCAAGATGGCTGCCAGCGGGGGACTTCGTTTAACATAGGACCCTATGCACAATACATACAAATGTCTTCTTTGAGAGAACCACTGAATGGAATGAAACCAAATATGGCATGAATGTTCCTTATAAGGTGTTGACCAAGTGTTGTAACTTTGTAGGCGATCAATCAAACAAGATGGCCGCCATCAGGGACTTAGTTTAACATAGGACCCTATGGGAAATACATACAAATGTTTTCTTTTAGAGAACCACTTAATGGTATGAAACCAAACATGGCATGAATGTTCCTAATGATGTGCTGACCAAGTGTTGTTACTTTGCAGCCAATCAATCCTCCAAAATGGCTGCCAGCGGGGAACTTAGTTTTACATAGGACCCTATGGGAAATACATACAAATGTTTTCTTTTGAAGAACCACTGAATGGAATGAAACCAAACATGGCATGAATGTTCCTTATGAGGTGCTGACCAAGTGTTGTTACTTTGTAGCAATTCCATCAACCAATATGTCTGCCAACGGGGGATTTAGTTTAACAAAGGACCCTATTTGAAATATATAAAACCGCCTAATGGATTGAAACCAAACATGGTATGAATGTTTCTTTTGCAGTGCTGACCAAATGTTGTTACTTTGTAGAAGATTTGTCATCGAAGATGGCTGCCGGCAGGGGGAGGAGGTTTAACATTGGACCCAATGGGAAATACACACAAATGTTTTCTTCTAGAGAACCACTGAATAGAATGAAACCAAACATGGTTTGAATGTTCCTAATGAGGTGTTGACCAAGTGTTGTTACTTTGTAGCTGAACCATCACCCAAGACGGCCACCAGTAGTGGACTTAGTTTAACATAAGACCCTATGGGAAATACATACAAATCCTTCTTTCAGAGGTGCACTGAATGGAATGAAACCCAAAATGGAATAAATGTTCCTTATGAGGTGCTGTTGAAGTGTTGGTACTTTGTTGCCGAGTTACTGTTCAAGATGGCCGCCAGGATTTTTTATTAAATTATGGGGCCAATATTAAACCAAATTTGGCCTCAATCATTATTAAGGTATCTGTTATGATTTTAATATATTTTTACATGATTTCCGAAACCAAAGTAGAATCAGGTGAGCGACACAGGCTCTTGAGAGCCTCTAGTTCAAAACTGTATTCACCTTGGTTTCCTCCCCTTAAAAATAGTTTATTATAATTTTGAATCAATCACTTATAAGATAAAATCATATGAAAGCTCCCATGTAAATTTACATTGCATTTCCGGATCCCAAATTTACTAATTTGAGTAATCATTTTCTGTCATGTGCATTAAAAAACTGGTGGAAGATACCAAAGGGGAGTTCCAAACTCATCAGTCAAAATAAAACTGACAACGCCATGGCAACAAACGAAAAAACGACGAAAAGACGAAAACAAGTCCACGAAACACTACATAGAAAACTCGAAGACTGAAAATGGCAACGACTCCCATACATGTACATCCATTTCCTTTTCCATTGATTCCATTTGCACTGTATAAACTTTCTTTTTTCTTAAATAGAATTTACAAAATGTGTAAATACTGTGAAAAATATTAATGATTATTATAGTAGGGTATTGATGGCCCATATCTTTGTCACTTGTCTTAGCAACATTATCTGACTAAGATGTAAAGCTATTAATTTTTATTTTGATATCTGGCATTATGTTTATTAATATGGTATTCATAGAACCAGTTAAAATAAAGGTAACTACAGTAGCATTTTCGCAAATAAAATCGACAACTTAAGTCCGTTGAATTATCTATTCATAACATAAAATTTTAATACACGTTTACCTGGATTTTTGTATTGTTTTTTTATTACTTATTTAAATTTGTTTTTATGTTGTTCTTTTTGTTTTTGTTTTATTCTGTATTTGTTTACCCTTTTTAAAAAATTTACCTTTTTAAAATATATTATTTTGGAAATTTCTTTCTGTATGTCAATTTCAGGATAACTATTTTGTTTATCATTATGATTGAACTCATGACCAATATGCATTTTCAGTTTGATGCAAATGATTTCGCAAATGATGACATTGAAAGAACAAGATGTGTTATAGCTATCACTGTAGAACATTAAAAAAAAAGACTGTCTCTAATGGTATGAAGTATTTACCTTTAATATAAAATATATGTATGCATATTGCCGCACTGCCCTCACTCAGTATATCGATACAATTGACCGTGAAAGAATAAATAGTTGTGGTGATGTACAGGCGATTTAAACGCGAAAGACCTGGTATCGAATTGTGAAAGAAATTCTATTGAGAAGACACATGTAAGGTCAGTTTCCAATCCAAATTACTAAATTATAAGGACAAATATTGGAAAAAGTAAAGATGTCTGTCAGAATTATTCACCAAAATGATAAGTTTCTGAGAGAAACCAACATCTAAACATTCAGCGTTTTATAAAGCTACAAAGAAAGAAAAAAAGAAAATAACAAAAGTACCGAACGCCAAGGAACATTCAAAACGGAAAATCCTTTTATCAAATGGCAAAATCAAAAGCTCAAACACATCAAACGAATGGAAAACAACTGTCATATTCCTGACTTGGTACAGACATTTCCTTGTATAGAAAATAGTGGATTAAAACTGGTTTTATAGCTAGCTAAACCTCTCACTTGTATGACAGTCGCATAAAATTCCATTATATTGACAACAATGTGTGAACAAAACAAACAGACATAATAGGTAAAATGTCAAAAATATGAGTACAGCAGCCAGAATTGTGTTACAATCTTAATCACTATAAAAACAAACAAATATGTCAACAAAGAAAAACAAAATGGCATATAAAGCACATAAGCAAAAATGAAAGGCAAGAATACAAAAAATGACCATAGCATAGAACACAATGGAAAGATGTATAAGTACCGATCCAGTAAAGGTTAGTAATATACAAAGACAAATAAAAAACACTATAACACGTAATTAAGATGATAAACAACGTCAGTACATAGAATCTATACTTCAAGGCCATCATGTATTATTTGTGAAGTTGATACGGACTATTTATCAACAAGGTCTTGGTATCTTCCAATGAACTTTTTTCGAAAAAGGACGAGACGTTCTTTGACATAGCCCTGGTTCATCAACTTTCTGCTGAGACACTGGTGACGTGAAAAGATTGCTGATCAACATGATAATAATGACAGAACTACTCTTCTCTAAATAATGTCGTTCTTTGCATCTTTGTACCTCGTATGAATATTGATGGAGTCACAGAATCCCAGGATACTATTCTTCATTCAAACATTTGCAAAAAAGCACGAACAAGGTTTACTATGCCTTCAAAGGGTGATATATGATAGATTACGTGAACTAATTAGTATATAATTTTTCCAAAAAAATATTCGAAAAATCATTTATTTAGTAATTTAGAATTATAGGTTTCAAGATACTAGAACGATATTAGAACGACTCATTTTGTTATATTTTTTTTGGCATTGCGGCCATTTCGGTTGATCGGCGGCAATGAGATTCACTAACTAGTTTGAATAAAAGTTCACGACGACTACCGACGCCTAGTAATTGCAAAAGCTCATATATATATATATATATATATAACTAATTTAGACCATAAAAAAACAATTATATTACCCATTGTTCTGTAAATGCGTTGCATTACACTTAATTTTAACTGTATAAGATGCGAACACATCTAAAACTAAAAAGGCGTCATCTGGTGCGATTCCATTTTATTATTTTACTTGTACAACTTAAATGTAGACCTTAATTCTTTCATGATGCTGTTGAAAATTTCCTCGACGTCCGGAAAATGAAAAATAAGGCCTGACATTTTTGCAAATCATTGTGACTGATAGAATCCCCTATTCAAACACTTAAGATTCATCCCCGTTGTTCCAGAAATCTGTTACTGCATTACTTATCGAGTTCTGGTTTCGATCAGAGAAAAGTCTATCAGTAAGTAATACGTCAAACTACATAATACCATTTCCTCTCGCGCTTATGGAACAGTTTTTTAAAACCTTCAACATATGAGAAATTATTGTGCAAAATCACGAAGAAGGATTTTTGTGATAAATATAACAACGCGATTGTATTTTGTTTTGTTTGATTATAACAGTTTGATAAAAATGTTCGAAACCAAGAAGGTTCAGTATTAGATTATTTGAATTTGATTTGCAACACAACGGGTCCATTTTTGAAGGATATGCTTACCCTTCTCTGTTTTGATTGGGTTCTTGTTGTTCAATCTTAAATTTGTGTAGTGTTTTATAAACTTTTTGTTGTAGAAGGCAGCTTTTAAGTTATAAAATCATTATTGCCAATGTCAATTTCAACAAGTAAGAAATGTTCTAAACCTAAACTGACAGCAAATCATGGTGGGATATATCGAACTTCTTTTCGCTGCATTCGAAGCCTTTCGTGGTTAACCCTCATCAATCTCGCTGAGAGCGAAAAGTTATAAAGCTAAATACAGATTCAATCACACCGTTGATTACCATAGTTTTCTACTCGAAATAAAATAAATGTTGAAAATTTTCGAACGATAGTGGATAAATGTTGTAGTCAGCTGGGTAAAGTAAATTGATCAGTTTCTGCAATAGTTTTATAGAAACTGCTGGTCCGGATTTTTTTTAAATTAATGCGATTTCTGTCTTTTTACAAAGTAGGAAAGAAAGTCGTACGTGGGTAATTGTCACGTCATATTTTCTTGGAAATCTAATCGGTGCTTCCGATACATTATTCTTGGTAATGGTGAAATTTTTCTGAAGCATCGAATTCGAATTATCTGTCTCCCATCCAAGAAATGAAACATTACATCTTTCACCTTCACAACTTAAGTTTAGTCCCCATCTATCGGAAGCCTAGTGATTTGGTGTCATGAATTCCCCTCTTAGTTTCTTTTGTCACCCATTTTGGCTATAATACAATTTACTTCAAAATCCGGTAAAGTTTTTAATTTCCTAAAAACACAAAATGCATGTTACTTTTACAATATCTAGGTCCAAATATTTCTTAAAACTTTACCTATTGTGCAGGTCTATATGTATACATAATGAATTTTGATTTGAACTTGCCACGCCCATATTTTCCAAAATATGAAATATTTAATATTTGTGTTTTTTTTTATATAAAAAATATATATATTAAAATCTTATACTGGTTTAAGATACCCGATTTCCTTCTGCTTCAGCTATATAACCACCATACATTTGTTTACTGCATCCTTTCAACTTTGCACAGACCATGGAAGTATTATATCGACAGGAACTCCTACGAAAAATTAGCACATTCCCATCCCACTGATTTCTTTAAGAAAATAAAAGGTTCCGAATCAGTTTGTCAAGTACGTGATAACTCCTTTGTGAGGTATCTGCGATGCCGCCTTCGCCTGTTCTGTTATTAATAACTGAAGCTGGTCTTATCACGTGATTTGGTATCGAGTGTCTTATCTACCTACCAATGCAAATAAACACGGAAACTCCCGTGGTTATATGTGAATGGCCACATGAATAACGACACCTGTTTCCGTTCAATAAATGAAGGCAAAAGCTGAAAAGATATAAAAAATCGGTCCATATTTAACAGAATGACATAAGAAAATTAACTGCATTCGGGAAGAGGGCAAGCTTATTTTTAGTTTTGTTTAATATGTTTTATTCATTGGAACTTGGAAATCGGGAAATATCCGATATTAAAAATTACATGTACCTAAAGTCGGGTGTTTGCGGAAAACAATGTGATGCGCGTGTAGTGTGTAAGATGGCGAAGGATAGCTCAAATTCAAGCTAAAGGTTGTAAATTTTTATCGAGTGTTACAAGAATATTTATAGTTTTCTCTATCGTCTCAATGTAGAAAAATGTTAGTTAACGTATTTATCAAGTATGTTTTAAAGACTAAAAAAGGTTAACAATTACACGCACGTGATGACTTCTACATAGCATTATCAGGTTATGAGACAGATGAATTGTTACACCTTTTATAATAATTCCAAAGTTATAAACAACCTTAAACATTCAACCTAGTCCGAGATTACTCTGACGTCTGACAGATTTTTTTTACGAATGGCTTAAAATATTTCTGGATGCATATAAAGAAAGATCACCATGATGGGCCCTAATTAGCAGTATAATACTTTTTTCATTCTTAGAATTTTATCATGGGAACCATATTTGAATTTATTTATGTGTGTAAATGCTTAACAGTTCTTAAACATCTTACGCCGTATGTTAAGCAATTTATGTTTTTGTTTCTTGTTGAATTGCATAAAATATTTGCCATTGGACTTTCAGTAAACAATTAATCAAAATTTTTGATTTTTTCCCGATCAAATCCTTTTAACCTCCCCGGCCCCGCCGCTACGGGGAACCAACTTAGTGGATTTAATTTTTGTTGGAAATTCTTTCAGTAAACACTTAATTAAAATATTTGCCAAAGTCAGCAGTAAAACTCGATAAAAATTGCTGATAAAAGAATTTTACGATTTTAAAGCCTCGCATCTATATACACATGTAACAGTTATGCGTGTTTATCCAACAGCCCTCTCATGAATAAAAAATCTTACAATTTAAATTGATTGTAACTTAAACCATGGAAGTAATATTCAAAAGGAATTACAACGACTAATTATCATGTATTAACAGCCTGCAGAGCTCTGTACTAAAGTCATACGATTTTATCCAATTATAGTCTCAGCGGCAAGACCCCTTTGGTTACTATCTGTGATACCGCGGTTGTAAAATGGCATCTGGAATTTCTTATCAGTCACGTGATTTTATCGAGTCCGGTAATTATAAAGCACCTGTGTGAAATCCGAGGTTTATTAATAAGAAGGTGGCGCTGTATCATATAAAACCTCTACATTCAGAAAGAAGTCGTATGATGTAAAAAACTTGAAAAACGGACGAGAATTGTTCAACCTACAACAGTTTTGCATGGAAAATTGTATTTAATTTAGCATATTTTTGAATTTGACCGTTTGTTTTAAACTGTTCTAAAAGTATTTTCCGGTTAAAAGCGGATCCCGAGTAAAACAGTTAAATACCGATGAATCGATCAGGTTCCACATGATGTTTAACAAAATAATGTAGACAAATCTAGACATAGATTTTTTTACTGTTGAAATGTGCAAAGTTTATCGAGAAGTATTCTAAATTTATGTATATGTCATAAATGTCATTGATTACATTATTGAAACTGGACAGCTGAAATAGGGATAATATGTTCGTAAACATATATTTTTTTAAGAAGTGTTTATTGTGGAATACTTGTATTAATATAACAAGCTACAGCAAAAATTAAAATAAAACGGCAAAATGAGTTTGACGCTATCTGTCTTACGACAAATTCATTTTTACACGAATTATTTTATGTATCAAGAACTATAAATTAAAGGATAGAACCGTTTAGAATTGTGAATATTTTAATTGACTAATACACGAAAGACTTAGATTATTCGTATTTAATAAAAGGGGGTCCAAACGTATTTTTTGTACAATCATCTTCTTAACTTACGGAAATGGCGTTTTAACTGTCTGTAAATATTAAAATTGAAAATGACCCAGCCTTGTTCTCCAATTTCATATGTGATAGCTGTCGGTACTATTAAGATCGAACTAACCAGAAATACAACAAATGGAAGTTTTTAACGACCTTGACTGGCTATACAGCCCTTGCACGGTCGGTAAATAGGAAAATTGGACTAAAATAAGAATTGAACGAATGACACTATTCGGCAGCGTACATCAACGGAATGTAACGAATGGACTATTCGGGTTACTTCGCACGTATATACGACAAAAACTTGTCTGTTCGTAGTTTTCCGTGAACACGAAAATGACCGAAAAGTGTCAGTGATTTGATCGATCACATGCGGAGAATCAACTTCCATGCCAGATATTAAACCAATTAACGAGTTATCAAAAGATGGGCGGTAACGCAGATGAAACCTTTGAAGTGACGACGTTGTTATTCCTTTCAATATTACTTCCATGCTTAAACTGAAATGTTTATGGCTTGTACGTGTACGTTACTCTTCAGTTTTTTTTGTTTTTTTTTTTGTTTTTTTTTTGTGAAAACAGTCGCGGGGATTTCGTTTCGTTTCTTTTTATTTGTTTTTACGCAGCAAAACTCGTAAAAACTGACATATTTGTCATTTAGTGACATGGTCGGTAAATTTCATTTCCTTGACAATTAAGTATACATCCGGTTATTTCGGTATATTCCGTAATTACGATCTATCACGAGGATCAAAAAATTTGATCGGAACCCATGCATCCATATGACATGTCGAGTTAATTAACAGATACTTAACGATTTTGCGGCATCGCACTATAAACGTTAGAAGTCCGCTTGTTGGAGTTCCTGTCAATATAATACTTCCATGCACAGACATAATGCCAGGCTAATAGCTCAGGTTGTGATTTATCTCTCCGTAATTCAAGTGTTCTACGAACGATTACATTTGCATATAACGGGGAGTGTGGTGGGAGGGGTGTGAGTTCCTATCAGAATTTCCATGATGGAATCAGGGCTGTTGGTAACAATGAATATTCTGAATGGGTTCTAAATATCAAATTAAACTCATCACATCGAAAGTTTTACGGTCGCCATGATGGTTCGTGATTTTTAAACGGCTTATCACCTCCTTATTTAGATTGAAAATTGTAATATGTAAATAATCAAAGTTTTGAATGTTGTTCCATTATTAAACTTAACACCCGTCAAAGCCAAAGTTCAATGTAACTCTTAAACTTTAACGTAATTGGGTGCTCGTCATAGAATAATTTGCCAACAAAAGAAAAATATTGATTTCGTTGAAACAGTTTAGATTAAAAGAACAATCCTAAATAGTTTATAATATACTCTGTCGAAGGATAATATGAGAATGTATTTGTTTGTATGTATAACGATATGAGAATGTATTTGTTTGTATGTATAACGATATGAGAATGTATTTGTTTGTATGTATAACGATATGAGAATGTATTTGTTTGTATGTATAACGATATGAGAATGTATTTGTTTGTATGTATAACGAACTTCTGATTTATTGATGTGCCTCATGTGCATTTGACTTATTTTGAGGCTCTTCGTTAAGATTAGCTTTGGCATATGAGGTTATGAGGTTATCGACTTGAAAAAAGAAAGATTATTGATGTATTCAGTCAACTCTGACTATCCGAAACCTAATACAACCCCCCCACCCCCCCCCCCCCCCCCCCCATCAAAAGAATAGCAAAACCAGGACAATGATTCAGAGCTATGCATGACTGTGCCGAAGAATCATTCCTTAATTTAAAATGATTTCCAAAATTTTCAAACAGCAAAAAGTAAACAATTAATTCAACTATAATATGTACCGATGTCGGTAAACTGGTGATCTATTTTGATAACACAGTTTGTCGAATGTTTTTCTCTGAGATAATACGATTTCATCATCATTGTTAAATGTTATGGTAGATCATGGAAGTAATATTTGAAAGGAATAACAACGACTAATTAGCATGTATTAACAGCCTGCAGAGCTCTGTACTAGAGTCATATGATTTTATCCAATTATAGTCTCAGCGGCAAGACCCCTTTGGTTACTATCTGTGATACCGCGGTTGTAAAATGGCATCTGGAATTTCTTATCAGTCACGTGATTTTATCGAGTCCGGTAATTATAAAGCACCTGTGTGAAATCCGAGGTTTATTAATAAGAAGGTGGCGCTGTATCATATAAAACCTCTACCTTCAGAAAGAAGCCGTATGATGTAAAAAACCTGAAAAACGGACGAGAATTGTTCAACCTACAACAGTTTAGCTTGGAAAATTGTATTTAATTTAGCATATTTTTGCTTTTTACCGTTTGTTTTAAACTGTTCTAAAAGTATTTTCCGGTTAAAAGCGGATCCCGAGTAAAACAGTTAAATACCGATGAATCGATCAGGTTTCACATGATGTTGAACAAAATAATGTAGACAGATGTAGACATAGAATATTTTACTGTTGAAATGTGCCAAGTTTATCGAGATTTATAAAAATATTTACTTTCAAGTAATTGATTACGTTATTGAAACTGGACAATGAAAATCGGGATCAAAAGTTCGTAAACATGTTAAATTTATATCTATTTTAAAAAAGTGTTTACAATTGAATACTAATATTAATGTAGCACGTTACAGCAAAAAGAAAATCAACCATACAATACGAGCTTGACGCTATCTGTCTAACCGCAAATTTATTTTATATGAATTTGTTTATGTACAAATTAAAGAATAGAAACGTTTAAAATTGTGAATATTTAATTTGCCTGGTATACACGGAAGACTTGGATTATTCGTATTTAATAAAAGGGGGTCGAAACATATTTTTTGTACAATCATCTTCTTAACTTTCAGAAATGTCTTCTTAATTAACTGCATGGTTTTAAGTATTAAAATTGAAAATGATCCACCCTTTTTCTTAAATTCAATATGTGATAACTGTCGGCCTAAACTATTAAGATCGAAAAAGACATAAATAGGAAAAATAGACTAAAATCAACATTGAATGACTGACTCTATTCGGTAGCGTACAGCAGCGGAATGTAACGAGTGAACTATTCGGATTACTTCGTACGTACATACGACAACAACTGGTCTATTCGTAATTTTCCGGGAACACGAAAATGACCGAAAAGTGTCAGTGATTTGATCTATCACATGTCGAGAGTCAATTACCATGCCATATATTAAACCAATTAACGAGTTATCGAAAGATGGGCGGTAACGCAGATGAAACCTTTGAAGTGACGACGATGTTATTCCTTTCAATATTACTTCCATGGGTAGATAAACAAATTCAATTAGTTCGCTACGATATGTACCACTGTAGACTGGTAGTTCATTAAGATAATACAGCCGGTCGAATGATAGTCCACTAAGAAAATACAATTGATAGACTAACATTCGGCTACAGACCGCTTATATGAAACAACAAATAAACAGTTTTGATTACAATGAAAAAAATGCGATAGTAGGGATGTTAGTCTACTTAGAACTGTAAACAATAAGTACAAATTTAGTCAACTTCTATACGCACAGCTGTCAGTGGACTAATATAACAGGTATCAAAGGCGGTCAAATTTAAGACACTGAAATAATACGACGGATAATGACTGTTAGTACGTGGGTAACAATATATTATAAAACGGCCTGCAGAAAATATATATAACAGCACAAATCAAGGTATGTTCATGCAATTTGACGGGGTTCACAAAAATACGATTTCCAAAAGGTTATTCTTTAAAAGATCTTAATTGTTTTCGTTGATCAATTTTAAAAATACATATTTTAGACATTTGGTTTCCAGACAATAACTTGAGTATAAGTGTATGGATCTCTACGTAATTGTACCACAAGGTTCCATACTACAAAAGGAAGGTTGAGATTGATTTTGGGTGTCATGGTCTTAACCGTTTAAGAATTTTTAGCTAAACAGGAGGTCAAAAGCAAACATTTTTCTGGTTTTCGGACAATAACTTGAGTATAATTGTAATGTACCACAAGGTACTACAAAAGGGTCAAAATTAAACTTTGTTTGATTTCAACAAAAATTGAATTGTAGGGGTTTTTACTACGATGAATTGCTTACATTTGTTTGTTTTCTACATTAAGAGTTACCTACCTACCTTAAAATGTTTTAGCTTATAATTTATGTCTTATCTTTGAGGTGATATACAAATGAGAAGCTTTCATTTTATTTTTAAATGTTACTAAGAATTTTGCTGATTCAGATATATTAATTTTAGTGCTAAGAGTGTTAACATGTTGTAAATGATTTCCTATGCTTGAAAATTCCATTGGAAATTAAAATAGACATTTGTTTATCTAATTAAAATAACATCCCAACCACTTAGAATGACAATCGCATAAACCACAATTACCAATTCATGCCCAATTTCATGCCACAATTTTATCCCATGATATTATCCTATTTTGCAAAAAGACTTTAAAAATCTTCATCAATATCCATGGCGTTGTCAGTTAGCAATTCACCAAACCAAGGATTCCTTGTAAAGTTTAAAGTTTATGGCTTTGAATGTTTTACGGTCGCCATTTTGATTGTGTTTACCATTAAAGATTACCTTATTTTCGACTTATGAGTTTGAATGTCCCTTTGGTATCTTTCGCCTCTCTTTTTGCTCATTATAACATAATTCTATTGTTCTTTTAACTTAGATATAATTTTATTCTGCTTTTCATTTCCACTACATCAATCATTCCTAAAATTGTTAAATTATCAATATTAATTTCTTGGATATGCTGAATCTAACCGTGTATTTTGATATTGGATAGTGGACCATAATAGGTAAAAGTCCAATTTCATGTTTTTCATTTCTTTGACCACATTCATTCTGTATCAGAAACCTCTGCTGTGTCAAATATTTAAGCACAATCCAAATTCAGAGCTGTATCAAGCTTGACTGTAGTGTCCATATTTGCCACCATTTGTTCAGGGTTCGACCTCTGATGTCGTATCAAGCTGCGTCCCGCGGAGTATTTTTATTAAACATAGTTTTGTATTTTTTCAGATTTTATATAAGGTGCTAAAAATTCTTGTTCGGTAAAGTGTTTAAATATAAAAAATGCATTGCAAGATGTCCGCAAGATTTTCAAATACAATAATCAGTAACCAAAAAGTGAAAAAGCCATGAGTTTAACAAGTGCAACATTTAAATCGATCTTATATCCGTCATTGTAACTGGCATTTTCAAAAGAAATTGTTTGTTTGGGAGCGGTTTTATGGTATGACTTTTAAGGAAATTCAAACATTCAGCTAAATTCGTTGTATAAGACTAAACATCAGTGTCTACTAATACTGAACGCAGTCAGCTTTCTAATACATGTATACTATTTCATGTCATCTTATTTCCCTTTTAAAGCAAATCTTTCAACAGTACTGGGACGGATTATTATCGCGCTTTGTACACTGTTAAATCTCTACTTAAAATGAAGAAACTTTACTGTGACTTCCTGTTGTCTTAAAATTGCACCGTGGGTTGACCACTAATCAATCTATTGAAAGTCTGTGATTGAGTTGGAGAACGGTAAATGATAATAACTGAAATCGGCCCTTTCTCTCCTTAGTGTGAAATTCTGAAATTAAAGTCACAGTTTCTGTTGTAACACAGATAGTCTCATTATATTCATTTTTTTTAAACTGTCTGATATGCTATGATATTTTAAAATTGCCCAACAAAAAAGTGAGTCATTGTGTTGCTTTTCACTAATTGCCACGTTCGGCTTATTTTTTTGGCAAAGAATACTAATATTAACTTGAAGGTTCAATTATATTATAAATTAGAAAATTAAAAATTAAAAATAGTTGAAATCTGAAAAAATAATTCAGATATTTTTGGGATACATGTTTTAAACAGACTTAGTCAGAAGGGATATAGTTACGATTCTGATGTCAGCTCATTAAAGATGGCATTTTTTGGAATTAATATTGATTCGCTCATAGGGTCTTTGCATCGGAAATAAACACATTTATTCTAAAACCAGTTGATTGCATAATACGGGTTATGTTCTTCTCATATATTTTATGATGGTATGATACTAAACCACTAACGGAAGGGATTGTCCTTGATTTTCATATGATGAAGACATAATCTTTCAGTCAGTTTAATTGAGGTCTGGATCTGGCATATCAGTAACTGCTAGTAGTCCTTTGTTGATTTATGTTGATTTATATTGATCATTGTTATTTTGTTTAGTTTCTTCTGTTACATCGGACTCGGACTTCTTAGAAACTGAGTTTTACTGTGCGCATTGCTGTAGTGTTTGTTATGCCCCACCTACGATAGTAGAGGGGCATTATGTTTTCGGTCTGGGCGTCCGTCCGTCCGTCCGTCCGTCTGTCCCGCTTCAGGTTTAAGTTTTTGGTCAAGGTAGATTTTGATGAAGTTGACGTCCAATCATCTTGAAACTTAGTACACATGTTCCAAATGATATGATCTTCCTAATTTTGATGCCAAATTAGAGTTTTGACGGTCCACTGAACATAGAAAATGATAGTGCGAGTGGGGCATCCGTGTACTATGGACAAATTCTTGTTAATTCTACATTGGCTAGATGTATAGAGGGGGGTTGAGATGTCAAAAAACATGTTCAACCCCGCCGCATTTTTGCGCCTGTCCCAAGTCAAGAACCTCTGGCCTTTGTTAGTCTTGTATGTTTTTTTTTAATTTTGGTTCATTTATATGTTTCGGAGTTTAGTGTGACTTCCATTTTCTCTGAACTAGTACACATTTTTGTTTAGGGGCCAGCTGAAGCCCGCATCCGGGTGCGGGGTTTTTTCGCTGTGTTGAAGACCCATTGGTGGCCTTGGGCTGTTTCCTGCTCTTTGGTCGGGTTGTTGTCTCTATGAACAATGTCCAGTGATCGACTTTCTGTTTAATAAACAGATTGAAAAATCGAAACCTGATCATCAGACATATGAGTATATAAATGTTCGACTTGGACGTTAACATTCTAATCATAATGACGTTTTATAAGTAACAATTCACGGAAACACGGTAGATATAGTGTCCGACTGAGTTTTTTTGAGTGAATCGGTCCTCTTTTTTCGAGTATAGGTCAGGTTTTTTCGAGTAATATTACATGCGATCAGACCGATTCACTGCTATTTCGCAAGTAAAATAGTGTTATTCGTGACTGTTCATCTTCTTCTGAATACTATACATATTTTTATTACTCACAATAATTTCCTTGAATTTCACTTAAAATTCAGAGTTTTACATTTTCCGCGTTTTTTCGAGAGCAACGTTTAAAACGTCCAGGTTTTCAACAAACGGTCCGGGTTTTCCAAAGAAAATGTGAATAATAAAGAAGGCATTATTTGCATTTAAAACTGATTTTTATTACAATGTTTATCAAACCATTTTCGATTAAATGTTAATTTTCTGTACTGAAAACATTTTACAATAACCTTGCAATATTACGACATATAAGAAATCACTGGGTCCTTTTAAAACAGCCTTTAGAACCGAGTACAGGGGACTCATAATCTTTTCAATTTCATTTCATGTTAGCTTTGTTTTTAAAGTTAAAAATATTTTATAATTGGTAGCTATAAATGTGGCGAACCTTTGAGTTTTAAAAATAGGGGTAAGAAGACTTAGGAAAAGAAGTGAAAAATCCGAAAAATTCAATATAAACACAAATATTCTACTAAAAGAGGTTTCTCCAAAAACAAAATTACAATAACAAAAAAATAACATAAAAAAACCACATGCACTTTATCCGCCAATGTTCAATTTCCCATTGACAATAAGATTTGAATTGAATGGAATATCTAATAAAAAATAAAACCAACACTTTATAACTTTTTTTTTGAAACGCTTTTCTGGATTAACCTTCATCCAGAACCTTCAAAGCCGAAAATGTCATAGCCAGGGGTGATTACCGAAACAATTGAAGAGCAATATGACCAAAAGGGACCTCAAAAATAGCCAAATCCATCTAAGGTTCAACTTTGCATTTTTTTTGTAATTTATAAAAGATGATTAAAAGAAATTGTTGTCTGCTTAACGTCCAGTGGCACATATCCCATGCATGATCAAGACGAGAACAAATTAACAACAAATACAATAGGTAGGTCATGTAATAGAGGCCGTTCGAGATGAAGGTCGGGAAATTTAGACTGCCATTGGAAAATGAGTGTATATTGGATAGGGACAGAAATTTTGCCTTGCAACTGGCTATCTTCATGTACGGCCTGAAAGAGTTATTGTAAGGCTTCTTAACTTACAGGGAGAGCACTCTCTCTACACGCCCCATTTTGACCGGACGTGTCTGTGTACTTGTACGTCCAGCACGATCAAACGGACGCCCCACTTTGGCAAGGGTGTTACAGCCGGTCGAAAGAGGACCTAAGTAACTATATTTATATTCCCAAGTTCCCCTTGGAGGTAAACAATTTTAGAAAGGTTTGTTATAAATCATGTCAGTTCTGACTACTTAGCTTATGATAACCTCGGGGAGTTATCCAGTGTATTTAATAAGCAATGAAATAAATAATCAATAAGCTTTAATACGATCCCTTCGAAATGATAAAAAAACAAACGAATTGTGTATATAATACATATACACCTAACAATGATAAACTGTCAATTTTTATTCTTTTAATTTCTGGTGGAAAGGAAGCTGTGATGGTGCTTTGTTTCTGAGTGACCAAGCATAACATAAGCTTGATCAGACTCCTCTTCACAGTAGGAGTATTCAAACATTGTTCGTGTATTACGTTTCTCGTACGATAAAACATATTACCATCAAGACAAATAGTAAATGAAACATTTAGGATGTATTTTCTGTTAAAAAACACACATTTACCCGCTGTTCACAATATGTGTACATATTTCATTTTCTATATAGAAATTACTCTATCTATATATTACATTATACATATTTATTAACAGGTTAAATCCTAACTATCCTACTGCCTGTTGATACTTTTATTTTGGCATTGCACAAGCCATGTCTTCTTTGACTGTCCATGACGTTAAAACACTAAATCCCTGGGATGTGTTTTAGTTGATTTTAGTCTCTGATGCATGATTTTTTATTATTAATTGTTTTTGGCTTTTAACAAGCTTTCAGTAACTGCGAGTACTCTCAAATCGTACTTTCGTGTTAATTTGACCTGTTGATACAAATTTGTAATGTATTTTTGTTATTTCATGTTTACTTATTCAGTGTTATATCTAGTCTCACTATTTTTAATATATACCACCTTTGATTAGTGTTTAGTATGACGATAAATTTTCAGTTTTGTTCTCGTACTAGGAACAACAAAATCATTTATTTTGTAAAACTTATTTCCGTACTCCATGTATACCTTACAACAAAATTGTTTTTTATTTACCTGTGTAAGTTATTTTATTTGGCGGCATTTTGTCCAAGGTTATGGTTGTCTTTCTGATATTGTTTACATCTAACCCCTTTGTTTTATTAATTTTGTATTTACATTGTGTCATAGATCAAATTTATTCGTTCAGTGTATGTTCACTTGTTTTTGTTAATGATGTCTTTTGATTGAGTTAAGCCATTTCAATTGATATTTTATAGTGTGTCTTTCTATGTTGTGATGTTACACTATTGTTTCAGGTAGGGTGAAGGTTGGCGCCTATTAAAACGTTTAAACCCGCTGCATTTGTTTGCACCTGTCCTAAGTTAGGAACCTGATGTTCAGTGGTGTCGATTGGTGATGTGGTTCGTAAGTGTTTCTCGTTTTTTTATATATAGATTAGACCGTTGGTTTTCCTGTTTGAATGGTTTTACACTAGTAATTTTTGTGGCCCTTTATAGCTTGCTGTTCGGTGTGAGCCAAGGCTCCGTGCTGAAGGCCGTACTTTGATCTATAATGGTTTACTTTTACAAATTGTGACTTGGATGGAGAGTTGTCTCATTGGCACTCATACCACATCTTCTTATATCTATATATACGTCTAATGCCGTGTTCACACCAAACGCTGCGTACTGTAAACCTGTTTACAATTAGTTTCAT
Organism: Mytilus californianus; assembly: GCF_021869535.1. Taxonomy (NCBI): domain Eukaryota; kingdom Metazoa; phylum Mollusca; class Bivalvia; order Mytilida; family Mytilidae; genus Mytilus; species Mytilus californianus. The sequence continues at coordinate 113,410,032 of NW_026262668.1, forward strand.
GTAATGAACACTGGTTTCACATTAAATTTGTTCTCATCTGTACATCGGTTTTAAATACCTGTACATGAAAATTTACATGTACATTACATAGAATTGAATCAAAAATTTCTCTGTTAACTTTGCATCAGTAAGGCGTAGACCATTTCAATTTTTTTTTTTTTTTCTTCTCTTTTTTTCTGTAGGGGTGGGTGGGGGAGATACATTGTATAAATTTAGTTTTCTTTTAAGAAAAAAATATTTGTTCCAGGAGGTAAGAAAAATTGTTTGATTTTTTGAAAATGAAGGGCGGGGGAGGGGGGATTCAACATGGAGTTGGAAAATGTTCCTGCATGTTATTGAAAAAAAATGTTTGTTTTTTTATTTAAGTAATGAAAAAAATGGTTTGTCCCACGAAGATGTATGGTCGGTACCTTAAGAAAATCGTTCTATTGATTTGGAGAACTTTTAGAGTTCTAAAGATGTCACGATTACGTTTTCTAAAACAGCGTAACATTAGTCGAAAAAAGGATTTTGAAAATGATTGATTGCTTAACGTCCAGTGGCAAATATTTCATGCATGTTCAGAACGAGAACAAATTAACAATTAATACAATAGGTAGGTCCTGTAATAGAGGCCGTCCGATATGAAGATGGACGTGGCTGAGTACTTGTACATCCCGCACAGCCAAACGGACGCCCCACTTTGGAAAGGGTTTTACGGCCGATCGGAAGAAGATCTAAGTGACCATATTTCTATTCCCCAGTCACACATGGAGTTTTGGAAATGACTAGTCTGGACTGGTACTAACTAAAAAATGACCTTGTCCACGACATGATGAAAATGAATATTTTGTGCTACAAAATGCAGCAATTTGCAAGAAAAAGTTGTATACAAAAAGTGAAAAAAATTTACGAGCTAAATAAATTAGACGTACATGTACTATCAACCGGTGTAAAATGAATATTCTATCCCACTGAAAATCAAATTTGTCCACTAAGGCTATTAAATTTAATCATGTTTTAAACGTAGCAATTTTTGAGTTTTTGTCACATAAATAGGAAAATAACTTAATTTATAGTATTATTATAATCATATGTATTCAATATATGCAACTTCCTTAGATAGTCACAATAAAATCCACGTTCTTAATATCTTGTTTAATGACACTTAACCACACAAGTTCTACATTGACTATCGACTGCATGTAGTGAAAACTTGTTTTAAACTACATGTAAACATTGATTTGTATTCTCTATACTACAGACGACAGACACACAAATGACACCCTTTTCTGCCATTAACAGCACACCAACAACACCTTTTTGTACGCATGGCAGAAAAATAAAACTCAAACGCAAATTCAAATTTGCCGACAGCCCGTCGTACGTGATAGAAAATCAAAGAAAATGGTAATCTATAGGCCTAATACCTTAGATATCTTCAAACGTTTCTCAGTGGAATCTACTATGTAACCGTCTTTACTAGAGTCAGACCTCCATCTGCCGTGCTTCTTTAAGCATCTGTCACTAACATCAGCGTTAGCCGCCATCGTGGCCCCACCGGATCTGAATGAATGAAGACCTATGTTTCCCTCTGGACAAATTGTCCGGATTCTCTTAAGAATTGACTCTCTAGCCGCCGTGTAACTTATTTTTTTTTTATCTTTAGTAATGAGCTTGCATGTATTACGAGATCTATAAATAGGCCGAAACAAATAAAAGTTTTGCTGACCAGAATCACCAAAACCTGCTAACCTAGTGTACCTTATAAACATTGTGTAAGGACAAACAGATGAAATACCCCTAGAAATCAAGACTTCAGAACTTTGTCTATATTGGTCGGTTTTACTTTTTTGAGTACACAAAATTAAATGAGACTCGTGTACTTTAACATCACAAAAACGTAAGGAACTGACCTCAGCATATCTGAGAAATCCTGAAAAACTCAAAATCATCATTGCCAAATCCCTTATAACAAGTAAATCTGAAGAATCTTTAAACATGTCACAAAGTTCAATTAAAGTTTCAGGAGTAATTGGACCATTTATCTCATGTGCCCATTCAATACCATATACTGCGTTAGAAACAGGGTGACAAGTTGAATTATTGTTCAATAAATGTGTTAAATACAGTGCAACATGAACTGGCTGAGCTGGCAAAGTTTGTGACCTTGCAAAGTAATGAAACGTTCCCATCGTTTATATGAATTAAAATATGATTTAACGGTATTGTCACTTTTAGAGTTGATCAACAATTCACACATCTTCGGATAAAGCTCGTACATATAACTGCCAACTTCTATCCCACTGTCCTGGACGGTCTCCTCCACTGTACGGTCTAATTTAACCCCTTCAGAAGTTTTTCTCTTGGCACTGTTAATGTTGAACTGCGTCAAGTTGTCGGTCTCGAATTCGGCGTGTACTTCTCTAATTTTAGCGAACACTTTCTGGTTGTGCTTGTGTTGCTCCTCATTCCCCCTCTTTCGAAATTTGTAACTGTCGGTTAGTGATTCGTCCATTCTTGCTATTTGAGTATCTGACAGCACTTTCTGGTTGTCTTGTATCCTCTTTTGGAAACCCTTCAGACGTGAATCCAGTAACTTCGTCATGTTGTTCAACAACTGGTCCTGCGTAGATTGAACGGCATTTTGTACCTCTGTCTGAATAACTTGCTGTAAATTGGCGTCCATAAGTTTACTCGGTCAATACGACGTCTAGAAAGTGAAGCTACCACACAAAAAAAAACACTGTATATATGACCACAACTCAGCCTCCTGATTGGATAGATTTACATCGGCCTACCGAAAATTAACGATTCCATACCGAGAATACAACATTTTCCCGCTATACTGATCGAAACGCGGGAAAATATTATTATCAATGGGAACGTAATTGAGTTTAGTTTAAGTGTAGAGTACACTAACACCACACTGAGTTTAGCTCAATGTGAACACGGCCTTAATCCAACATGTCTGTGCTCACATACAGATTGTTTACATCACGAAATATTAACTGTATGAAATCATTATCGGTACCGCATGTGGCGTTCTACACGGTGTATACACATGCGGGGTGTCGGCTATGTTTGACACGGGGTGGCAATTTTGAAGCGGAGAAAAACGATCAAAGTGAGTTCAAGTATCAAAATTTCTTTTTTGAGAGGTGTTAGTACCAAATAAGGTATTGCACGGAAGGAACCGAAACATGATCTATTTCCAGCAAGCAGTAGCAGTATTTTTCAGTGCTCTGTTTTCTCAAACACCTCTCCCTAGTTTTCCGTGTTTCAGATTTTGAGGCTTTATATGCAAGTTTTATGATAAAAAACTACTTTTGACGATTTTTTCCAGTATGATTTATATAGAAATGAATTCCTATCATGGAATTTTACCAAAAGACAGCTTCTGATTTGAAAAAGTAATGGTTTTAAAACTATTTTTCATCAAAATACAATGTGTCGCTCGGGGTGTCAGATTTTGCATCTCAAGGGGTGGAGGCTTCAATAATTAAAGAATAGATTTGCATATGATTCGCGGCCTTTATTTGATACTTTGTAATGCAAGCGCACCTACTCTGTTACAATAACAAATTACAAACTTATTGCGACTTGGATGGAGAGTTGTCTCATTGGCACTCATACCACATCTTCTTATATCTAATAGGGTATTTCATTTTGTTCGTTTTTTTATTTTTATAAGTAATGTGCTTTTTTTATTTTTGAAACAGGGAAAAAGACTTAAAGTATTTTGTTTTATTCCTGAACATGATTTTTTTTTTCTTTTCAGTCGCTATCGTGTCATGAAAAGTCACAACTATGGCTCAATGCACTAAAAATTGGAGCAAAATCACAGAACGACCTCAGTATAAGATTTGCTCGAAGCCACCAACAGTCAAAATCCATCATTTCTTCACAAGTTTCCTCTACAAAGAACTTACGCCGCATTAAAAAACAAATTCAATTACTCTCTCCACAGAAATACTCACCGAACTATAGTAACAAATGACAATACAGATTCAAGAGCACCTGCAGATGAAGACACTTCTTTTCTACACGGTTTTAAAACAGCATTTTAAAATCTAGAAAAGCTTTATCTGGCTGCTGATTTTCTTTCATTCATCCAGATGGATGAAAGAAAACACATTTCCATTAGACAATATTTCCCTCCTTCTTTGCCAGGAGAAGTTCTTTTTGGAATATCAAGGGTACATGGCGATTAAATCTAATAGTATCTTTTGACTTGGAACTACATAATTTACTTCTGCGTCTTAGAGATCGCCCATTTCGCTCTCAGACATGTTTTCTGTAATGTGTCCAATACTTTTGGTCCGCCCATAAAATATAAGAATTCATAAAAAAAAATGTCTGTAGCCAGTTTTCCGAAACCTCTTTGACTATTCCCAATACCACATTTTCAATGAAGTCCTTTTTGACATAAATTTGACTGTCACCAGGAAAAGAAGAGAAATGTTGTCTTATGGAAAATGTTGATTTATCATGGTTTAGAATACTAGTAGATGTGTCATCGGCTTCAGATCTTCTTTAAGCTGAATTGTCTTTTTTTTATATAGATGCCGGTGAGTATTTCTGTGGAGAGAGTAAGCGAATTCGTTTAAAAGTGAGTGGTTTGTTTTCGTCGTGCACGAGTGCTTTGTAGAGGAAACTTGTGTAAAGAAATTTGATGGATTTTGACTGTTGGTGTCTCTAGCAAATCTTATACGGAAGTCGGTCTGTGATTTTGTTCCATGTTTTGAAGTATTGAGCCATAGCCGTGACTTTTGTCATGACCATGATAGTGACTGAAAAAGAAAACAAATCATGTTGAGGTGTAAAACAAAATACTTATTAGTCTTTTTTTCCCACTTTTTCTAAAATTAAGACAGCCAAAAACAAAAAAAAAACCCGTGCAAAATGAAATACCCTAAGTTTGTAATTTGTTATTATAACAGAGTAGGTACGCTTGAATTACAAAGTATCAAATAAAGGCCGCGAATCATATGCAAATCTATTCTTTAATTATTGAAGCCTCCGCCCCTTGAGATGCAAAATCTGACACCCCGAGCGACACATTGTATTTCGAAGAAAAATAGTTTTAAAACCATTACTTTTTCAACACCCCGCATGTGGCGT